>NW_027099165.1:262500-606750 GCF_037042795.1 Molothrus aeneus | reverse complement strand
GACAAGGGTCCTGCGGCGGGACGACTCCAAGGTGCGAGGAGCTGCCGTCCGTGATCCCCGGGGAGTGCTACCTCTGAAACGAGGTCTGCTACCACCCTGGGGTAGTTCTGCGACCAGTGAGATTTAAGAATCTCGTCCGTGGGGTCCTGTAGCTGGCGTCCGAGCTCTACTGACGTTGGCGCGGTCAGGAGCAATCCAGAGAGGGCCCCACGTTGGGCGCCAGAACTGGAGCGGTGTGGCCGGTAGAATGAGAACGCCCAGGCTAGGAACTGTCCAGCCCACCTCCAGCCAGTGGGGCACTTCCCCAACTTGAAGTCAAGTCGTGTGCCTTAGGCGATGTTGTGCCTTGTGGACGTTGGCCGCAGAGATACTCCAATGCCGCAGGAGAGAAGGAAGAGGCGACTCTCAGGTTCTTCAGGGTAGGAGGGTTTATTGGGTGAGGGGAGGAAGAGCCAGGGAGAAGAGACCGAGAGAGCCCCGAGGTGGGGAAAACCTCGGATTATAAAGGGACTAGGAGGGGTAAAGGTTGACAAATCAGAAGAGGGGAATGAAGGATACATTTGGGATTGACATAACAGTGAAACCAATTGAACACAGTTGCGGGAGGGGCCCTGGCCCTGTAACCAATCACCCGACACCCTGACCAGAAGATTCTGGAAAAAGAGGCAGGGGTGCCGAGTGACAGGCAGGCAGCCAGGGGTGGAGAACGAAATGATACATTTTGTAACTATGGTAACTGGGGAGGGGTTTGAGGATTGACAGAAACTGGGAACTGGGCAAGACCCTCAACTCGAACAACGGGGGAAAACCGAACAAACATGAAACAAACCACAACACTCTATAAATATATAAATGTAAATCTCAAAATCTATAAATGTAACTGATTCTTTCCCATCTATAACAATAAAGATCAATTTAACTGTATAGATGTATATATATACACATACAGACACATCTCTATAAATCTATAAATGCAACCATATGCCTATAGAAATAGAATTGTAGAAATCCATCAATCTATGTATGCACTAAGGGATTCCACCTGCCCAATGGTCACAGGCTCTCCCTCTGATTCTTCTTCTCATGCAGGGCAGCTGTCCCGGCAAGGCAGATCAGCTAGAAGTCTGGGAAGCAAAGGGAACACTGGGTCAATATTGGACTCTGTGCATCTTTCCCTTTGGAAGTAACTGTCCTTCTATCAAAGTCTGTAAAAGATGGCCAGAAACACAGACTCCCACTTGCAGTTTCAAGCCTGCTCTTCAAAGAGCCAGACTCCAAGTGTTCAAAACTTCTGAAGTTTTGAAGTATCTCAATAAACTCAAAGCCCTGACAGTGCAAAGGGCCCCCACGAGAGCTTGAAACACAGACAGTCCCAGCTGCCACAAAGAAGCCCAGCCTTGCTCAAGAATGCAGATCCAAAGTGCTCTATCTCTCCCTTAGTTCTCACTAATTTAAAGGTGTAATTTCAGTTTTTCCTTGAGCTGCTGGATTTGTGACTAATGATTTTGTTGGCCTCAGAGCTTCTGCTCCTTGTATTTTTATTGTATCTCACTACAGCTATCAGCAGACTGGTACTACAATGATTTAATGCTTGGAAACAAAAAGCTCAGACTTCTACATTCATTTTTTGCTGGGCTTTTCCTCTCTTGCTTCAAGAGTCACTCAGTGTTGCCTCCAGAGCACTGACACCCTGCAGCAAACTTATCCATGGACATCAGCACAAAACTGGGACACCCGGCTTGGTGACACAAGTCCCGCAAGGTCAGGTTTATTCCCTGCTCTCTTGCCCCAGCAGAGGACTCAGTGTCAGAGCCTCTGGAGAAGCGTGGAGGGCAGGGCCCAGGCAGGTTGTGCCAGTGCAGGATTTGAACTCAAGGCACCAGGAAGCAGCAAGCCTGCAGACAGGAACTCAACCCTTCTCATCTCCCTTCCTGCCAGAGGCAGGCTCAGAGCAGCCATCTCACACCTCTCTAAACCAATGGGGGCTCTGTCCTTCCCAAGCTCCTCAGGCTCCTGGGAATTGTTCCTGCAGCTCTCGGTGCCAGGCAAAGCTCCCTCTGCTGCAGCTCTGTCCACAGGCTCCCCTCCTGAAGACTCAGGGGCAACATTAATATTCCCCTTGAAAGAGAAAGAGAGAAAGAGAAAGAGAAAGAGAAAGAGAAAGAGAAAGAGAAAGAGAAAGAGAAAGAGAGAAAGAGAAAGAGAAAGAGAAAGAGAAAGAGAAAGAGAAAGAGAGAGAGAGAGAAAGAGAAAGAAACCCTTCTCACCAGTTACACCAAACACCTGGTCCAACACCTCCATGGCTCACACACCTCATCCCTTGTTCCTAACAAGAACTCTGGGCCCCAAAGGCCTTCAAAAGTCAAAAAAATTTGACTTCTCAGACACAGTCCAAAAGCTGTCAAAGCTGACAGTGACAGTGTTGAACATGGGGGTGATACTGAACACATGGAATGGCTGCTAAGGAAGGAGTCCTGCCAGCTCCTGGCACAGGGATGTGCTCCTCCCTCCACAGCCCTGAGCACAGCAGTCTCATCCAGGCTGCAGCTGGGCAGGGACAGCATGGGAACACACATCTCTTCGCACAGAGATGCCCAAGAGCAAGGGGACTGAGCTCTGCAACATGGACAGCAAGACTGGCCAGTTTGCCCAGCTGAGGATTTCCCAGATGGAAACTGGACTGCAGGCAGCAGCTTCCTGAGAGGACAAGAAAGCTGCAGCTCCAGGCCAGCCCCAGCCACGGCTCTGGGAGCGCCTACACGCACGGCAGGGCTCACACAGCAGCAGCAGCAGCTGCAGCCCAGCCCTTGCTTTGCCTTGGCCTTCCCAGCCAAAAGAGGCACAGCCCACATCTGCTGCTGCAACAGAGGCACCTCTGGCATGCCCCTCCCTGCACGGGACACTTGGCCTTCAGTGCCACTTCTCCAAACACTCTTCTCTTCTTTCCCATCAAACAAAGCCTCTTAGAACCTACCAAGCTTCCACTTCCTCACCACAAATGCCCCTGCACCAGGGAGTCTTCCCAGGAAAAGGAGCACCCAAACTTGGCCAACACAGGCTGACACCTTTTCATCCTTACTCAGGGATGACATTTTCATTCCCTCTTCTTCAGGAAGTCTTGCTTTACCAAACAAAGCCTTCCCTGTCCATTCACAGCTGAACTCAAGAAGCTTTTCCTTCTCAGCCATGCAACAGCATTCACAAGCTCTCAGTCCCGCCCCTTTCTTCCCTGCTTCCCTGCCCAATGCAGTTACCTGAGCAGAGGGAGAAAACATCTCCTCCAGCGTGTCAAGCACCATGTCCACATCCAGGGGTGGCAATTCCTCTTCCCCAGGAGTGTTCCACAGCCAGTGGGGGCCTGTCCATGCTGCAGAACCTGCACTGCCAGCTGGAGTGCTGGGGGCTGAAGTGCCTGAGGTGGCTGCAAGAATCCAAACACATTGGTCAGGCTCCATGATGTGTCTTTGGGATGCAGACACCTTATAATGACAGCCTTTTGCATTTTCTAGTGCTGCCTTGCATCAAACATCACAGGAAGCACACAGCAACCTCCGTTCCGGAAATGTATTCAGACTTCCCAGGGGATTGGAGGAGTGATTTCTTCCTCTTAAAAATATTCATCCTAATTGACATGCACATGGATTAAAGGATGGACTGGAAATCTGATAAAGACACACACACAGACACAGACACACACAAACACCTTCTAATCACAGCCTTTTACATTTTCCCAGCAGCTTTGGGATTTGGCTACATTTGGTTTCTCATCACAAAAGACCACAGAAAATGGATTCACTCAGGAAGAGCCAGGAACTGCAGACATGCATGCTAAACTTGTACTGTGAGTTTATTCTAAAAACAACCTTGAGGGTGACGCCATATTCTGCAGCTGCAGCTGTTGTGGGGCACACAGAGCTCATTTCAATGGCATGGCTTGATTTGCAGGGCAGACAGTCTTAAACATCCGCAATATCCTATCAGAGTCCTTCCTAGTTTGGCTTCGTTCAAAGAAAGAGGAGAGTGCACCTTACACTGACCACTTTGTTAGGCAGTATCTTTCACCTTGCCCTTGTAGCCCTACACAGAGGCAAAATGCCCAAAACAGCCTCCAAATCTGCAGCAAGGACAGGAAAAGCAGGCAGAGAATCTTTCTGTTTTCAAGGTCTCCCTTCCTAGGCAATTTGACACTTTCTACCTGATTCTCACTTGAGATCTACCCATGATAGAGCACTGCAGGAAAACACTTGAAAGGATCATTAACCAGGACCTGCTTGGAAAGCAAGGGTAGAAGCTCTTTCCCTCCCTGATGGGCTGCGGGCTGCTGCTCTGAAGATGTGCAGCTGCTCCTCTCTGGAGAGGCCATGGAAGGGCTGTGATGGTCTACGGGAACCAGAGGACATGGACAAAGACTTTCTAACTAGTCAAAGTTAGAAAGTGGTATGTTCATTAAGCCGGCAGGCGGCGCAGGGGAGGGTCATTCCCGAAATGCATGACCACTGGCCAGGCTCGGCTCGGCACGGCACAGCACAGCAGGTTCCGGCAGGACAGGGAAGGGCAAGGCAGGCAGGGAAGGGCAGGGCAGGGCACTGGGAGCAGTGACAGGCTCTGTCCCCACGCTGCATCCCGTGCCTGGCTAACCATTGGGGACAGAGAGGATGAACATTTCTCTGGCTTGGCTGCGGAAAGGATGAAAAGGGGGGGTTAGAAAACATTCATTTGGACTCCTTTTCAGCAGACTAGCTGGTTCTATCTCACCATGTCTGCCTGTCTTTGGAAGAATTAGTACATTTCTCATGATTTGGAGTCAGCTACAGCAGCAGGAAGGGGCAGCAATTTTGTCAGCATTGATATCAAAGCCAAAGTGCTGCCCCATGGATGGATGTTGCTTTCTTCAAGGGATTTCTGGCCTAGAGTTGTAGCCAACTCACACTGGTGTCTTCCCAAACAGCGTTGCCTTTTTCTTTCCTCAGGAATCATCTCTCCTTTTTTTTCTCCCCATCTGGGGAGAGCTCCAATGCAAATGCCTCCTGCAGCCAACTCTTGTCACTGCAGACTGACAAAGGAGATCTTGCAGTGGAGAGAGACTCCCTAGAGCTGCTGTGGAGAGCTGAAGGGGGAAGCTTTGTCCCTTGGTCTTGAAGTCTTGTTGGGGAGCTGCTTGTATTCTGGGGGATGGACACCAGTGATGTTTATCCAAGCCTTGCAGGTTCATTGCTGAGCTTCCTGACACACCACAGAGACTTTGGGGTTGTTGTATTGGCAAACCAATTTCAGTCTGGGCACTTTTTGAAATGCTTCAATTATTCTCTTTTTTTGTTTTTCTGCAGAAATATTGTCATCATCTTTTGCTTCCAGAGAATCTTTTTCTACTTTTTGGGCAATTCCTTTTGCTGCCCTCCCAGATCCGGCCAATTCCCAGGTCTCTTTCCCAAAGTGAGGTGTAGCCCATGGCCTCCATTCTCCAGCTGGAACAGAAGGAAGCACAGAGTTTGCTGTTGTGGGAGAGGAGCTTCTCTTTCCTGCCTGCTTTCCCTTTGGGACAGGTTGGTGTGTGCTCATGTGATAAAGGCAGCTTTAAACTCTGAAGCAGTTGTGTTTCAAACTGCTCCCTTCTCAAGCTCTTCTGTGAGCATCCTTGGACAAAAGGCCTCTTGGTGGGAGCTCCCAGTGGCAGGTTAAGGAAAGAGGTTGATATTTCAGGGTTGTGGTTGCTGAAAGCAGCTGGTTTCCGGAGGTGTCCAGAACTGGGAGTAGCTCCTTTTATCACCTGCCTGCAGAAAAGGAAGTTGCAAAGTGGGAATTTCATTTGCGGAGATGGCCATTGGGGGTGTTTGCCAAGAGATGGGCTGGCAGAGAGGCAGGTCTCATGCTAAACTGGCTGTGTGTTTGTTTTGATGGTGGAGAGGGTCAGAGATGCAGACACAGACACCAACTGAAGGAACAGTGTAATTTACTGTAATGCAAAAGTGCAAAAAAGAGTCAGGAAAGGATGAGCTAAGCAATGCACCTCAGCATTATTACAAAAGGCTGCCTCTGGTGATTAGGTAAGATACGTCACCAGGTACCCCAATGCCTTCCCCTTCATCCAGAGCTGCACATCAGCTGGGGGAAGCTGTCCCAGCCAAGCCCTGCAGAGCCACGGCTGGGAACCAGGAAATCCTGCGGTGCCTCCACCTTTGCCGGCCACGAGGCTTCCGAGTGCGCTGTGAGAGTAGCCCGGCTCTGATAGTGCTGGACGAGCAATGTGCCAGAGCTTCTGCTGGGGGGACAGCTGGTTTCATTCTCCTCTTGGTTTTCTCCCCAAGCCTGCCCAGGGCTCAAGGAGGAAGCAAGGCCAGGTGTGGCCTTGTCCATGTTCCTCATGCAGAAAGGTGAAGACGTGTTTCACCATTGAATGCATGCAACAATCCTTGTGATAGTAATACTTGGTTAAAGAGCAGATACATAGAACATTGGGTTGGAAAGGTCATCTAGAGGGCAGCTTTTGCTCAGGTCCTGTTGTTGAGGCTTCAGTCAGGGTCTGTTGTTCAGGCCTTAGTCCTTCGGTATTTTGTGGTGCAAATCACACCCCTGCAGAGCTGGAAACAAACAAGTCTGTCTTTAGAACATTTGAGACAGAGAAAAGGATTATCCCTGCAAGGCCAGGCTAGGGCCAAGAGCAGAAGGCCAGCAGCCTGCTTGTGCCCACAGGCAGCCCTCCAGAGCAAGAAGCCACCCCTGCCCAGGGGCTGAGGTGCCCGGAGCTGCCTCCCCGCTGTGCAGCTCTGCAGAGCCCGCAGAGCGCAGGGTCCTGGGCAGCCAGGGCAGCCCGGCTGCCTTGGAGCACAAGGAGTGCCCCAGAGAGAAGCTGCTGCCCTTTGCTTTGGAACTGTTCCTCAGAGTCTTGTCAATAATCCGCGGTTTCTGATGTGTTTTCCTTTCCTCTCCTAAATTTAACACAGCTTTTTGGGAACATTGACTGATGTAGCTTCTGCTGCTGGTGGTGATGCTTTTGTCTGCAGTTGAGTGTAGGTGATTTGACCAAGGATGGAGTCCACTGTGAACACCCCAGTTTTTGCCAAGTCAAGGAAACCATTCCAGGGAATCATTCACAATTGGGTTGCTGGTGCTGAGCAGTAGGTTTTTTCCCTAGTTTTTGGATAGCTATGACTTAAGAAACCCAAGAGATTTTCCTCCAGGAGGATACCAACAGTAGCATGATGCCAATTTTTCCCACTACTTTTGTGTGTCTTTGGTGCTTTTAAGAGTTCCTCAGTGCTCAGCAGGAATGAAAGGACATGTGGTAATGTGATTTGAGAGCTCTGTGTTGTTCATTGCCATGTGAGTGTTCATGACAAGCTGGACACCCAACTTGAGGCTCTGTTGAGTTCAATTGATCCCAATTCTGTGCAAACAGCAGCCCTGAGATGCTGAGAAGAGCAAGCACAGTGGGTGGGTGTGCATGCACACACCTGGGGGCTGACTCCTGTGTGGGCAGGTGGTTTTGGACTGCTGTACATCTTCACTCTACCAAGTTGGAGGAATTTAGCAAATCTATATGAAATGAAAAGATATAAATCAATATGAAATGAAAAGATATCAAAATGAATGAAATAATACATATTGATTTATCATAGATGTAATTTAACATCCATGTACTATTGCTGCCAGGGGTCTGTGTACAAATCAGGAACGGGACGGGAGTGCTGAGGAACGCGCCTCGAGCTGTTTGTTTTCCAGCATCAGTCTCATTCCATGGTTATGACAATGGGAAGATGCCAGCAGCTCTTATCCCCAGCAGCAGACAAAGAACTTAATGTTATAACTTACTTTAAAAGTTTTTTGACCAATCACATAAAGCAAAAGCATATTAACAATATTTCTATCCAACCACTACAAGCACACATCCCTTTTGTTAAAACAATGCTTGCTTATTTCTGTGGCGGTTCCAGTTGTTCGTTTCTCTGGGTCTGGATTGAAGGCACTTGAGACTGTAGTTCATGTTCGCACTCAAGTGTTTATTATTTCTTAATCAGTAAAACAGTCTCACTACTGTGAGTTCGGCAGCTTTTCTTTAGAAGGCAAAAATGGCTAACAATCTCTTGTTATAAGGTCTTTTAAGACTAAACTATCCAATTAAGAACTGACACCTAGATTATTTTCCCTTTCAACCCAAGAACTGATCCCAAAGAGCCTGCAATGCAGACTTTTCTGCCCAATTACGAAATGCCACCCAAACCCATAAAGAAGAAGGAAGAAGAAACATGAAGAAGAAACCCAGGATGACACCCTGTGCCCTCCATCTTGCTTCCATCCACAACATACTAAAAATCCCAAATCTAAATTTCTCCCCAAGTGATACACCTAGACTGCTCTCTAGAATCTATTCCACACTTTTGTGGATTCCAGTCTATCTTGAAGTCTAGGAAACTTTCTCCATGAATGAGGGTCAAAGTCAGTGCTCCCCTGGGGGTCAGGGCACCCCAGAGCAGACAGAGAAATAGTTCTGGTGCCCTGGGTTTCCACATCTTCGAATACAATACCTGCTTGTAAGCCTTAAAACACAATGCACAGAGCTCCATTATTAAGCTTAGAACTTCCTCATATCTTGCTAGAGATACTTTTCTGAAACTTAGGGAATTATTCTAGCCAAGCATTAATACACCAACCATTGTTTTATTTGTCCTTTCTTTTCTACTTCTTATATAATTTTTCTGCTGCCAAATCTGATGGCTACTGCTTTGTGGGAATCCACAAAATTAGAGGGTTTTGGGAAAGCTGCAAAAGGCAGGCCTCAGATACAGTAGAACTGTGATTAGAGTTAAGCAGCAGCCATGAGATAGGTCAGCAGAAAAATTGTTTAAACTGTAGTAAAGCAAGGACAAATAGAACAATGGTCTGTGTATTACCGCTTGTCTAGACTAACTCTCTAAACTACAGAAAAGTTTATCTAGCAAGATATTAGGAAGGTTGAAGCTTAATAATGGAGCTCTGTACATTGTGTTTTAAGGCTTACAAGTAGGTATTGTATTTGAAATAAGCAAGCATTGTTTTAACCAAAAGGGATGTGTGCTTGTAGTGGTTGGCTAGAACTACCGTCAATATGCTTTTGCTTTGTGTGATTGGTCAAGAAACTTAAAAAGTAAGTTGTACCATTAAGTTCTTGGTCTGCTGCCTGGGATGTGAGCTGCTGGCATCTTCCCATTGTCATAACCATGGAATGAGACTGATCCTGAAAAATAGAACAGCTCAAGGCATGTTCCAAAGCAGTCCCCTTCTGTTTGGGATTTGTAAATAGCGCCCTGCCACTCTAATCAAAGTTTTGCTGTCTCTGAGGCCTGCCTTTTGCAGCTTTCCCAAAACCCTGTTTTGAGGATTCCCACAGAGAGGTACTCTGTTTTCTGACTGTTTCTGTTGCCTTGTTTTGTTTTTGTCACCCTGAGTGTCCTGAAAGGAAGAAACCCCAGGGACAGAAAGCACCATTTCTAGAGCACTGGCAGGGCAAAAATCCCAGCAAGATGAAGCAACCAGAATAAATGGATGAGTGGGTTTCTGGGCCAGGTTTGCCTGTGATGGCAAGGTCCTGCATATGAAGATGGAGGTGCAGATTGTCCCGGCGCTCCTTATTCTGCATCTTTCTAGGAACTAGAGAAATCCTGATGGAGCCTGTGAAGCACTTGAGCTTGGAAAGTCATGATTCACTGTTCTTTATTGTTTTGGGTTTTATTTGTGAGCAGCATCCATTTGTAACATCAGCCAAGCCTGCTTCATTCCTGGTGCCACTCATCATTTCAGTGAAGAGGAGGAAGAAGACGTTAACATTGTGATAATGACATCAGGACCATTTACTCCATAACTAGCTTAGAATAGGACTGTAGGGTAGGATTATAGAGGAGGATTGTAAATCAATGAAGTTTCAGAAACTTCAACTCATCTGCAAGATTCCATTCTTTCTCACCTTGTGAATAAGCTCAGCATTTCCTTCTGAGTTACCAGTTGTCTCTTAAAGGTGCAAAGTGACATTTATGGCTTCTTTGGTGTGCCTTGAAAGTGGGGAAGGGTCTTCTTCATTCATCATCTCCAGACCACACTGCCTTTGGAATACAACCCACTGGCTGCTTTTGGCACATCTGTGATATGTCTAGTTGAGGCAGAAAGGGCAATGGCATTTGCAGGAAAAAGCAAAGGAAGAATTAGGCAGCCCAAACATCCTGTGTGGATTCAGGCATTGAGCTGTGACTTAAGAGCATTTGAGTTCCTGCCACTTGGATTTGTGTCCCTAAGTGCAATCTCTTTGGCAGAAGGAGAGCCTTGCTCAAGTGAGAAAAGAAAGATCAGAGAGGGTGCTTGGCAAAGTCTCCTGTGGTGCAGAGCTGTCAGCGCCTGTGAGGTGAGAGCGGGCCCGGCCTTGGCCGGGCTGGAGCCCCAGCAGAGCCCCAGCAGAGGTGGGAGCAGGCTGAGCCCCGGCAGAGGCAGGCTGGAAGGAGGCCCTTGGAGCTGCAAGAGGCAGCAGCCGGGCCCTGGGTGCCTGTTCCTGGGAGCGGGCGAATCCTGCGCTCTCAGAGCCCAGGTGGCAGCTGGCTGCTGCCGAGGGGAAGTGCAGCCGTGCTGGGCACAGCCCGGCCTGGAGGCATTGGCCGTCTGGAGTGTGCCCGGGAGCAGAGAAAGGCCAAGGGCAGCCGAGGGCCGCTGGGCTGGCTGAGGATTCCTCCTCTTCTGCCGGCTGCCCTGCAACTCCTGGCCAAGGTCAGCAGTGTGTGCAGCACTCTGGGCACCGGGGCAGGGAGCCGGGCTGCTCGGCAGGCTGGAGCACAGGGCAGCCTCCTTCAGGCACGGCACTTCTGCCAGGGGAAGCGAGGCCAGCGTGAGGCAGGGACAGCTTGGCAGGGCACGTCTGCAGGAGCCAGCGCCTCACACAGCTCTGGGAGGAAGCGCCTGCAATCCTGCAGTTCTGCACTGAGCCAGAGCAAAGGTGTGAGATGCAGAGTGTTTGGCAGAAATATTCAGGCCCACCAGGCCAGCCTGCTTTGTGTTCTCTGGCACACAGCAAGCGCTGTGCAATGCAGCTCTGAGCTGCTGGGAGAGAGGGAATCAGGGATGTGCCTGAGAGTTTTGCTTGAGTAGTGAACTGATTAGGAAGGGGGCAGAAGGGTTGCAGTAGGCAATTTGTGTTTTCTTCATTAATTTCTGAAGGACGGATGCAATGTGTCCTCACTCATCAAAAGCACTTGCAGGACTTCTTGGCAAAATGCTTGTGTATGAATCCCAGAGTAGAAGGGAGAGGCGCTGGGAAAATGTTAAGGCGTAACAAATGGGGCTTAATCTTGTGAATTCCTTGAGCTTTAGCAGGCAGTACTGAACCCTGTATTCCCCCATTGCAGTGTTTAATGTGTGCAAGTGACTATCTTAACCTTGAGAATAAAGAGAATGGTCCTTCTAAGAAGGTAGCTGGAATGCATTCAAGGGAAGAAAGTGTTTTTAGGATGCTCTTGACTAGTGAAGGAGAATTTGAGGAATGGAGTATTTCTAAAGCAACTGTGTCCAAGACCCTGCTGTATTTGATCCATTTTTGACCAGGTTGACAAGGCAATGAAGAAAAATATCTTGTTTAATGAATGGGAACTTGACCCTTTGTCCTGGTTTAGGGCAAATTTGTGAGACACCCTCCACATGAGTTCCTCTAGAAAGCACATTCAATCGGTCCCTCTCACAACCAGTTTGAGAGAAAATACCTCCTTGGAGAAAAGTGGAAAAACCTGTTTATTAAGCAATAAAACCTAAACAATATTAAACAATGAAACCTCTTGCCGCTCCAAAAGAGAGACAAACTCACAAAGTCTCCTCCGTGGGCTGTGGCTCAGCTCACTCAGTCTCTTATCAGTCCCTGTGGTGCTGGAAATGCCGCGACCCAGGCCCAACCCAGTGGGTCACAGGTGTGAGCTGCCAGTGCTCTTCTGTTATTCAGTCTGGAGAAGGTCTAAACAGGTCCAAAGAAAAGGGGGAAAACCCCTCCACAATCTAGGGAACTTCTTTGTCTCAGCTAGCTAAAACTAACTAAAAGCAAAGGAGAGCTCTGTCTTGCCTTCTGTCTATCCGCAGACATCACAGTCCAGGAGCAGGAATGTGGAGGAGTGAGTGCAGTTTCTGCAAAGAAATTCCGTGCTTCTTCTCTCCCCCTTTCACTCTTGGAACTTGTCTTAAAGGTGCAAAACTTATTATTCATCAAAACCAGAACAGATGACTGGGGATACAAGCATGATATAGCCAAGCCAGGACACCCTTGAAAGAGAAACAATGTATTGGTCAATCGGTGGGCAGTCAAGCTTTGAAAGAGGAACAGTGCGCAATGGAGCCCTTGCTGGCAGGGAGTTGGTATCCTGAGCCATCATGGCCTCATCTCACACGCTGACCATGTGTGGGCTGATGCTGTAACTGGGAAAATTCCACTCCTGAGCAGGAGATATAGGGCCTGGTTCTGGGGTGGTGGGGTGAGAAGGATGAGATGCACAGCGCTTTGATCCATATGCTTTGTGCATATGTAAGAGAAGTGATTCCCTATGCACTGAGTACTAAAATACAGTAATGCCTCCTTTCTAACCCTGAGCTGGCAGCAGGGATCGGGCTCTGCTTGGTAACTTTCATTTTGGCAACTTCTGTCAGCAGGTAAGAAAGATCAAAATGAAACATTTTCCAGCTGTTTTCCTCTGTTTGACCTTTTTGGGAGCCAAGGCTGGCCTGGGTATATGCAGAGCAGTGCAGCCCCAGAAACCCCTTGGTTTCCCCACAAGTTGTCATGCCTTGTTCCCAGGTGTGCCCAGCTGTGGCAGGAGAAGGAGCCCGCAGTGCAGTGGGCACTGTGCCCTGCCCAGCCGGGGCTCTCTGGCACAGAGCAGCAGCAGCAGCAGCACCATTCAACCCGCTCCTGCCTTGGCTTCCCCTGGGACACAGAAGCCTCTGGAAATCAGCACCGCCAGTCGCGTTCCCAGCCTGGAGCAGCTCCTGTGGGCAGGCAGATGCTGCCAGTTGGACTGCATCCAAAGGGGAATAAAGGCAGAGATGTACATGCACCGGAGCCCTGGGCATGTCCAATAAATGTGCAGATAGGTGGGGAGATTTTTTAGGAATGATTTCAGCTGTTATGCTAACAGTGGCTTCTCTCCTGGTTCTGTGCAATGCTGTGGGCCATTTTCCTGGTCTGGTTTCCTTTGCTTGGGTCCCATCTGAGTGCTTATTTGGGGTCCAGGCTGTAGGTGCTTTGTGCACTCTTGGAGTTACTCTTGGATCCCTTGAACAACAGGCTTTGGCCCATGAGGGGAATTTGTGCTTCTTTGTGACAGAGGAGAACTTTGCAGGCTATTTTGTGTTTGCTGTAGGGGAGGTTGGTTATTGCTTGGCATAATTCACAGACAAATGTAGAACGTTTCCTTTGTGATGTCAGGGCATGGTTTCCACGTCGTCGTGGTGACATCAGAAGGTTGCCTTGGTGCAAGGAAGGCCTGAGTGTCAGAGCAGCCGTAGGTCTTGCTGAGAGCAGGCGCATCCTCCTGGTTAAGGCATTTGTCAGGGGGTAGCTGTGCACTGACGAGAGCCTTTTTTTTCCTACTGTGTGAGCACTGCCTGCACACTTGTAGAGCAGCGCCACAGGGATGGAGGAACTCAGGGCTGCAATTTTCGCTGCTTACACGGTTTATTATTCCGGCTATTATCTGACTCAGCTGGCATGTAAGTAGAGGTTTTCCCTGGTGTAACTTAACCTGGCTTTTGTATGTCTTCCTGCTCTTTCTTAGTGACTGAGTTTCTGATTTTGAAACAGAAAGAACATTAGAATGCCACTGGTTTGGTAAACATCCTTTCAAGTAGTTCAGCTAAAAAGTGGGTGTCAGTAGCCACAGGGGCAGCATTTGCAAGGGAACCTGCAGGGCTTCCGTTCCCTCCATGGGAGAGTCTGCGGCAGCAGAGTCTGTCATTTCCTCAGTTTACTGGGATAGCAAGACACCTTTGAAAATGTAGACTGGGAGAACTTCTTGGAAAAAAACTCTGCAGTTGTTCCCAGAATTCGGGGAAAGCTTCTTTCTTTCTAAATTTTCTCCTGAAAGGATTTGACTGTCTAACTTGATCTTTTACTGAGTGCTAAAACAGCGATTCACTTTGCAAGGAAGTGCAATCTCCAAAGCAGTAAATGTCTGCTCCAGAACCCTGGAGCTGCTGCTGTGCTGTTTCACAATAGAACTGCCAAAGCTCAGGGGGATTTTGGGGAAGCTTTTCTGGGCAACTGTTTCCAGCAAGAGAATTAATGAGAATTAATGCATGCAACTGATTTTTAAAAAAATGTACTGGAGAGAGAGGATAAAAATGCTGCTTGATGTGTTTGGTAGAACAGGAGCACTGAGTGTTAAAAAACAATTTGCATTTTCTTGATCATGTTTTTATTCATTTACTGGCAAAACAGGCCAAAGAGTAGGCGCAAGCAAGAATATTGTCCTGATCTCTTGCTGGCTGTGTGAATGAAATGTGTCTTTTGGAGGGATTTTGTGAAATGGGAAATCATCTCTGTTTGGGTTGACTTGTTCTGTGGGATTCAGTAGCCCAAGCAGTTTTCTCACAGCGTCTTGTTCATCTTCCCTTCCTCACTACAGGTCACCTCAGGCGTGTATTCAGCGGTGCTGATCATGAGGTGAGTGAGAAAGAAACATTTCATGTTCCAGGTGATGAAGACTCAAAGAGCAAGTGGTGAGCTTGGCCAGTAGCAGTAGAGTGTAGAAGGCCAGCTAAGAAGGCCAGAAAAAAATCCATTTGATGACTGCATCATCAAAAAAAAGAGCATAACTGCCTGATTCCTCCTTTTCCATTTCAAAACTTTCAAGAACTAGAAGCATTGTTTTACAAAAACAATATTTCTACCTGATAATTGGCAGGGTGGAATATATAAATAAGTGCAATATGCAATGCAGTTGAATTCGCATCCCATTGCTGTCAAAGTACCTGATTTCTCCTAAAAAGATGTGTTGGTAAATTTGAAAAGAAATGAGGTTCTGAATGATCGGTGACAGCCTGTCCCTCATGCTTCTCTCTTGCCACAGCTGACAGAACCAACAGCCGTCTCTCCCCTGGCTCCCGCTGCTCCTGGAGAAGAAGCCAAAGAGGAGCAAATTGAGATGGATGAGAGCCAGCCTCTGTCAGTGTTCACACCAGAGCCTGGATATCCTGAGCCCGTAAGTGTGAGCTGTGGGTGGGGCTGTCTTTAGTGCAAGGCCGAGGTGCAAGTTTCAGAGCAGCCAGCGCTTCCTGTTGCTGGCTGAGGATGCTGAGTGCTGGAGTCCTGCCAGGAGCTCGGGATTTCCTGCAGGCAGCGTCAGTAGAACTTGGCCTTTGACCTGTGGTGTTGAGGCCCCAAAGGGCTGGTGCCTCTGGGAGAGCATCTGGCTGCTTGGCTCAGGGAAGCTCTATCCCTGGGCGTCTGCAGCAGTGTGGTTGAGGGCACAGGTGGTAGTGCTTGAAGTCATGGGGCTTTGGTTGTTTGTTTTCTTCTTTTGGAATGGTGTGTTTGGCTTTTGAGTCTGGTCTGCAGTTTTCTTGATTAATTCTTCAGTTCTAGAAAGCCTTTTGGGCCATGTGACTTTTGGCTTTTGATAAGCTTCAAGAAGATGGTTGTGTTGTCTATGAAGCTGTGGGGGGCCATTCGTTTCCCGTGAGGCCAAAGAATGAAAGTGAGTAGTTATGAAGCCTCGTGGTGAGGCAGGAAATCAGAAGGGGCCAGTTTCTGTTGATGCATTTATTGATGAAGTCTGCTGCTTTGGCAAATGCCTTGGAGCCAGAGTGGGGGTGAAGCTGCCAGTCCTTGACAGTTGTCTTGTGTTTCTCAGAACATGAAGGCCATCTAGAAATGGTGGATGCTGTATTTGAAGTCAAATGGGCAACTCTGTGCCTGGGGAGCTGCATGGGTCAAAAGGACCCTGGAGTGCCGTAGATGATGAGCTGAAGAAGAGCCATCCTGCGACCAGGTGTCCAAGAAGGCCAAGGGCATGGTGGCCTGTGTCAGCAGCAGTGGGGCAGCAGGAGCAGGGCAGTGAGCGTGGCCCTGTGCTGGGCAGCGCTGCGGCCACCGCTGCAGTGCTGGGTGCACTTGTGGGCCCCTGGGAAGCAGAAAGTCCTTGAGGGGCTGCAGCGTGTGCAGAGAAGGACTGGGGAGCTGGGCAAGGGGGTGCAGCACAAGGCCAGTGAGGAGGTGCTGAGGGAGCTTTAGCCTGGACAACGGGAGGCTCTTGAGGGACCTTCAGGCAGACTTCCATCAATCCCTGCGTGACAGTGCTCAGCACTTGGGCCATTTCCCTACTAAAGATGCCCTAACTACATCCAAGTGCTTTAGCCACTGGAGTGGGAGGCACTTTCATATTGTGCCTGGTTGGCTTGTTGGTTTGCTATGAGGGAATTACTCTGTTCATTTTCTCTTTTTCCAGCAAGCAATGATGGCTCTGCACAGGGTTTCCTCCCCTTTTGCAACAGTAGATGAGATTGTGATCTAGTTTGAGTTTTCCACTTCTGCAGCTGCAGTAGCAAAGGAGTTGGTGTCTCTTTCCTACTTTTCCAATTCAGAGCTTTCAATACTTAAAATGCTGTTTTACAGAGACAACGTTGCTTTATGATAGCAGCCAGGGAGGAATATCAACCTTATCTCCATCTAGTGTTCTTTTTAAGTGGCATATTTTAATTTGGTCAGTGGGACTTAGAATCCCTATATGGCTATGAACTGTTATGAATTCTCCTTAGGAGATGCAGTGGAAGATCTGAAAAGAAATGAGGTTCTGAATGATCGGTGACAGCCTGTCCCTCATGCTTCTCTCTTGCCACAGCTGACAGAACCAACAGCCATCTCTCCCCTGGCTCCCGCTGCTCCTGGAGAAGAAGCCAAAGAGGAGCAAATTGAGATGGATGAACGCCAGCCTCCATCAGTGCTCACACCAGAGCCTGGATATCCTGAGCCCGTAAGTGCAAGCTGTGGGTGGGGCTGTCTTTAGTGCAAGGCCGAGGTGCAAGTTTCAGAGCAGCCAGCGCTTCCTGTTGCTGGCTGAGGATGCTGAGTGCTGGAGTCCTGCCAGGAGCTCGGGATTTCCTGCAGGCAGCGTCAGTAGAACTTGGCCTTTGACCTGTGGTGTTGAGGCCCCAAAGGGCTGGTGCCTCTGAGAGAGCATCTGACTGCTTGGCTCAGGGAAGCTCTAACCCTGGGCTTCTGCAGCGATATGGCTGAGTGCACAGGTGGTAGTGCTTGAAGTCATGGGGCTTTGTTTGTTTGTTTTCTTCTTTTGGAGTGGTGTGCTTGGCTTGTGAGACTGGTCTGCAGAATTCTTGATTAATTCTTCAGTTCTAGAAAGCCTTTTGGGCCAGGTGACTTTTGGCTTTTGATAAGCTTCAAGGAGATGGTTGTGTTGCCTATGAAGCTGTGGGGGACCATTCTTTTCCTGTGAGGCCAAAGAATGAAAGTGAGTAGTTATGAAGCCTTGTGGTGAGGCAGGAAATCAGAAGGGGCCAGTTTCTGTTGATGCATTTATTGATGAAGTCTGCTGCTTTGGCAAATGCCTTGGAGCCAGAGTGGGGGTGAAGTTGCCAGTCCTTGACAGTTGTCTTGTGTTTCTCAGAACATGAAGGCCATCTTGAAATGGTGGATGCTGTATTTGAAGTCAAATGGGCAACTCTGTGCCTGGGGAGCTGCACGGGTCTAAAGGACCCAGGAATGCCGTAGATGATGAGCCGAAGAAGAGCCATCCTGGGACCAGGTGGCCAAGAAGGCCCAGGGCATGGTGGCCTGTGTCAGCAGCAGTGGGGCAGCAGGAGCAGGGCAGTGAGCGTGGCCCTGTGCTGGGCAGCGCTGCGGCCACCGCTGCAGTGCTGGGTGCACTTGTGGGCCCCTGGGCAGCAGAAAGTCCTTGAGGGGCTGCAGCCTGTGCAGAGAAGGACAGGGGAGCTGGGCAAGGGGGTGCAGCACAAGGCCAATGAGGAGGTGTTGAGGAAGCTGTAGTCTCCACAATGGGGGGCTCACGAGGGACCTTTAGGCAGACTTCCATCACCCCCTACATGACAGTGCTTAGCACAAGGGCCATTTCCCTACTAAACACGCCCTCACTTCATCCAGGGGCTTTAGCCACTGGAGTGGGTGGCACTTCCATATTGTGCCTTGTTAGATTGTTGGCTTGTTGGTTTGCTAGGAGAGGTTTGCCCTGATCCTGGTCTCCTTTTCTAGCAAGCAAAGGTGCTTCTGCATAACATTTCCTACCCTTTTGCAGCCCTGGATGAGATTGTGTTTCAGTTTGAGTTTCCCACGTCTTCAGCTGCAGTTGCCAAGGCCTTGCTGTGGCTTTCTGGCTTTTCCATTTCAGAGCTTTCAGGAACCAAAAGGAACTCTGCTTTACAGAGACAACGTTGCTTCTTGATAGCAGCCAGGGAGGAATATCAACCTTATATCCATCTAGAGTTCTCTTCAATTGGCCCATTTTAATTTGATGGCTGTGTCTTAGAACCCTTTTGTCGCTATGAAATGTTCTGATTTCTCCTAAAAAGGTGCAGTACTAGCTCTGAAAATAAATGAGGTTCTAAACAGTTTGTCCTTCATGCTTCTCTCTTGCCACAGCTGACAGAACCAACAGCCATCTCTCCCCTGGCTCCCGCTGTGCCTGGAGAAGAAGCCAAAAAGGAGCAAATTGAGATGGATGAGCACCAGCCTCCGTCAGTGCTCACACCAGAGCCTGGATATCCTGAGCCCGTAAGTGCGAGCTGTGGGTGGGGCTGTCTTTAGTGCAAGGCCGAGGTGCAAGTTTCAGAGCAGCCAGCGCTTCCTGTTGCTGGCTGAGGATGCTGAGTGCTGGAGTCCTGCCAGGAGCTCGGGATTTCCTGCAGGCAGCGTCAGTAGAACTTGGCCTTTGACCTGTGGTGTTGAGGCCCCAAAGGGCTGGTGCCTCTGGGAGAGCATCTGGCTGCTTGGCTCAGGGGAGCTCTATCCCTGGGCTTCTGCAGCGATATGGCTGAGTGCACAGGTGGTAGTGCTTGAAGTCATGGGGCTTTGTTTGTTTGTTTTCTTCTTTTGGAATGGTGTGTTTGGCTTGTGAGACTGGTCTGCAGAATTCTTGATTAATTCTTCAGTTCTAGAAAGCCTTTTGGGCCAGGTGACTTTTGGCTTTTGATAAGCTTCAAGGAGATGGTTGTGTTGCCTATGAAGCTGTGGGGGACCATTCTTTTCCTGTGAGGCCAAAGAATGAAAGTGAGTAGTTATGAAGCCTTGTGGTGAGGCAGGAAATCAGAAGGGGCCAGCTTCTGTTGATGCATTTATTGATGAAGTCTACTGCTTTGGCAAATGTCTTGGAGCCAGAGTGGGGGTGAAGCTGCCAGTCCTTGACAGTTGTCTTGTGTTTCTCAGAACATGAAGGCCATCTTGAAATGGTGGATGCTGTATTTGAAGTCAAATGGGCAACTCTGTGCCTGGGGAGCTGCACGGGTCAAAAGGACCCAGGAGTGCCGTAGATGATGAGCTGAAGAAGAGCCATCCTGGGACCAGGTGTCCAAGAAGGCCCAGGGCATGGTGGCCTGTGTCAGCAGCAGTGGGGCAGCAGGAGCAGGGCAGTGAGCGTGGCCCTGTGCTGGGCAGCGCTGCGGCCACCGCTGCAGTGCTGGGTGCACTTGTGGGCCCCTGGGCAGCAGAAAGTCCTTGAGGGGCTGCAGCCTGTGCAGAGAAGGACAGGGGAGCTGGGCAAGGGTGTGCAGCACAAGGCCAATGAGGAGGTGCTGAGGAAGCTGTAGTCTCCACAATGGGGGGCTCACGAGGGACCTTTAGGCAGACTTCCATCAATCCCTACATGACAGTACTTAGCACAAGGGCCATTTCCCTACTAAACACACCCTCACTGCATCCAGGGGCTTTAGCCACTGGAGTGGGTGGCACTTCCATATTGTGCCTTGTTAGATTGTTGGCTTGTTGGTTTGCTAGGAGAGGTTTGCCCTGATCCTGGTCTCCTTTTCTAGCAAGCAAAGGTGCTTCTGCATAACATTTCCTACCCTTTTGCAGCCCTGGATGAGATTGTGTTTCAGTTTGAGTTTCCCACGTCTTCAGCTGCAGTTGCCAAGGCCTTGCTGTGGCTTTCTGGCTTTTCCATTTCAGAGCTTTCAGGAACCAAAAGGAACTCTGCTTTACAGAGACAACGTTGCTTCTTGATAGCAGCCAGGGAGGAATATCAACCTTTTATCCATCTAGAGTTCTCTTGAATTGGCCCATTTTAACTTGATGGCTGTGTCTTAAAACCCTTTTGTCACTATGAAATGTTCTGATTTCTCCTAAAAAGGTGCAGTGCTAGCTCTGAAAATAAATGAGATTCTAAACAGTTTCTCCTTCATGGTTCTCTCTTGCCACAGCTGACAGAACCAACAGCCATCTCTCCCCTGGCTCCCGCTGCTCCTGGAGAAGAAGCCAAAGAGGAGCAAATTGAGATGGATGAGCGCCAGCCTCCGTCAGTGCTCACACCAGAGCCTGGATATCCCGAGCCCGTAAGTGCAAGCTGTGGGTGGGGCTGTCTTTAGTGCAAGGCCGAGGTGCAAGTTTCAGAGCAGCCAGCGCTTCCTGTTGCTGGCTGAGGATGCTGAGTGCTGGAGTCCTGCCAGGAGCTCGGGATTTCCTGCAGGCAGCGTCAGTAGAACTTGGCCTTTGACCTGTGGTGTTGAGGCCCCAAAGGGCTGGTGCCTGTGGGAGAGCATCTGGCTGCTTGGCTCAGGGGAGCTCTATCCCTGGGCTTCTGCAGCACTGTGGCCGGGGGCACAGGTGGTAGTGCTTGAAGTCATGGGGCTTTTTTTGTTTGTTTTCTTCTTTTGGAATGGTGTGTTTGGCTTGTGAGACTGGTCTACAGAATTCTTGAGTAATTCTTCAGTTCTAGAAAGCCTTTTTGGGCCAGGTGACTTTTGGCTTTTGATAAGCTTCAAGAAGATGATTGTGTTGTCTATGAAGCTGTGGGGGGCCATTCTTTTCCCGTGAGGCCAAAGGATGAAAGTGAGTAGTTATGAAGCCTCCTGGTGAGGCAGGAAATCAGAAGGGGCAAATTTCTGTTGACGCATTTAGTGATGAAGCCTGCTGCTTTGGCAAATGCCTTGGAGCCAGAGTGGGGGTGAAGCTGCCAGTCCTTGACAGCTGTCTTGTGTTTCTCAGAACATGAAGGCCATCTAGAAATGGTGGATGTCTTCCAGAAAGTAAAATGGGCAACTCTGTGCCTGGGGAGCTGCGTGGGTGAAAAGACCCTTGGGATGTGGTAGAAGATCAGCTGAAGAAGAGCCAGTCTGGGACCAGGTGTCCAAGGAGGCCAAGGGCATGGTGGCCTGTGTCAGCAGCAGTGGGGCAGCAGGAGCAGGGCAGTGAGCGTGGCCCTGTGCTGGGCAGCGCTGCGGCCACCGCTGCAGTGCTGGGTGCACTTGTGGGCCCCTGGGAAGCAGAAAGTCATGGAGGATCTGCAGCGTGTGCACAGAAGGACAGGGGAGCTGGGCAAGGGTGTGCAGCACAAGGCCAGTGAGGAGGTGCTGAGGGAACTTTAGCCTGGACGACGGGAGGCTCTTGAGGGACCTTCAGGCAGACTTCCATCAATCCCTGCGTGACAGTGCTCAGCACTTGGGCCATTTCCCTACTAAAGATGCCCTAACTACACCCAAGTGCTTTAGCCACTGGAGTGGGAGGCACTTTCATATTGTGCCTGGTTGGCTTGTTGGTTTGCTATGAGGGAATTACTCTGTTCATTTTCTCTTTTTCCAGCAAGCAATGATGGCTCTGCACAGGGTTTCCTCCCCTTTTCCAACAGTAGATGAGATTGTGATCTAGTTTGAGTTTTCCACTTCTGCAGCTGCAGTAGCAAAGGAGTTGGTGTCTCTTTCCTACTTTTCCAATTCAGAGCTTTCAATACTTAAAATGCTGTTTTACAGAGACAACGTTGCTTTATGATAGCAGCCAGGGAGGAATATCAACCTTATCTCCATCTAGTGTTCTTTTTAAGTGGCATATTTTAATTTGGTCAGTGGGACTTAGAATCCCTATATGGCTATGAACTGTTATGAATTCTCCTTAGGAGATGCAGTGGAAGATCTGAAAAGAAATGAGGTTCTGAATGATCGGTGACAGCCTGTCCCTCATGCTTCTCTCTTGCCACAGCTGACAGAACCAACAGCCATCTCTCCCCTGGCTCCCGCTGCTCCTGGAGAAGAAGCCAAAGAGGAGCAAATTGAGATGGATGAACGCCAGCCTCCATCAGTGCTCACACCAGAGCCTGGATATCCTGAGCCCGTAAGTGCAAGCTGTGGGTGGGGCTGTCTTTAGTGCAAGGCCGAGGTGCAAGTTTCAGAGCAGCCAGCGCTTCCTGTTGCTGGCTGAGGATGCTGAGTGCTGGAGTCCTGCCAGGAGCTCGGGATTTCCTGCAGGCAGCGTCAGTAGAACTTGGCCTTTGACCTGTGGTGTTGAGGCCCCAAAGGGCTGGTGCCTCTGAGAGAGCATCTGACTGCTTGGCTCAGGGAAGCTCTAACCCTGGGCTTCTGCAGCGATATGGCTGAGTGCACAGGTGGTAGTGCTTGAAGTCATGGGGCTTTGTTTGTTTGTTTTCTTCTTTTGGAATGGTGTGTTTGGCTTGTGAGACTGGTCTGCAGAATTCTTGATTAATTCTTCAGTTCTAGAAAGCCTTTTGGGCCAGGTGACTTTTGGCTTTTGATAAGCTTCAAGGAGATGGTTGTGTTGCCTATGAAGCTGTGGGGGACCATTCTTTTCCTGTGAGGCCAAAGAATGAAAGTGAGTAGTTATGAAGCCTTGTGGTGAGGCAGGAAATCAGAAGGGGCCAGCTTCTGTTGATGCATTTATTGATGAAGTCTACTGCTTTGGCAAATGTCTTGGAGCCAGAGTGGGGGTGAAGCTGCCAGTCCTTGACAGCTGTCTTGTGTTTCTCAGAACATGAAGGCCATCTTGAAATGGTGGATGCTGTATTTGAAGTCAAATGGGCAACTCTGTGCCTGGGGAGCTGCACGGGTCAAAAGGACCCAGGAGTGCCGTAGATGATGAGCTGAAGAAGAGCCATCCTGGGACCAGGTGTCCAAGAAGGCCCAGGGCATGGTGGCCTGTGTCAGCAGCAGTGGGGCAGCAGGAGCAGGGCAGTGAGCGTGGCCCTGTGCTGGGCAGCGCTGCGGCCACCGCTGCAGTGCTGGGTGCACTTGTGGGCCCCTGGGCAGCAGAAAGTCCTTGAGGGGCTGCAGCCTGTGCAGAGAAGGACAGGGGAGCTGGGCAAGGGTGTGCAGCACAAGGCCAATGAGGAGGTGCTGAGGAAGCTGTAGTCTCCACAATGGGGGGCTCACGAGGGACCTTTAGGCAGACTTCCATCACCCCCTACATGACAGTGCTTAGCACAAGGGCCATTTCCCTACTAAACACGCCCTCACTTCATCCAGGGGCTTTAGCCACTGGAGTGGGTGGCACTTCCATATTGTGCCTTGTTAGATTGTTGGCTTGTTGGTTTGCTAGGAGAGGTTTGCCCTGATCCTGGTCTCCTTTTCTAGCAAGCAAAGGTGCTTCTGCATAACATTTCCTACCCTTTTGCAGCCCTGGATGAGATTGTGTTTCAGTTTGAGTTTCCCACGTCTTCAGCTGCAGTAGCCAAGGCCTTGCTGTGGCTTTCTGGCTTTTCCATTTCAGAGCTTTCAGGAACCAAAAGGAACTCTGCTTTACAGAGACAACGTTGCTTCTTGATAGCAGCCAGGGAGGAATATCAACCTTATATCCATCTAGAGTTCTCTTCAATTGGCCCATTTTAATTTGATGGCTGTGTCTTAGAACCCTTTTGTCGCTATGAAATGTTCTGATTTCTCCTAAAAAGGTGCAGTACTAGCTCTGAAAATAAATGAGGTTCTAAACAGTTTGTCCTTCATGCTTCTCTCTTGCCACAGCTGACAGAACCAACAGCCATCTCTCCCCTGGCTCCCGCTGTGCCTGGAGAAGAAGCCAAAAAGGAGCAAATTGAGATGGATGAGCACCAGCCTCCGTCAGTGCTCACACCAGAGCCTGGATATCCTGAGCCCGTAAGTGCGAGCTGTGGGTGGGGCTGTCTTTAGTGCAAGGCCGAGGTGCAAGTTTCAGAGCAGCCAGCGCTTCCTGTTGCTGGCTGAGGATGCTGAGTGCTGGAGTCCTGCCAGGAGCTCGGGATTTCCTGCAGGCAGCGTCAGTAGAACTTGGCCTTTGACCTGTGGTGTTGAGGCCCCAAAGGGCTGGTGCCTCTGGGAGAGCATCTGGCTGCTTGGCTCAGGGGAGCTCTATCCCTGGGCTTCTGCAGCGATATGGCTGAGTGCACAGGTGGTAGTGCTTGAAGTCATGGGGCTTTGTTTGTTTGTTTTCTTCTTTTGGAATGGTGTGTTTGGCTTGTGAGACTGGTCTGCAGAATTCTTGATTAATTCTTCAGTTCTAGAAAGCCTTTTGGGCCAGGTGACTTTTGGCTTTTGATAAGCTTCAAGGAGATGGTTGTGTTGCCTATGAAGCTGTGGGGGACCATTCTTTTCCTGTGAGGCCAAAGAATGAAAGTGAGTAGTTATGAAGCCTTGTGGTGAGGCAGGAAATCAGAAGGGGCCAGCTTCTGTTGATGCATTTATTGATGAAGTCTACTGCTTTGGCAAATGTCTTGGAGCCAGAGTGGGGGTGAAGCTGCCAGTCCTTGACAGTTGTCTTGTGTTTCTCAGAACATGAAGGCCATCTTGAAATGGTGGATGCTGTATTTGAAGTCAAATGGGCAACTCTGTGCCTGGGGAGCTGCACGGGTCAAAAGGACCCAGGAGTGCCGTAGATGATGAGCTGAAGAAGAGCCATCCTGGGACCAGGTGTCCAAGAAGGCCCAGGGCATGGTGGCCTGTGTCAGCAGCAGTGGGGCAGCAGGAGCAGGGCAGTGAGCGTGGCCCTGTGCTGGGCAGCGCTGCGGCCACCGCTGCAGTGCTGGGTGCACTTGTGGGCCCCTGGGCAGCAGAAAGTCCTTGAGGGGCTGCAGCCTGTGCAGAGAAGGACAGGGGAGCTGGGCAAGGGTGTGCAGCACAAGGCCAATGAGGAGGTGCTGAGGAAGCTGTAGTCTCCACAATGGGGGGCTCACGAGGGACCTTTAGGCAGACTTCCATCAATCCCTACATGACAGTACTTAGCACAAGGGCCATTTCCCAACTAAACACACCCTCACTGCATCCAGGGGCTTTAGCCACTGGAGTGGGTGGCACTTCCATATTGTGCCTTGTTAGATTGTTGGCTTGTTGGTTTGCTAGGAGAGGTTTGCCCTGATCCTGGTCTCATTTTCTAGCAAGCAAAGGTGCTTCTGCATAACATTTCCTACCCTTTTGCAGCCCTGGATGAGATTGTGTTTCAGTTTGAGTTTCCCACGTCTTCAGCTGCAGTAGCCAAGGCCTTGCTGTGGCTTTCCGGCTTTTCCATTTCAGAACTTTCAGGAACCAAAAGGAACTCTGCTTTACAGAGACAACGTTGCTTCTTGATAGCAGCCAGGGAGGAATATCAACCTTTTATCCATCTAGAGTTCTCTTGAATTGGCCCATTTTAACTTGATGGCTGTGTCTTAAAACCCTTTTGTCACTATGAAATGTTCTGATTTCTCCTAAAAAGGTGCAGTGCTAGCTCTGAAAATAAATGAGATTCTAAACAGTTTCTCCTTCATGGTTCTCTCTTGCCACAGCTGACAGAACCAACAGCCATCTCTCCCCTGGCTCCCGCTGCTCCTGGAGAAGAAGCCAAAGAGGAGCAAATTGAGATGGATGAGCGCCAGCCTCCGTCAGTGCTCACACCAGAGCCTGGATATCCCGAGCCCGTAAGTGCAAGCTGTGGGTGGGGCTGTCTTTAGTGCAAGGCCGAGGTGCAAGTTTCAGAGCAGCCAGCGCTTCCTGTTGCTGGCTGAGGATGCTGAGTGCTGGAGTCCTGCCAGGAGCTCGGGATTTCCTGCAGGCAGCGTCAGTAGAACTTGGCCTTTGACCTGTGGTGTTGAGGCCCCAAAGGGCTGGTGCCTGTGGGAGAGCATCTGGCTGCTTGGCTCAGGGGAGCTCTATCCCTGGGCTTCTGCAGCACTGTGGCCGGGGGCACAGGTGGTAGTGCTTGAAGTCATGGGGCTTTTTTTGTTTGTTTTCTTCTTTTGGAATGGTGTGTTTGGCTTGTGAGACTGGTCTACAGAATTCTTGAGTAATTCTTCAGTTCTAGAAAGCCTTTTGGGCCAGGTGACTTTTGGCTTTTGATAAGCTTCAAGAAGATGGTTGTGTTGTCTATGAAGCTGTGGGGGGCCATTCTTTTCCCGTGAGGCCAAAGGATGAAAGTGAGTAGTTATGAAGCCTCCTGGTGAGGCAGGAAATCAGAAGGGGCAAATTTCTGTTGACGCATTTAGTGATGAAGCCTGCTGCTTTGGCAAATGCCTTGGAGCCAGAGTGGGGGTGAAGCTGCCAGTCCTTGACAGCTGTCTTGTGTTTCTCAGAACATGAAGGCCATCTAGAAATGGTGGATGTCTTCCAGAAAGTAAAATGGGCAACTCTGTGCCTGGGGAGCTGCGTGGGTGAAAAGACCCTTGGGATGTGGTAGAAGATCAGCTGAAGAAGAGCCAGTCTGGGACCAGGTGTCCAAGGAGGCCAAGGGCATGGTGGCCTGTGTCAGCAGCAGTGGGGCAGCAGGAGCAGGGCAGTGAGCGTGGCCCTGTGCTGGGCAGCGCTGCGGCCACCGCTGCAGTGCTGGGTGCACTTGTGGGCCCCTGGGAAGCAGAAAGTCATGGAGGATCTGCAGCGTGTGCACAGAAGGACAGGGGAGCTGGGCAAGGGTGTGCAGCACAAGGCCAGTGAGGAGGTGCTGAGGGAACTTTAGCCTGGACGACGGGAGGCTCTTGAGGGACCTTCAGGCAGACTTCCATCAATCCCTGCGTGACAGTGCTCAGCACTTGGGCCATTTCCCTACTAAAGATGCCCTAACTACACCCAAGTGCTTTAGCCACTGGAGTGGGAGGCACTTTCATATTGTGCCTGGTTGGCTTGTTGGTTTGCTATGAGGGAATTACTCTGTTCATTTTCTCTTTTTCCAGCAAGCAATGATGGCTCTGCACAGGGTTTCCTCCCCTTTTCCAACAGTAGATGAGATTGTGATCTAGTTTGAGTTTTCCACTTCTGCAGCTGCAGTAGCAAAGGAGTTGGTGTCTCTTTCCTACTTTTCCAATTCAGAGCTTTCAATACTTAAAATGCTGTTTTACAGAGACAACGTTGCTTTATGATAGCAGCCAGGGAGGAATATCAACCTTATCTCCATCTAGTGTTCTTTTTAAGTGGCATATTTTAATTTGGTCAGTGGGACTTAGAATCCCTATATGGCTATGAACTGTTATGAATTCTCCTTAGGAGATGCAGTGGAAGATCTGAAAAGAAATGAGGTTCTGAATGATCGGTGACAGCCTGTCCCTCATGCTTCTCTCTTGCCACAGCTGACAGAACCAACAGCCATCTCTCCCCTGGCTCCCGCTGCTCCTGGAGAAGAAGCCAAAGAGGAGCAAATTGAGATGGATGAACGCCAGCCTCCATCAGTGCTCACACCAGAGCCTGGATATCCTGAGCCCGTAAGTGCAAGCTGTGGGTGGGGCTGTCTTTAGTGCAAGGCCGAGGTGCAAGTTTCAGAGCAGCCAGCGCTTCCTGTTGCTGGCTGAGGATGCTGAGTGCTGGAGTCCTGCCAGGAGCTCGGGATTTCCTGCAGGCAGCGTCAGTAGAACTTGGCCTTTGACCTGTGGTGTTGAGGCCCCAAAGGGCTGGTGCCTGTGGGAGAGCATCTGGCTGCTTGGCTCAGGGGAGCTCTATCCCTGGGCTTCTGCAGCACTGTGGCCGGGGGCACAGGTGGTAGTGCTTGAAGTCATGGGGCTTTTTTTGTTTGTTTTCTTCTTTTGGAATGGTGTGTTTGGCTTGTGAGACTGGTCTACAGAATTCTTGAGTAATTCTTCAGTTCTAGAAAGCCTTTTGGGCCAGGTGACTTTTGGCTTTTGATAAGCTTCAAGAAGATGGTTGTGTTGTCTATGAAGCTGTGGGGGGCCATTCTTTTCCCGTGAGGCCAAAGGATGAAAGTGAGTAGTTATGAAGCCTCCTGGTGAGGCAGGAAATCAGAAGGGGCAAATTTCTGTTGACGCATTTAGTGATGAAGCCTGCTGCTTTGGCAAATGCCTTGGAGCCAGAGTGGGGGTGAAGCTGCCAGTCCTTGACAGCTGTCTTGTGTTTCTCAGAACATGAAGGCCATCTAGAAATGGTGGATGTCTTCCAGAAAGTAAAATGGGCAACTCTGTGCCTGGGGAGCTGCGTGGGTGAAAAGACCCTTGGGATGTGGTAGAAGATCAGCTGAAGAAGAGCCAGTCTGGGACCAGGTGTCCAAGGAGGCCAAGGGCATGGTGGCCTGTGTCAGCAGCAGTGGGGCAGCAGGAGCAGGGCAGTGAGCGTGGCCCTGTGCTGGGCAGCGCTGCGGCCACCGCTGCAGTGCTGGGTGCACTTGTGGGCCCCTGGGAAGCAGAAAGTCATGGAGGATCTGCAGCGTGTGCACAGAAGGACAGGGGAGCTGGGCAAGGGTGTGCAGCACAAGGCCAGTGAGGAGGTGCTGAGGGAACTTTAGCCTGGACGACGGGAGGCTCTTGAGGGACCTTCAGGCAGACTTCCATCAATCCCTGCGTGACAGTGCTCAGCACTTGGGCCATTTCCCTACTAAAGATGCCCTAACTACACCCAAGTGCTTTAGCCACTGGAGTGGGAGGCACTTTCATATTGTGCCTGGTTGGCTTGTTGGTTTGCTATGAGGGAATTACTCTGTTCATTTTCTCTTTTTCCAGCAAGCAATGATGGCTCTGCACAGGGTTTCCTCCCCTTTTCCAACAGTAGATGAGATTGTGATCTAGTTTGAGTTTTCCACTTCTGCAGCTGCAGTAGCAAAGGAGTTGGTGTCTCTTTCCTACTTTTCCAATTCAGAGCTTTCAATACTTAAAATGCTGTTTTACAGAGACAACGTTGCTTTATGATAGCAGCCAGGGAGGAATATCAACCTTATCTCCATCTAGTGTTCTTTTTAAGTGGCATATTTTAATTTGGTCAGTGGGACTTAGAATCCCTATATGGCTATGAACTGTTATGAATTCTCCTTAGGAGATGCAGTGGAAGATCTGAAAAGAAATGAGGTTCTGAATGATCGGTGACAGCCTGTCCCTCATGCTTCTCTCTTGCCACAGCTGACAGAACCAACAGCCATCTCTCCCCTGGCTCCCGCTGCTCCTGGAGAAGAAGCCAAAGAGGAGCAAATTGAGATGGATGAACGCCAGCCTCCATCAGTGCTCACACCAGAGCCTGGATATCCTGAGCCCGTAAGTGCAAGCTGTGGGTGGGGCTGTCTTTAGTGCAAGGCCGAGGTGCAAGTTTCAGAGCAGCCAGCGCTTCCTGTTGCTGGCTGAGGATGCTGAGTGCTGGAGTCCTGCCAGGAGCTCGGGATTTCCTGCAGGCAGCGTCAGTAGAACTTGGCCTTTGACCTGTGGTGTTGAGGCCCCAAAGGGCTGGTGCCTCTGAGAGAGCATCTGACTGCTTGGCTCAGGGAAGCTCTAACCCTGGGCTTCTGCAGCGATATGGCTGAGTGCACAGGTGGTAGTGCTTGAAGTCATGGGGCTTTGTTTGTTTGTTTTCTTCTTTTGGAGTGGTGTGCTTGGCTTGTGAGACTGGTCTGCAGAATTCTTGATTAATTCTTCAGTTCTAGAAAGCCTTTTGGGCCAGGTGACTTTTGGCTTTTGATAAGCTTCAAGGAGATGGTTGTGTTGCCTATGAAGCTGTGGGGGACCATTCTTTTCCTGTGAGGCCAAAGAATGAAAGTGAGTAGTTATGAAGCCTTGTGGTGAGGCAGGAAATCAGAAGGGGCCAGCTTCTGTTGATGCATTTATTGATGAAGTCTGCTGCTTTGGCAAATGCCTTGGAGCCAGAGTGGGGGTGAAGTTGCCAGTCCTTGACAGTTGTCTTGTGTTTCTCAGAACATGAAGGCCATCTTGAAATGGTGGATGCTGTATTTGAAGTCAAATGGGCAACTCTGTGCCTGGGGAGCTGCACGGGTCTAAAGGACCCAGGAATGCCGTAGATGATGAGCCGAAGAAGAGCCATCCTGGGACCAGGTGGCCAAGAAGGCCCAGGGCATGGTGGCCTGTGTCAGCAGCAGTGGGGCAGCAGGAGCAGGGCAGTGAGCGTGGCCCTGTGCTGGGCAGCGCTGCGGCCACCGCTGCAGTGCTGGGTGCACTTGTGGGCCCCTGGGCAGCAGAAAGTCCTTGAGGGGCTGCAGCCTGTGCAGAGAAGGACAGGGGAGCTGGGCAAGGGGGTGCAGCACAAGGCCAATGAGGAGGTGTTGAGGAAGCTGTAGTCTCCACAATGGGGGGCTCACGAGGGACCTTTAGGCAGACTTCCATCACCCCCTACATGACAGTGCTTAGCACAAGGGCCATTTCCCTACTAAACACGCCCTCACTTCATCCAGGGGCTTTAGCCACTGGAGTGGGTGGCACTTCCATATTGTGCCTTGTTAGATTGTTGGCTTGTTGGTTTGCTAGGAGAGGTTTGCCCTGATCCTGGTCTCCTTTTCTAGCAAGCAAAGGTGCTTCTGCATAACATTTCCTACCCTTTTGCAGCCCTGGATGAGATTGTGTTTCAGTTTGAGTTTCCCACGTCTTCAGCTGCAGTTGCCAAGGCCTTGCTGTGGCTTTCTGGCTTTTCCATTTCAGAGCTTTCAGGAACCAAAAGGAACTCTGCTTTACAGAGACAACGTTGCTTCTTGATAGCAGCCAGGGAGGAATATCAACCTTATATCCATCTAGAGTTCTCTTCAATTGGCCCATTTTAATTTGATGGCTGTGTCTTAGAACCCTTTTGTCGCTATGAAATGTTCTGATTTCTCCTAAAAAGGTGCAGTACTAGCTCTGAAAATAAATGAGGTTCTAAACAGTTTGTCCTTCATGCTTCTCTCTTGCCACAGCTGACAGAACCAACAGCCATCTCTCCCCTGGCTCCCGCTGTGCCTGGAGAAGAAGCCAAAAAGGAGCAAATTGAGATGGATGAGCACCAGCCTCCGTCAGTGCTCACACCAGAGCCTGGATATCCTGAGCCCGTAAGTGCGAGCTGTGGGTGGGGCTGTCTTTAGTGCAAGGCCGAGGTGCAAGTTTCAGAGCAGCCAGCGCTTCCTGTTGCTGGCTGAGGATGCTGAGTGCTGGAGTCCTGCCAGGAGCTCGGGATTTCCTGCAGGCAGCGTCAGTAGAACTTGGCCTTTGACCTGTGGTGTTGAGGCCCCAAAGGGCTGGTGCCTCTGGGAGAGCATCTGGCTGCTTGGCTCAGGGGAGCTCTATCCCTGGGCTTCTGCAGCGATATGGCTGAGTGCACAGGTGGTAGTGCTTGAAGTCATGGGGCTTTGTTTGTTTGTTTTCTTCTTTTGGAATGGTGTGTTTGGCTTGTGAGACTGGTCTGCAGAATTCTTGATTAATTCTTCAGTTCTAGAAAGCCTTTTGGGCCAGGTGACTTTTGGCTTTTGATAAGCTTCAAGGAGATGGTTGTGTTGCCTATGAAGCTGTGGGGGACCATTCTTTTCCTGTGAGGCCAAAGAATGAAAGTGAGTAGTTATGAAGCCTTGTGGTGAGGCAGGAAATCAGAAGGGGCCAGCTTCTGTTGATGCATTTATTGATGAAGTCTACTGCTTTGGCAAATGTCTTGGAGCCAGAGTGGGGGTGAAGCTGCCAGTCCTTGACAGCTGTCTTGTGTTTCTCAGAACATGAAGGCCATCTTGAAATGGTGGATGCTGTATTTGAAGTCAAATGGGCAACTCTGTGCCTGGGGAGCTGCACGGGTCAAAAGGACCCAGGAGTGCCGTAGATGATGAGCTGAAGAAGAGCCATCCTGGGACCAGGTGTCCAAGAAGGCCCAGGGCATGGTGGCCTGTGTCAGCAGCAGTGGGGCAGCAGGAGCAGGGCAGTGAGCGTGGCCCTGTGCTGGGCAGCGCTGCGGCCACCGCTGCAGTGCTGGGTGCACTTGTGGGCCCCTGGGCAGCAGAAAGTCCTTGAGGGGCTGCAGCCTGTGCAGAGAAGGACAGGGGAGCTGGGCAAGGGTGTGCAGCACAAGGCCAATGAGGAGGTGCTGAGGAAGCTGTAGTCTCCACAATGGGGGGCTCACGAGGGACCTTTAGGCAGACTTCCATCAATCCCTACATGACAGTACTTAGCACAAGGGCCATTTCCCTACTAAACACACCCTCACTGCATCCAGGGGCTTTAGCCACTGGAGTGGGTGGCACTTCCATATTGTGCCTTGTTAGATTGTTGGCTTGTTGGTTTGCTAGGAGAGGTTTGCCCTGATCCTGGTCTCATTTTCTAGCAAGCAAAGGTGCTTCTGCATAACATTTCCTACCCTTTTGCAGCCCTGGATGAGATTGTGTTTCAGTTTGAGTTTCCCACGTCTTCAGCTGCAGTAGCCAAGGCCTTGCTGTGGCTTTCCGGCTTTTCCATTTCAGAACTTTCAGGAACCAAAAGGAACTCTGCTTTACAGAGACAACGTTGCTTCTTGATAGCAGCCAGGGAGGAATATCAACCTTTTATCCATCTAGAGTTCTCTTGAATTGGCCCATTTTAACTTGATGGCTGTGTCTTAAAACCCTTTTGTCACTATGAAATGTTCTGATTTCTCCTAAAAAGGTGCAGTGCTAGCTCTGAAAATAAATGAGATTCTAAACAGTTTCTCCTTCATGGTTCTCTCTTGCCACAGCTGACAGAACCAACAGCCATCTCTCCCCTGGCTCCCGCTGCTCCTGGAGAAGAAGCCAAAGAGGAGCAAATTGAGATGGATGAGAGCCAGCCTCTGTCAGTGTTCACACCAGAGCCTGGATATCCTGAGCCCGTAAGTGTGAGCTGTGGGTGGGGCTGTCTTTAGTGCAAGGCCGAGGTGCAAGTTTCAGAGCAGCCAGCGCTTCCTGTTGCTGGCTGAGGATGCTGAGTGCTGGAGTCCTGCCAGGAGCTCGGGATTTCCTGCAGGCAGCGTCAGTAGAACTTGGCCTTTGACCTGTGGTGTTGAGGCCCCAAAGGGCTGGTGCCTCTGGGAGAGCATCTGGCTGCTTGGCTCAGGGAAGCTCTATCCCTGGGCGTCTGCAGCAGTGTGGTTGAGGGCACAGGTGGTAGTGCTTGAAGTCATGGGGCTTTGGTTGTTTGTTTTCTTCTTTTGGAATGGTGTGTTTGGCTTTTGAGTCTGGTCTGCAGTTTTCTTGATTAATTCTTCAGTTCTAGAAAGCCTTTTGGGCCATGTGACTTTTGGCTTTTGATAAGCTTCAAGAAGATGGTTGTGTTGTCTATGAAGCTGTGGGGGGCCATTCGTTTCCCGTGAGGCCAAAGAATGAAAGTGAGTAGTTATGAAGCCTCGTGGTGAGGCAGGAAATCAGAAGGGGCCAGTTTCTGTTGATGCATTTATTGATGAAGTCTGCTGCTTTGGCAAATGCCTTGGAGCCAGAGTGGGGGTGAAGCTGCCAGTCCTTGACAGTTGTCTTGTGTTTCTCAGAACATGAAGGCCATCTAGAAATGGTGGATGCTGTATTTGAAGTCAAATGGGCAACTCTGTGCCTGGGGAGCTGCATGGGTCAAAAGGACCCTGGAGTGCCGTAGATGATGAGCTGAAGAAGAGCCATCCTGCGACCAGGTGTCCAAGAAGGCCAAGGGCATGGTGGCCTGTGTCAGCAGCAGTGGGGCAGCAGGAGCAGGGCAGTGAGCGTGGCCCTGTGCTGGGCAGCGCTGCGGCCACCGCTGCAGTGCTGGGTGCACTTGTGGGCCCCTGGGAAGCAGAAAGTCCTTGAGGGGCTGCAGCGTGTGCAGAGAAGGACTGGGGAGCTGGGCAAGGGGGTGCAGCACAAGGCCAGTGAGGAGGTGCTGAGGGAGCTTTAGCCTGGACAACGGGAGGCTCTTGAGGGACCTTCAGGCAGACTTCCATCAATCCCTGCGTGACAGTGCTCAGCACTTGGGCCATTTCCCTACTAAAGATGCCCTAACTACATCCAAGTGCTTTAGCCACTGGAGTGGGAGGCACTTTCATATTGTGCCTGGTTGGCTTGTTGGTTTGCTATGAGGGAATTACTCTGTTCATTTTCTCTTTTTCCAGCAAGCAATGATGGCTCTGCACAGGGTTTCCTCCCCTTTTCCAACAGTAGATGAGATTGTGATCTAGTTTGAGTTTTCCACGTCTGCAGCTGCAGTAGCAAAGGAGTTGGTGTCTCCTTCCTACTTTTCCAATTCAGAGCTTTCAATACTTAAAATTCTGTTTTACAGAGACAACGTTGCTTTATGATAGCAGCCAGGGAGGAATATCAACCTTATCTCCATCTAGTGTTCTTTTTAAGTGGCATATTTTAATTTGGTCAGTGGGACTTAGAATCCCTATATGGCTATGAACTGTTATGAATTCTCGTTAGAAGATGCAGTGGAAGATCTGAAAAGAAATGAGGTTCTGAATGATCGGTGACAGCCTGTCCCTCATGCTTCTCTCTTGCCACAGCTGACAGAACCAACAGCCGTCTCTCCCCTGGCTCCCGCTGCTCCTGGACAAGAAGCCAAAGAGGAGCAAATTGAGATGGATGAGCGCCAGCCTCCGTCAGTGCTCACACCAGAGCCTGGATATCCTGAGCCCGTAAGTGCGAGCTGTGGGTGGGGCTGTCTTTAGTGCAAGGTCGAGGTGCAAGTTTCAGAGCAGCCAGCGCTTCCTGTTGCTGGCTGAGGATGCTGAGTGCTGGAGTCCTGCCAGGAGCTCGGGATTTCCTGCAGGCAGCGTCAGTAGAACTTGGCCTTTGACCTGTGGTGTTGAGGCCCCAAAGGGCTGGTGCCTGTGGGAGAGCATCTGGCTGCTTGGCTCAGGGGAGCTCTATCCCTGGGCTTCTGCAGCACTGTGGCCGGGGGCACAGGTGGTAGTGCTTGAAGTCATGGGGCTTTGTTTGTTTGTTTTCTTCTTTTGGAATGGTGTGTTTGGCTTGTGAGACTGGTCTACAGAATTCTTGAGTAATTCTTCAGTTCTAGAAAGCCTTTTGGGCCAGGTGACTTTTGGCTTTTGATAAGCTTCAAGGAGATGGTTGTGTTGTCTGTGAAGCTGTGAGGGGCCATTCTTTTCCCGTGAGGCCAAAGGATGAAAGTGAGTAGTTATGAAGCCTCCTGGTGAGGCAGGAAATCAGAAGGGGCAAATTTCTGTTGACGCATTTAGTGATGAAGCCTGCTGCTTTGGCAAATGCCTTGGAGCCAGAGTGGGGGTGAAGCTGCCAGTCCTTGACAGCTGTCTTGTGTTTCTCAGAACATGAAGACCATCTAGAAATGGTGGATGTCTTCCAGAAAGTAAAATGGGCAACTCTGTGCCTGGGGAGCTGCGTGGGTGAAAAGACCCTTGGGATGTGGTAGAAGATCAGCTGAAGAAGAGCCAGTCTGGGACCAGGTGTCCAAGGAGGCCAAGGGCATGGTGGCCTGTGTCAGCAGCAGTGGGGCAGCAGGAGCAGGGCAGTGAGCGTGGCCCTGTGCTGGGCAGCGCTGCGGCCACCGCTGCAGTGCTGGGTGCACTTGTGGGCCCCTGGGAAGCAGAAAGTCCTTGAGGGGCTGCAGCATGTGCACAGAAGGACAGGGGAGCTGGGCAAGGGTGTGCAGCACAAGGCCAGTGAGGAGGTGCTGAGGGAACTTTAGCCTGGACAACGGGAGGCTCTTGAGGGACCTTCAGGCAGACTTCCATCAATCCCTGCGTGACAGTGCTCAGCACTTGGGCCATTTCCCTACTAAAGATGCCCTAACTACACCCAAGTGCTTTAGCCACTGGAGTGGGAGGCACTTTCATATTGTGCCTGGTTGGCTTGTTGGTTTGCTATGAGGGAATTACTCTGTTCATTTTCTCTTTTTCCAGCAAGCAATGATGGCTCTGCACAGGGTTTCCTCCCCTTTTCCAACAGTAGATGAGATTGTGATCTAGTTTGAGTTTTCCACGTCTGCAGCTGCAGTAGCAAAGGAGTTGGTGTCTCTTTCCTACTTTTCCAATTCAGAGCTTTCAATACTTAAAATGCTGTTTTACAGAGACAACGTTGCTTTATGATAGCAGCCAGGGAGGAATATCAACCTTATCTCCATCTAGTGTTCTTTTTAAGTGGCATATTTTAATTTGGTCAGTGGGACTTAGAATCCCTATATGGCTATGAACTGTTATGAATTCTCCTTAGGAGATGCAGTGGAAGATCTGAAAAGAAATGAGGTTCTGAATGATCGGTGACAGCCTGTCCCTCATGCTTCTCTCTTGCCACAGCTGACAGAACCAACAGCCATCTCTCCCCTGGCTCCCGCTGCTCCTGGAGAAGAAGCCAAAGAGGAGCAAATTGAGATGGATGAACGCCAGCCTCCATCAGTGCTCACACCAGAGCCTGGATATCCTGAGCCCGTAAGTGCAAGCTGTGGGTGGGGCTGTCTTTAGTGCAAGGCCGAGGTGCAAGTTTCAGAGCAGCCAGCGCTTCCTGTTGCTGGCTGAGGATGCTGAGTGCTGGAGTCCTGCCAGGAGCTCGGGATTTCCTGCAGGCAGCGTCAGTAGAACTTGGCCTTTGACCTGTGGTGTTGAGGCCCCAAAGGGCTGGTGCCTCTGAGAGAGCATCTGACTGCTTGGCTCAGGGAAGCTCTAACCCTGGGCTTCTGCAGCGATATGGCTGAGTGCACAGGTGGTAGTGCTTGAAGTCATGGGGCTTTGTTTGTTTGTTTTCTTCTTTTGGAGTGGTGTGCTTGGCTTGTGAGACTGGTCTGCAGAATTCTTGATTAATTCTTCAGTTCTAGAAAGCCTTTTGGGCCAGGTGACTTTTGGCTTTTGATAAGCTTCAAGGAGATGGTTGTGTTGCCTATGAAGCTGTGGGGGACCATTCTTTTCCTGTGAGGCCAAAGAATGAAAGTGAGTAGTTATGAAGCCTCGTGGTGAGGCAGGAAATCAGAAGGGGCCAGTTTCTGTTGATGCATTTATTGATGAAGTCTGCTGCTTTGGCAAATGCCTTGGAGCCAGAGTGGGGGTGAAGTTGCCAGTCCTTGACAGTTGTCTTGTGTTTCTCAGAACATGAAGGCCATCTTGAAATGGTGGATGCTGTATTTGAAGTCAAATGGGCAACTCTGTGCCTGGGGAGCTGCACGGGTCTAAAGGACCCAGGAATGCCGTAGATGATGAGCCGAAGAAGAGCCATCCTGGGACCAGGTGGCCAAGAAGGCCCAGGGCATGGTGGCCTGTGTCAGCAGCAGTGGGGCAGCAGGAGCAGGGCAGTGAGCGTGGCCCTGTGCTGGGCAGCGCTGCGGCCACCGCTGCAGTGCTGGGTGCACTTGTGGGCCCCTGGGCAGCAGAAAGTCCTTGAGGGGCTGCAGCCTGTGCAGAGAAGGACAGGGGAGCTGGGCAAGGGGGTGCAGCACAAGGCCAATGAGGAGGTGTTGAGGAAGCTGTAGTCTCCACAATGGGGGGCTCACGAGGGACCTTTAGGCAGACTTCCATCACCCCCTACATGACAGTGCTTAGCACAAGGGCCATTTCCCTACTAAACACGCCCTCACTTCATCCAGGGGCTTTAGCCACTGGAGTGGGTGGCACTTCCATATTGTGCCTTGTTAGATTGTTGGCTTGTTGGTTTGCTAGGAGAGGTTTGCCCTGATCCTGGTCTCCTTTTCTAGCAAGCAAAGGTGCTTCTGCATAACATTTCCTACCCTTTTGCAGCCCTGGATGAGATTGTGTTTCAGTTTGAGTTTCCCACGTCTTCAGCTGCAGTAGCCAAGGCCTTGCTGTGGCTTTCTGGCTTTTCCATTTCAGAGCTTTCAGGAACCAAAAGGAACTCTGCTTTACAGAGACAACGTTGCTTCTTGATAGCAGCCAGGGAGGAATATCAACCTTATATCCATCTAGAGTTCTCTTCAATTGGCCCATTTTAATTTGATGGCTGTGTCTTAGAACCCTTTTGTCGCTATGAAATGTTCTGATTTCTCCTAAAAAGGTGCAGTACTAGCTCTGAAAATAAATGAGGTTCTAAACAGTTTGTCCTTCATGGTTCTCTCTTGCCACAGCTGACAGAACCAACAGCCATCTCTCCCCTGGCTCCCGCTGCACCTGGAGAAGAAGCCAAAAAGGAGCAAATTGAGATGGATGAGCACCAGCCTCCGTCAGTGCTCACACCAGAGCCTGGATATCCTGAGCCCGTAAGTGCGAGCTGTGGGTGGGGCTGTCTTTAGTGCAAGGCAGAGGTGCAAGTTTCAGAGCAGCCAGCGCTTCCTGTTGCTGGCTGAGGATGCTGAGTGCTGGAGTCCTGCCAGGAGCTCGGGATTTCCTGCAGGCAGCGTCAGTAGAACTTGGCCTTTGACCTGTGGTGTTGAGGCCCCAAAGGGCTGGTGCCTCTGGGAGAGCATCTGGCTGCTTGGCTCAGGGGAGCTCTATCCCTGGGCTTCTGCAGCGATATGGCTGAGTGCACAGGTGGTAGTGCTTGAAGTTATGGGGCTTTGTTTGTTTGTTTTCTTCTTTTGGAGTGGTGTGTTTGGCTTGTGAGACTGGTCTGCAGTTTTCTTGATTAATTCTTCAGTTCTAGAAAGCCTTTTGGGCCAGGTGACTTTTGGCTTTTGATAAGCTTCAAGGAGATGGTTGTGTTGCCTACGAAGCTGTGAGGGGCCATTCTTTTCCCGTGCTGCCAAAGAATGAAAGTGAGTAGTTATGAAGCCTCGTGGTGAGGCAGGAAATCAGAAGGGGCCAGTTTCTGTTGATGCATTTATTGATGAAGTCTGCTGCTTTGGCAAATGTCTTGGAGCCAGAGTGGGGGTGAATCTGCCAGTCCTTGACAGCTGTCTTGTGTTTCTCAGAACATGAAGGCCATCTCGAAATGGTGGATGCTGTATTTGAAGTCAAATGGGCAACTCTGTGCCTGGGGAGCTGCATGGGTCAAAAGGACCCAGGAGTGCCGTAGATGATCAGCTGAAGAAGAGCCATCCTGGGACCAGGTGTCCAAGAAGGCCCAGGGCATGGTGGCCTGTGTCAGCAGCAGTGGGGCAGCAGGAGCAGGGCAGTGAGCGTGGCCCTGTGCTGGGCAGCGCTGCGGCCACCGCTGCAGTGCTGGGTGCACTTGTGGGCCCCTGGGCAGCAGAAAGTCCTTGAGGGGCTGCAGCGTGTGCAGAGAAGGACAGGGGAGCTGGGCAAGGGTGTGCAGCACAAGGCCAATGAGGAGGTGCTGAGGAAGCTGTAGTCTCCACAATGGGGGGCTCACGAGGGACCTTCAGGCAGACTTCCATCAATCCCTACATGACAGTGCTTAGCACAAGGGCCATTTCCCTACTAAACACGCCCTCACTGCATCCAGGGGCTTTAGCCACTGGAGTGGGTGGCACTTCCATATTGTGCCTTGTTAGATTGTTGGCTTGTTGGTTTGCTAGGAGTGGTTTGCCCTGATCCTGGTCTCCTTTTCTAGCAAGCAAAGGTGCTTCTGCATAACATTTCCTACCCTTTTGCAGCCCTGGATGAGATTGTGTTTCAGTTTGAGTTTCCCACGTCTTCAGCTGCAGTAGCCAAGGCCTTGCTGTCGCTTTCCGGCTTTTCCATTTCACAACTTTCAGGAACTAAAAGGAACTCTGCTTTCCAGAGACAACGTTGCTTCTTGATAGCAGCCAGGGAGGAATATCAACCTTATATCCATCTAGAGTTCTCTTCAATTGGCCCATTTTAATTTGATGGCTGTGTCTTAAAACCCTTTTGTCGCTATGAAATGTTCTGATTTCTCCTAAAAAGGTGCAGTGCTAGCTCTGAAAATAAATGAGGTTCTAAACAGTTTGTCCTTCATGCTTCTCTCTTGCCACAGCTGACAGAACCAACAGCCGTCTCTCCCCTGGCTCCCGCTGCTCCTGGACAAGAAGCCAAAGAGGAGCCAATTGAGATGGATGAGCGCCAGCCTCCATCAGTACTCACACCAGAGCCTGGATATCCTGAGCCTGTAAGTGCGAGCTGTGGGTGGGGCTGTCTTTAGTGCAAGGCCGAGGTGCAAGTTTCAGAGCAGCCAGCGCTTCCTGTTGCTGGCTGAGGATGCTGAGTGCTGGAGTCCTGCCAGGAGCTCGGGATTTCCTGCAGGCAGCATCAGTAGAACTTGGCCTTTGACCTGTGGTGTTGAGGCCCCAAAGGGCTGGTGCCTCTGGGAGAGCATCTGGCTGCTTGGCTCAGGGAAGCTCTATCCCTGGGCTTCTGCAGCACTGTGGCCGGGGGCACAGGTGGTAGTGCTTGAAGTCATGGGGCTTTTTTTGTTTGTTTTCTTCTTTTGGAGTGGTGTGTTTGGCTTGTGAGACTGGTCTGCAGTTTTCTTGATTAATTCTTCAGTTCTAGAAAGCCTTTTGGGCCAGGTGACTTTTGGCTTTTGATAAGCTTCAAGGAGATGATTGTGTTGTCTATGAAGCTGTGGGGGGCCATCCTTTTCCCGTGTTGCCAAAGAATGAAAGTGAGTAGTTATGAAGCCTCGTGGTGAGGCAGGAAATCAGAAGGGGCCAGTTTCTGTTGATGCATTTAGTGATAAAGCCTGCTGCTTTGGCAAATGTCTTGGAGCCAGAGTGGGGGTGAAGCTGCCAGTCCTTGACAGCTGTCTTGTGTTTCTCAGAACATGAAGGCCATCTAGAAATGGTGGATGCTGTATTTGAAGTCAAATGGGCAACTCTGTGCTTGGGGAGCTGCACGGGTCAAAAGGACCCAGGAGTGCCGTAGATGATGAGCTAAAGAAGAGCCATCCTGGGACCAGGTGGCCAAGAAGGCCCAGGGCATGGTGGCCTGTGTCAGCAGCAGTGGGGCAGCAGGAGCAGGGCAGTGAGCGTGGCCCTGTGCTGGGCAGTGCTGCGGCCACCGCTGCAGTGCTGGGTGCACTTGTGGGCCCCTGGGAAGCAGAAAGTCCTTGAGGGGCTGCAGCGTGTGCACAGAAGGACTGGGGAGCTGGGCAAGGGGGTGCAGCACAAGGCCAATGAGGATGTGCTGAGGGAACTTTAGCCTGGACAACGGGAGGCTCTTGAGGGACCTTCAGGCAGACTTCCATCAATCCCTGCGTGACAGTGCTCAGCACTTGGGCCATTTCCCTACTAAAGATGCCCTAACTACATCCAAGTGCTTTAGCCACTGGAGTGGGAGGCACTTTCATATTGTGCCTGGTTGGCTTGTTGGTTTGCTATGAGGGAATTACTCTGTTCATTTTCTCTTTTTCCAGCAAGCAATGATGCCTCTGCACAGGGTTTCCTCCCCTTTTCCAACAGTAGATGAGATTGTGATCTAGTTTGAGTTTTCCACGTCTGCAGCTGCAGTAGCAAAGGAGTTGGTGTCTCCTTCCTACTTTTCCAATTCAGAGCTTTCAATACTTAAAATTCTGTTTTACAGAGACAACGTTGCTTTATGATAGCAGCCAGGGAGGAATATCAACCTTATCTCCATCTAGTGTTCTTTTTAAGTGGCATATTTTAATTTGGTCAGTGGGACTTAGAATCCCTATATGGCTATGAACTGTTATGAATTCTCCTTAGAAGATGCAGTGGAAGATCTGAAAAGAAATGAGGTTCTGAATGATCGGTGACAGCCTGTCCCTCATGCTTCTCTCTTGCCACAGCTGACAGAACCAACAGCCATCTCTCCCCTGGCTCCCGCTGCTCCTGGAGAAGAAGCCAAAGAGGAGCAAATTGAGATGGATGAGCACCAGCCTCTGTCAGTGTTCACACCAGAGCCTCGATATCCTGAGCCCGTAAGTGCAAGCTGTGGGTGGGGCTGTCTTTAGTGCAAGGCAGAGGTGCAAGTTTCAGAGCAGCCAGTGCCTCCTGTTGCTGGCTGAGGATGCTGAGTGCTGGAGTCCTGCCAGGAGCTCGGGATTTCCTGCAGGCAGCGTCAGTAGAACTTGGCCTTTGACCTGTGGTGTTGAGGCCCCAAAGGGCTGGTGCCTCTGGGAGAGCATCTGGCTGCTTGGCTCAGGGGAGCTCTATCCCTGGGCTTCTGCAGCACTGTGGCCGGGGGCACAGGTGGTAGTGCTTGAAGTCATGGGGCTTTTTTTGTTTGTTTTCTTCTTTTGGAGTGGTGTGTTTGGCTTGTGAGACTGGTCTGCAGTTTTCTTGATTAATTCTTCAGTTCTAGAAAGCCTTTTGGGCCAGGTGACTTTTGGCTTTTGATAAGCTTCAAGGAGATGGTTGTGTTGCCTACGAAGCTGTGAGGGGCCATTCTTTTCCCGTGTTGCCAAAGAATGAAAGTGAGTAGTTATGAAGCCTCGTGGTGAGGCAGGAAATCAGAAGGGGCCAGTTTCTGTTGATGCATTTAGTGATAAAGCCTGCTGCTTTGGCAAATGTCTTGGAGCCAGAGTGGGGGTGAAGCTGCCAGTCCTTGACAGCTGTCTTGTGTTTCTCAGAACATGAAGGCCATCTAGAAATGGTGGATGCTGTATTTGAAGTCAAATGGGCAACTCTGTGCCTGGGGAGCTGCATGGGTCAAAAGGACCCAGGAGTGCCGTAGATGATGAGCTGAAGAAGAGCCATCCTGGGACCAGGTGTCCAAGAAGGCCCAGGGCATGGTGGCCTGTGTCAGCAGCAGTGGGGCAGCAGGAGCAGGGCAGTGAGCGTGGCCCTGTGCTGGGCAGCGCTGCGGCCACCGCTGCAGTGCTGGGTGCACTTGTGGGCCCCTGGGCAGCAGAAAGTCCTTGAGGGGCTGCAGCGTGTGCAGAGAAGGACAGGGGAGCTGGGCAAGGGTGTGCAGCACAAGGCCAATGAGGAGGTGCTGAGGAAGCTGTAGTCTCCACAATGGGGGGCTCACGAGGGACCTTCAGGCAGACTTCCATCAATCCCTACATGACAGTGCTTAGCACAAGGGCCATTTCCCTACTAAACACGCCCTCACTGCATCCAGGGGCTTTAGCCACTGGAGTGGGTGGCACTTCCATATTGTGCCTTGTTAGATTGTTGGCTTGTTGGTTTGCTAGGAGTGGTTTGCCCTGATCCTGGTCTCCTTTTCTAGCAAGCAAAGGTGCTTCTGCATAACATTTCCTACCCTTTTGCAGCCCTGGATGAGATTGTGTTTCAGTTTGAGTTTCCCACGTCTTCAGCTGCAGTAGCCAAGGCCTTGCTGTCGCTTTCCGGCTTTTCCATTTCAGAACTTTCAGGAACTAAAAGGAACTCTGCTTTCCAGAGACAACGTTGCTTCTTGATAGCAGCCAGGGAGGAATATCAACCTTATATCCATCTAGAGTTCTCTTCAATTGGCCCATTTTAATTTGATGGCTGTGTCTTAAAACCCTTTTGTCGCTATGAAATGTTCTGATTTCTCCTAAAAAGGTGCAGTGCTAGCTCTGAAAATAAATGAGGTTCTAAACAGTTTGTCCTTCATGCTTCTCTCTTGCCACAGCTGACAGAACCAACAGCCGTCTCTCCCCTGGCTCCCGCTGCTCCTGGACAAGAAGCCAAAGAGGAGCCAATTGAGATGGATGAGCGCCAGCCTCCATCAGTACTCACACCAGAGCCTGGATATCCTGAGCCCGTAAGTGCGAGCTGTGGGTGGGGCTGTCTTTAGTGCAAGGCCGAGGTGCAAGTTTCAGAGCAGCCAGCGCTTCCTGTTGCTGGCTGAGGATGCTGAGTGCTGGAGTCCTGCCAGGAGCTCGGGATTTCCTGCAGGCAGCATCAGTAGAACTTGGCCTTTGACCTGTGGTGTTGAGGCCCCAAAGGGCTGGTGCCTCTGGGAGAGCATCTGGCTGCTTGGCTCAGGGAAGCTCTATCCCTGGGCTTCTGCAGCACTGTGGCCGGGGGCACAGGTGGTAGTGCTTGAAGTCATGGGGCTTTGTTTGTTTGTTTTCTTCTTTTGGAGTGGTGTGTTTGGCTTGTGAGACTGGTCTGCAGTTTTCTTGATTAATTCTTCAGTTCTAGAAAGCCTTTTGGGCCAGGTGACTTTTGGCTTTTGATAAGCTTCAAGGAGATGATTGTGTTGTCTATGAAGCTGTGGGGGGCCATTCTTTTCCCGTGTTGCCAAAGAATGAAAGTGAGTAGTTATGAAGCCTCGTGGTGAGGCAGGAAATCAGAAGGGGCCAGTTTCTGTTGATGCATTTAGTGATGAAGCCTGCTGCTTTGGCAAATGTCTTGGAGCCAGAGTGGGGGTGAAGCTGCCAGTCCTTGACAGCTGTCTTGTGTTTCTCAGAACATGAAGGCCATCTAGAAATGGTGGATGCTGTATTTGAAGTCAAATGGGCAACTCTGTGCTTGGGGAGCTGCACGGGTCAAAAGGACCCAGGAGTGCCGTAGATGATCAGCTGAAGAAGAGCCATCCTGGGACCAGGTGGCCAAGAAGGCCCAGGGCATGGTGGCCTGTGTCAGCAGCAGTGGGGCAGCAGGAGCAGGGCAGTGAGCGTGGCCCTGTGCTGGGCAGCGCTGCGGCCACCGCTGCAGTGCTGGGTGCACTTGTGGGCCCCTGGGAAGCAGAAAGTCCTTGAGGGGCTGCAGCGTGTGCACAGAAGGACTGGGGAGCTGGGCAAGGGGGTGCAGCACAAGGCCAATGAGGATGTGCTGAGGGAACTTTAGCCTGGACAACGGGAGGCTCTTGAGGGACCTTCAGGCAGACTTCCATCAATCCCTGCGTGACAGTGCTCAGCACTTGGGCCATTTCCCTACTAAAGATGCCCTAACTACATCCAAGTGCTTTAGCCACTGGAGTGGGAGGCACTTTCATATTGTGCCTGGTTGGCTTGTTGGTTTGCTATGAGGGAATTACTCTGTTCATTTTCTCTTTTTCCAGCAAGCAATGATGCCTCTGCACAGGGTTTCCTCCCCTTTTCCAACAGTAGATGAGATTGTGATCTAGTTTGAGTTTTCCACGTCTGCAGCTGCAGTAGCAAAGGAGTTGGTGTCTCCTTCCTACTTTTCCAATTCAGAGCTTTCAATACTTAAAATGCTGTTTTACAGAGACAACGTTGCTTTATGATAGCAGCCAGGGAGGAATATCAACCTTATCTCCATCTAGTGTTCTTTTTAAGTGGCATATTTTAATTTGGTCAGTGGGACTTAGAATCCCTATATGGCTATGAACTGTTATGAATTCTCCTTAGAAGATGCAGTGGAAGATCTGAAAAGAAATGAGGTTCTGAATGATCGGTGACAGCCTGTCCCTCATGCTTCTCTCTTGCCACAGCTGACAGAACCAACAGCCGTCTCTCCCCTGGCTCCCGCTGCTCCTGGACAAGAAGCCAAAGACGAGCAAATTGAGATGGATGAGCACCAGCCTCTGTCAGTGTTCACACCAGAGCCTCGATATCCTGAGCCCGTAAGTGCAAGCTGTGGGTGGGGCTGTCTTTAGTGCAAGGCCGAGGTGCAAGTTTCAGAGCAGCCAGCGCTTCCTGTTGCTGGCTGAGGATGCTGAGTGCTGGAGTCCTGCCAGGAGCTCGGGATTTCCTGCAGGCAGCGTCAGTAGAACTTGGCCTTTGACCTGTGGTGTTGAGGCCCCAAAGGGCTGGTGCCTCTGGGAGAGCATCTGGCTGCTTGGCTCAGGGGAGCTCTATCCCTGGGCTTCTGCAGCACTGTGGCCGGGGGCACAGGTGGTAGTGCTTGAAGTCATGGGGCTTTGTTTGTTTGTTTTCTTCTTTTGGAGTGGTGTGTTTGGCTTGTGAGACTGGTCTGCTGTTTTCTTGATTAATTCTTCAGTTCTAGAAAGCCTTTTGGGCCAGGTGACTTTTGGCTTTTGATAAGCTTCAAGGAGATGGTTGTGTTGCCTACGAAGCTGTGGGGGGCCATTCTTTTCCCGTGTTGCCAAAGAATGAAAGTGAGTAGTTATGAAGCCTTGTGGTGAGGCAGGAAATCAGAAGGGGCCAGTTTCTGTTGATGCATTTATTGATGAAGTCTGCTGCTTTGGCAAATGTCTTGGAGCCAGAGTGGGGGTGAAGCTGCCAGTCCTTGACAGCTGTCTTGTGTTTCTCAGAACATGAAGGCCATCTCGAAATGGTGGATGCTGTATTTGAAGTCAAATGGGCAACTCTGTGCCTGGGGAGCTGCATGGGTCAAAAGGACCCAGGAGTGCCGTAGATGATCAGCTGAAGAAGAGCCATCCTGGGACCAGGTGTCCAAGAAGGCCCAGGGCATGGTGGCCTGTGTCAGCAGCAGTGGGGCAGCAGGAGCAGGGCAGTGAGCGTGGCCCTGTGCTGGGCAGCGCTGCGGCCACCGCTGCAGTGCTGGGTGCACTTGTGGGCCCCTGGGCAGCAGAAAGTCCTTGAGGGGCTGCAGCGTGTGCAGAGAAGGACAGGGGAGCTGGGCAAGGGTGTGCAGCACAAGGCCAATGAGGAGGTGCTGAGGAAGCTGTAGTCTCCACAATGGGGGGCTCACGAGGGACCTTCAGGCAGACTTCCATCAATCCCTACATGACAGTGCTTAGCACAAGGGCCATTTCCCTACTAAACACGCCCTCACTGCATCCAGGGGCTTTAGCCACTGGAGTGGGTGGCACTTCCATATTGTGCCTTGTTAGATTGTTGGCTTGTTGGTTTGCTAGGAGTGGTTTGCCCTGATCCTGGTCTCCTTTTCTAGCAAGCAAAGGTGCTTCTGCATAACATTTCCTACCCTTTTGCAGCCCTGGATGAGATTGTGTTTCAGTTTGAGTTTCCCACGTCTTCAGCTGCAGTAGCCAAGGCCTTGCTGTCGCTTTCCGGCTTTTCCATTTCAGAACTTTCAGGAACTAAAAGGAACTCTGCTTTCCAGAGACAACGTTGCTTCTTGATAGCAGCCAGGGAGGAATATCAACCTTATATCCATCTAGAGTTCTCTTCAATTGGCCCATTTTAATTTGATGGCTGTGTCTTAAAACCCTTTTGTCGCTATGAAATGTTCTGATTTCTCCTAAAAAGGTGCAGTGCTAGCTCTGAAAATAAATGAGGTTCTAAACAGTTTGTCCTTCATGGTTCTCTCTTGCCACAGCTGACAGAACCAACAGCCGTCTCTCCCCTGGCTCCCGCTGCTCCTGGACAAGAAGCCAAAGAGGAGCCAATTGAGATGGATGAGCACCAGCCTCTGTCAGTGTTCACACCAGAGCCTCGATATCCTGAGCCCGTAAGTGCAAGCTGTGGGTGGGGCTGTCTTTAGTGCAAGGCCGAGGTGCAAGTTTCAGAGCAGCCAGTGCCTCCTGTTGCTGGCTGAGGATGCTGAGTGCTGGAGTCCTGCCAGGAGCTCGGGATTTCCTGCAGGCAGCGTCAGTAGAACTTGGCCTTTGACCTGTGGTGTTGAGGCCCCAAAGGGCTGGTGCCTCTGGGAGAGCATCTGGCTGCTTGGCTCAGGGGAGCTCTATCCCTGGGCTTCTGCAGCACTGTGGCCGGGGGCACAGGTGGTAGTGCTTGAAGTCATGGGGCTTTTTTTGTTTGTTTTCTTCTTTTGGAGTGGTGTGTTTGGCTTGTGAGACTGGTCTGCTGTTTTCTTGATTAATTCTTCAGTTCTAGAAAGCCTTTTGGGCCAGGTGACTTTTGGCTTTTGATAAGCTTCAAGGAGATGGTTGTGTTGCCTACGAAGCTGTGGGGGGCCATTCTTTTCCCGTGTTGCCAAAGAATGAAAGTGAGTAGTTATGAAGCCTCGTGGTGAGGCAGGAAATCAGAAGGGGCCAGTTTCTGTTGATGCATTTATTGATGAAGTCTGCTGCTTTGGCAAATGTCTTGGAGCCAGAGTGGGGGTGAAGCTGCCAGTCCTTGACAGCTGTCTTGTGTTTCTCAGAACATGAAGGCCATCTCGAAATGGTGGATGCTGTATTTGAAGTCAAATGGGCAACTCTGTGCCTGGGGAGCTGCATGGGTCAAAAGGACCCAGGAGTGCCGTAGATGATCAGCTGAAGAAGAGCCATCCTGGGACCAGGTGTCCAAGAAGGCCCAGGGCATGGTGGCCTGTGTCAGCAGCAGTGGGGCAGCAGGAGCAGGGCAGTGAGCGTGGCCCTGTGCTGGGCAGCGCTGCGGCCACCGCTGCAGTGCTGGGTGCACTTGTGGGCCCCTGGGCAGCAGAAAGTCCTTGAGGGGCTGCAGCGTGTGCAGAGAAGGACAGGGGAGCTGGGCAAGGGTGTGCAGCACAAGGCCAATGAGGAGGTGCTGAGGAAGCTGTAGTCTCCACAATGGGGGGCTCACGAGGGACCTTCAGGCAGACTTCCATCAATCCCTACATGACAGTGCTTAGCACAAGGGCCATTTCCCTACTAAACACGCCCTCACTGCATCCAGGGGCTTTAGCCACTGGAGTGGGTGGCACTTCCATATTGTGCCTTGTTAGATTGTTGGCTTGTTGGTTTGCTAGGAGTGGTTTGCCCTGATCCTGGTCTCCTTTTCTAGCAAGCAAAGGTGCTTCTGCATAACATTTCCTACCCTTTTGCAGCCCTGGATGAGATTGTGTTTCAGTTTGAGTTTCCCACGTCTTCAGCTGCAGTAGCCAAGGCCTTGCTGTCGCTTTCCGGCTTTTCCATTTCAGAACTTTCAGGAACTAAAAGGAACTCTGCTTTCCAGAGACAACGTTGCTTCTTGATAGCAGCCAGGGAGGAATATCAACCTTATATCCATCTAGAGTTCTCTTCAATTGGCCCATTTTAATTTGATGGCTGTGTCTTAAAACCCTTTTGTCGCTATGAAATGTTCTGATTTCTCCTAAAAAGGTGCAGTGCTAGCTCTGAAAATAAATGAGGTTCTAAACAGTTTGTCCTTCATGCTTCTCTCTTGCCACAGCTGACAGAACCAACAGCCGTCTCTCCCCTGGCTCCCGCTGCTCCTGGACAAGAAGCCAAAGAGGAGCCAATTGAGATGGATGAGCGCCAGCCTCCATCAGTACTCACACCAGAGCCTGGATATCCTGAGCCCGTAAGTGCGAGCTGTGGGTGGGGCTGTCTTTAGTGCAAGGCCGAGGTGCAAGTTTCAGAGCAGCCAGCGCTTCCTGTTGCTGGCTGAGGATGCTGAGTGCTGGAGTCCTGCCAGGAGCTCGGGATTTCCTGCAGGCAGCATCAGTAGAACTTGGCCTTTGACCTGTGGTGTTGAGGCCCCAAAGGGCTGGTGCCTCTGGGAGAGCATCTGGCTGCTTGGCTCAGGGAAGCTCTATCCCTGGGCTTCTGCAGCACTGTGGCCGGGGGCACAGGTGGTAGTGCTTGAAGTCATGGGGCTTTGTTTGTTTGTTTTCTTCTTTTGGAGTGGTGTGTTTGGCTTGTGAGACTGGTCTGCAGTTTTCTTGATTAATTCTTCAGTTCTAGAAAGCCTTTTGGGCCAGGTGACTTTTGGCTTTTGATAAGCTTCAAGGAGATGGTTGTGTTGCCTACGAAGCTGTGGGGGGCCATTCTTTTCCCGTGTTGCCAAAGAATGAAAGTGAGTAGTTATGAAGCCTCGTGGTGAGGCAGGAAATCAGAAGGGGCCAGTTTCTGTTGATGCATTTATTGATGAAGTCTGCTGCTTTGGCAAATGTCTTGGAGCCAGAGTGGGGGTGAAGCTGCCAGTCCTTGACAGCTGTCTTGTGTTTCTCAGAACATGAAGGCCATCTCGAAATGGTGGATGCTGTATTTGAAGTCAAATGGGCAACTCTGTGCCTGGGGAGCTGCATGGGTCAAAAGGACCCAGGAGTGCCGTAGATGATCAGCTGAAGAAGAGCCATCCTGGGACCAGGTGTCCAAGAAGGCCCAGGGCATGGTGGCCTGTGTCAGCAGCAGTGGGGCAGCAGGAGCAGGGCAGTGAGCGTGGCCCTGTGCTGGGCAGCGCTGCGGCCACCGCTGCAGTGCTGGGTGCACTTGTGGGCCCCTGGGAAGCAGAAAGTCCTTGAGGGGCTGCAGCGTGTGCACAGAAGGACAGGGGAGCTGGGCAAGGGGGTGCAGCACAAGGCCAATGAGGAGGTGCTGAGGGAACTTTAGCCTGGACAACGGGAGGCTCTTGAGGGACCTTCAGGCAGACTTCCATCAATCCCTGCGTGACAGTGCTCAGCACTTGGGCCATTTCCCTACTAAAGATGCCCTAACTACATCCAAGTGCTTTAGCCACTGGAGTGGGAGGCACTTTCATATTGTGCCTGGTTGGCTTGTTGGTTTGCTATGAGGGAATTACTCTGTTCATTTTCTCTTTTTCCAGCAAGCAATGATGCCTCTGCACAGGGTTTCCTCCCCTTTTCCAACAGTAGATGAGATTGTGATCTAGTTTGAGTTTTCCACGTCTGCAGCTGCAGTAGCAAAGGAGTTGGTGTCTCTTTCCTACTTTTCCAATTCAGAGCTTTCAATACTTAAAATTCTGTTTTACAGAGACAACGTTGCTTTATGATAGCAGCCAGGGAGGAATATCAACCTTATCTCCATCTAGTGTTCTTTTTAAGTGGCATATTTTAATTTGGTCAGTGGGACTTAGAATCCCTATATGGCTATGAACTGTTATGAATTCTCCTTAGAAGATGCAGTGGAAGATCTGAAAAGAAATGAGGTTCTGAATGATCGGTGACAGCCTGTCCCTCATGCTTCTCTCTTGCCACAGCTGACAGAACCAACAGCCATCTCTCCCCTGGCTCCCGCTGCTCCTGGAGAAGAAGCCAAAGAGGAGCAAATTGAGATGGATGAGCGCCAGCCTCTGTCAGTGCTCACACCAGAGCCTGGATATCCTGAGCCGGTAAGTGCAAGCTGTGGGTGGGGCTGTCTTTAGTGCAAGGCCGAGGTGCAAGTTTCAGAGCAGCCAGCGCTTCCTGTTGCTGGCTGAGGATGCTGAGTGCTGGAGTCCTGCCAGGAGCTCGGGATTTCCTGCAGGCAGTGTCAGTAGAACTTGGCCTTTGACCTGTGGTGTTGAGGCCCCAAAGGGCTGGTGCCTCTGGGAGAGCATCTGGCTGCTTGGCTCAGGGGAGCTCTATCCCTGGGCTTCTGCAGCACTGTGGTCGAGGGCACAGGTGGTAGTGCTTGAGGTCACGGGTTTTTGTTTTTTTGTTTTCTTCTTTTGGAATGGTGTGTTTGGCTTTTGAGACTGGTCTGCAGTTTTCTTGAGTAATTCTTCAGTTCTAGAAAGTCTTTTGGGCCAAGCTTTCTCTTGGCTTTTGATAATGTGGACGGTGATGATTGTGTTGGTTTTCCTGCATCCTTCCTGCCCTTTTCCAGCACCTTGAGAAATTGTGCTTGAATTTTAGTGTACACGTTGGCAGTTGAACATGCAATATATTTGCATGAGAACACATAGTTTGGGGCATGCATCTTGGTGCAGAAGGAACTTTTCTTTTGCCAGGCTTGTTAATTACACCTTGCACTTCCCATTCAGGTTAACAGTACGTCTGTCTTTTTGCTGCCCAAGGAATCCGTTTTTGTTGTGTTTGGGATTTGGTCAGGAAATCAATGCCCTTGCATTCCAGCTGGTGCTCAGAGATCAGAGGAGCTTGGAGCGGCTGGGATGTATTTCTGATTACACCTCCTTATGCACCATGTGTGTGGTCGATTCCAAGAGAGGAACTTGCCCGAGCACGGATGCACAAAGAGTGAAGTTCCCAGTTCAATGCTCTGGGTCTGATCCCTTTCCATAAGGACCTACACACTCCAGATTCCCCAAGAGTGTGGTTTATTGAGCAACAGGAAAGCAATCTCAGGATTGCTGCTGATCAGGGCACTGCTACCGAGTGTTGATGTGTGTAACAACAGAAAGGGCAATAAAGAGAGATTATAGAGGTGAGATCTATCTGTCTGTCTGTCTATTTTTCTATCTATCTATCTATCTATCTATCTATCTATCTATCTATCTATCTATCTATCTATCTATCTATCTATCTATCTACGCTGTGTAACATTTGCATAATTGAATATTCCTGACTCTGGTCCAAGGCAGTTGGAGGTGCAAAGCTCACCTAAAGCATCCCTTTCAGGAGTGGATTAGAGACATGTTCCGTCAACCAATTCAGAGCAGGCCTAGATGTTTTCCCCGTTTGGATATTGTGGTTTTTCCCCTCAGAGCTGTTTTTCTCCTCCACCCTGTTCTTTCCTGAAGTCCCCCGTTAATTCTTTAATTTTCTGCCTGTCCTAGAGTGGTGAAGTATTCCATGTTTTAGGTGGTGAAGACAACATGAATTCTAGAAGTGTCTCTCACAAGGAGTGAGCTCACCCAGGAAGCCACCTGCAGATCTAGGATGGAGCTGTGGGACAGGGCAGGGTGTCAGTCACTACTAAAACACAAACAGGACATGGCAGAAGCAGAGGGAGGCCCTCAGCAGACCCTTGAGAAATGCCACACCTTCCCTGTCAGCTGCCTGAGAGGCTGTTGGAGCTTCAACCCCAGATGGACCCTGATTGTAGGGCCAGGGTCACTTTGGAATCTGTGCCTCCCCTCAAACAGAGAATGACCCAGCAGAGCAGCAGCACAGTGCTTTGGGAACGTGTGAGCCCAGCAGTCTTTGAGTCTTGGCCCACAAATGTTATATGGGAAGTTGAAACCCATCTTCTCTTGCTTTCTGTGCAGGTCCTTCTAGAGAAAGAGGAGGAGCAGATTGCTTCAACAGAGATGCCGTGGCAGACTCAGGGAGAGCTGTTCCCAGCCCGAGAGCAGGAAGAGGAGCTCAGGCAGCAGGTGGAAGAGCCACAGGAGAATGGCCAGGTAAGCCTGACTGGCCAGGGGACAGAGGGAAGGGCAGGAAGAGGGGCATAAAGGAGAGCTCTTGGGACCGAGGAGGCCAGGAGTCCCACAGGCACTGGAAGCACAGAGCCTTGGAATCTGCAGAGATGAGCCCTAGGACAGGAGGCTTACACTGGAAGCAGATGTGGGTAGGGAAGCAGAAAGAAGTGGCTGAACAAATGTGATTTGAGGCTGCAAGAGGAAAAAGCTGAGCCTGATGGCAGCTGCCAGTCACTTGCTCTGCATTTGTGTGTACAGAAGATCCAGGCAGAGCCACAAGCAGAGCTGCCCGAAGTTCAGAGTGACATCGTGGCAGTAAAGAGAAAGAAGAAGGAAGACTTGAGAAGCATTCGTGAGGAGAATCTCCATCAGCAGAGGGGCGATCAACCAAACCAGGTAAGTGAAAGAGTGGCAGGCACTCCACTCATGAAACATCCTCTCTCTTGTTTTTTAGAGAAGATGAAGGAACAGCTGAATGCAGAGCTTCAGACAGCTCACACTAGGATGAAGGCAAGGCAAAAGAGGCTGGAGGAAGAAATGAAAATCATCAGAGAGAAACTTAATCCCCTCCCTCAGTCTCTACAAAAGCAAGTGAGTGAAAGAGGGATGCAGTCAGTGCAGTCACCAAACTGGTGGTTTCTGTCTTTCTTGCCTTTCCACTCAGAGCTGCACGGAGTGGGGTGATGCCTCTGAGTGCCGTCCTGCTGTAGTGTGTATCACAGTCACTCTGAAGGACATTTCCTGGTGTGCTGAAGTGCCTCTGCTGCCATGGGTAGTGGGACTTGTCCTTTGGCCTTTTGGCCAGCAGTCATCCAAATTGATTCCTGCTCTCCTTGTTTCTTGAGGTGTTTTTAAAGGGGAACGTGGTGACTCAGATGGAGGATTGAAACAAGCTGTCTGTATCCCTTGTCAATCTGTTCTTTGCCTTTCCTCACAGTCGATGACTCCTGGCTGACAGGGACAAGCTGGAGTCTCTGACTGCTTTGTTCTGTTTGATTTGAGGTGCAAGTGTTGGCATCTCACCGGGCAGCCTGCGAAGACTACCAGCGAATGTCTGGCAATGAAGAGCCCCAAGTTAGGAGTCAGGCACAGGTACCATCCCCACCAGAAGTGCTACAGGTTGAGCATGACCTGAAGATGGTGCAGGAAAAGAGGACACAGTGGGAGGAGGCAGAACACTTGAACAAGGAGCTGCAAGTGTGTCTGCAGCCCTTGGAGGTGGAAAGGAATCCTTGAGAGGAGGTAGAATGATCATTGTGGCAGTCATCCTTTGGAAAATCCATGAAAATGGAACATGAATCTGGCCATGAACTCAAGTAAAACTTGCCTTTGGTTTTGATCCATCCAGTTTGAGAAGTGGACATCAGAAAAAAGCCATTGAAGAGCCCTGCATGTGGTTGACAGCACCTTTCTAAGGGCCTGCATTTCAAAAAGGGATCTCAGGATAATCTCTGCCAGCCACCTTTCTGACATCAACTCATTTCTTGTCCCAGATCTACACAAGCTCTGTCACCAAACCTGCTGCAGCAGCAGCAGCATCATCTAAAGGAGCCTTTTCTCCCCGATCTGAGAAGTGGAGCCGGGGCAGTTTGTTCACCTCCCGCGCTGACCCAGCTGCTGCTCAGCAACAGGAGATCGAGGGTGACTCCCTGGAGCTGCTGAGTACGTCTGCTCTATTTCTTGTCTGAGGGACAGTGCATTGTGTGCAGGTGTCAGCATAGCTGTACCAAATGTTTCTCCTGAGTTTGGTGTCACGGGGACATTTAGGAGCCCCACAGGAACTGCTGTAGAAAATCAATCTCTGTGCTGGCCACCTGTGCTGCAGAGCTGTCTGCCTGGTTGTTGTTGTTGTTACCCAGCTGACCACAAAGGGTTCAGAGCTCCAGACACTGGGGCTGCCTTTTGTATCTCCTGGAAGCTGGGATCTCTGCTTTAAAGTCAGCATCTTGCATTTTGTTTCCCTCAGAGAGAATAGTAAACAAGGAAAATCCCAGGATGAAATACACCAAACTGGAAGATATTGGCAGCGGGTGAGTCCAACCACAGTTACTGCTACATAAGCATGGGCCAGGTGTTTTTCTGGTGGAATGTCTATCCAGCGTGAAGTCAGGCCAGCTGAAAACAGACATCTATCCCCATGTTCACACACTGGGGATAGACTATCCCATCTCTCAGTGCTGCTCAGAATTTGTGTGTGTGCTCAGAAGGCATTGTCAGAGACACCTCCATGCTGCCGAGGTCTTGCCTGCAGCAAGGAACAGGATCTGGAAAATCTCATCTCTCAAGTGTGAGACACTTCTGTGTTAATTTCCTTAGTATTTTTGTATATTTCTAAATCATACTGCCACACTAATAAAGAGGAAAGAAACTTGCTTGCCTGAAAGAGCAACCTGCTCCTTGATAGCTGTGAGATAACAGTTCTCAGGAACATTTCTTTCCAAGAGTTTGCTGAAGGAAATACTCTGTGGTCAGGATAAAAACTGAACAGTTTAGAAACTGAAACCTGAGGTGAAAGAAGCATCTCTATTTTTGAGCTAAGGCAGTAAACCCGAGCACTTCAGGAACAGGCCCAGTGTCCAAGCACTTGAGAGGAAAAAGCACCATCTGCCTTTTGGCAGAGCTCTCCTGCATCTCTGCACTCACAGCAGAGATCTCTTGTGTGGGCTGGCTTTCACTGCAAGATCTAAATGGCTTCTACTTTCTTTGCTGCTTTTTTGTTTCTAGGACTTTTGGAGATGTTTGCAGAGCACTCGACAATGCCACAGGGAGAGAGGTAAATGTCAACAGCATCTGCAGTCTCTGCTGCTCTTGAGGGGCTTTCCCCTCTGGTGTGAGCTGTGGCTGGAGCTTTGGGCAGAGCTGTGCTGAAAAGGCACAAGAAGCACAGACTGGTGCCAGCCTGCAAAATACATCTGGGACTTTGTCCTCCTCAGCTGCCAGAAGGAAGGCACGGAGGGCAGCGGTTCCTTTCAGAGAAGGACGCGCTCACTCGCTCTCCATTGCTAAAACAAAGGTGGTGCCTTCGAGCACCTCACTGCTCTTTGGGGCTACAGCTTCAGAGTCTTGGATCCTCATTTCTGGCTGCCAGCAAATACATCTGAAAGTTCCTGGTAGTTCCTTAGCCACCTGCAGTGCTGCACTTGGGAACTGCACGTAGGGAGAGATCTGTAAGGTGCCCTAAAAGCCCTGCCCATAGCCCAAGATGTATCCACAGAGTGTTAAGGCATGGATTACTTCTTCTGAATCCTAGAAAGAGCAGCAGAGAGTGTGGTCAGAGGTTTGTGGGTGATAGCTGAGACACCACTGTTGCCAAGTGGACAAGGCAAAATGTCAGTGGCCCCATGTGTCCTGTAACTGGCCCCCAAAGGAGCAGAGAAATGGGCTGTTGGAATGTCAGTTCCTAATTAGTGCAGTGCCTAATCACATGGAAGTTTGGCACAGCTCAGCTGGGTCATTGCAAAATCACTTGCTCCATGTGCGTTGTGGTCTTGTGCCACCAACTTCTCAAGTTACTGATTTTCAATGCCATTTTAGGTGGCCATAAAGAAAATAAATCTAAAAGGACTGAGGAAGAAGAAATTAAAAATCAATGAACTCATGGTCATGAAAATTAATAGGAATCCCAACCTGATCAACTATTTAGACAGGTGAGTTGTTGTCAATGTTTCTTTACATATAGCAAACATGCCAGCTAAAATCCCACTTTGGTCAGTGGCAGAAAATAGAGCTGCAATTATTGGCTAATTATTATTGCTCTGCTCATCTCTAATGGATGGGAAGAGAGTGCATTTTGTCTGCATGAGTCTTCTCTGGCATACATAGTTTGAAAATTACTCAAAAACCTGGACCAGTCATATCTTACTAAATCAATAGCCTGTAAGTTCACAGCTGTTGTGGTGTGTTTTATGTTTGTTCAGTTTTCCCCCCATTGTTCTCTCAGAAGGTGCTGCCCTGTTACCAGTTTGTGTCAATCCCCAAACCCCTCCCCAGTTGTCTTGGTTACTAAATGTATCTTTCTTGTTCCCCACCCCTGGCTGCCTGCCTGTCACTCGACACCCCTGCCTCTTTTTCTAGAAAGTTCGGGCCAGGGTGTCGGGTGATTGGGTTAGGGGCCAGGGTCCCTCCCACAACTGTGTTTGATTGGTTCTCCGATTATGCCAATCCTTAGTGTATCCTTCTCTGATTTGCTATCTTTGACCCCCCCCCACCCTCTGTAAAACCCGGGGTTTTCTTGCCTCGGGGCTCTCAGCTCGTTCTCCACGTTTTCCCTACCGATAAAACCACTCTCCCTGAAGAGACTGAGAGTCGCCTCTTCATTTCATCCTGCGATTTCGGAGCTCACTACTGCGGCCACTCATCCGTAAGCCTGTCATCGCTAGGCATCAGGCCCTGACTTCGTGTTGGGGAAGTGCCTTACTGGCTGGAGGTTGGCTGGACACTTATCTAGCCTGGGCGTTTTACATTCCACCGGCCACCGCTCCACACAGCCACCACTTTTTTCTGTGGCTTGATTCTTTTCAAGCGTCTTTTTATGTCCAGATAAACTAACAAAAATGTCCCCTTTTCCATTGCTTTGCATGCCAGGAAGACCTAGGTACTTATTTCCAGAAATACACAGTGTGATAGGTTTTTTATCTGTTACTAAACTCCATTTTTTACTTGCTGGCCATTTAAGACATCTCCTTTTTCACAGCTGTGCCTTTCTTCTTGAGACTGCACAGATTGCAAACAATGCATAGCTGAGAGGGAATGTCTATTCCTTTGATTCTGTCCTAGTCACAGAGGAACCTGGAAACAAGAAACCCAGAAGTAAAAAATCAAGGTACCCATGCACCTTCATCTCCACACGCTTGTTTCCTTCTTTCAGCTACCTTCTGGGCGAGGAACTCTGGCTAGTTATAGAGTACATGGATGGAGGCACTCTGAGCGATGTCATCAGCAAGACTTGCCTGTCTGAAGACCAGATGGCAGCCATCAGCCGGGAGGTCAGCAATGCCATCTGTGTTTCCAAGGGCTTGGGCAGGATTGTCTGGGGAGCAGAGGCTCAGAACAGGAGAGGTTTCATGTGCCAAGCTTTGTTTCTGTGTTGCTGCTATGCTATGGGCAAGTAAAAGCATCCCAAGTGAAAGGCCTGCCAGTGCCCCTGCAGTCACTGTACTCAGTGCCAGTACTCTTATCTCCTGCTGTTGTATTCTCACTCTGCCTCATGTATTTATTTGTATTTGCTGTTCTCCATTTTGCCTCTCTAAACATTTGCCTGGAGCCTGTCTTCACTGCGTTCCTTGCCTGTGAAAGCAGAGGTGCTGGTGGCAGGATTTAAAACAAAGAAAAAAGAGAGACTTATTTCTCACAGTCCTCAGCTGAAAAGGATAGTAGTGCAGCCAAAATGCTCTTTGCTTCAGGAAGGTGACTGATGTGATACTTCCAAGTCTGTGCTGAGGCCAGCAGTAAAACCTTTGTCATGCAGCCTCCCACCCAAAAGTGATCCACTTCACACCAAAGGGAGGGACTTTTTCTTTCTTGGCAAGACCCTCATTTGTCTTCTGCATGGAGATAGCATGTCCACTGCAGCAGCAGTCATTCTGGCTGGTTTGCAGGGGGCAGTCTACAAGAGCAGGTGCTGTTGCTCTTTTAAAAGCTGACACGCCTTTCCTCAGAAAGGTCCCGCTCTGCAAGTGTTGGAGCAGCAAGCTCTTCCTCTCGGTGGCACTGTGTTCTGCCATTACTCCCCTCTTTGTTTCCTTTCTTGTATGATGAAATCACATCACTTATTTTTGCTCTCCTCTTTCTGTTTTCTCTCTCAGTGCCTGCGAGGACTGGATTTTCTCCACTCAAACCATGTGATCTACCGAGATGTGAAGAGCTGCAACATCCTTCTCAGAACCAATGGTTCTGTCAAGCTGGGTCAGTATATTCTTGGTCAGGTGCAGTGTGCCAGGGATGTGGGGTGTAGGCTGCTTTGAGTGACTGCCAGCTCCCCAGAAATGGTGCTGGTGGCAGCGCAGGGACCCCTACTGTAAGCTGAGGGCACAGTTGCAATGCGAACAGAGGTACGAGAGGGAACTACAAGAAGTCAAGACTGCCTTTGGTCTGTGTGTGTCCCTTACAGAGGGAGGGAGCTACAATCTAAAGTTTCAGGGGAATAAAGTCCACTGCTGTGAGCAGCGTTAAAAAACCTGGGTTGTTTTGGATGTGGCCAATTCTGTACTACCTTGGCTAAAGCCCCATGGAAACTGAGTGTGGACAGTTCTCCGGGAGATTCAAGAGCACATTCTTAGACTGAGAGTGGGGAATTCTTTTGCTTGGTTTCCTAACTGGAGCTGGCTTTCATGTTTGTTGTTTTCTCCACAGCTGACTTTGGCCTCTTTGTTCAGCTCACCCCTGAGCAGAGCAGACGGAGCTCCGTGGCCGGCACTTCTGGGTGGCTGGCGCCTGAAGTGGTGACAGGTCAACCATATGGCCCCAAAGTGGACATATGGTCTTTTGGAATCGTGGGCATCGAAATGGTGGAACGAGAAGTTCCTTGCAGGAATGCAACTCCTGTTTCGGTAAGGAGCAAATACTCACTGATCCCACTGTCTTTCTCATCTGTCCCATGTTCTGTGTGCCATTGGACAAAATCCTGTTGCCATCTGCTGGCACCACTTCCACCAAGGTCCCCTTCTAAAAATGTCCCTGCATCACATCAGCATCCGCTGTAGATTTGGTTGCATCAGAAAGGGAAGTGGCAGTTCAGAAACCTAACCAGTTCCGAAAGTTGCCATTTTGGCCTCCAGCCAGGCCTGACATTGCTTTTTGAACCCTGTTGGAGCTCTGGCTCTGAAGGACAAGAATTTTTCAGTGGAACAGTTGGATGTGTGATAAATATCCTTCAAACTGGAGGTTGAGTCTTCCCAGTTTCAGTTTTCTAGAAAAAGAAAAAGCAAAAAAGAAACAACCAGCAAAGCAATGCCCAAGCAGTTCTGCTTGCTTTTTTGCTTTTGAACCACAGCACATCAATTTTCCTCCATACTATAGCATCTTTTCCAAATCCTGTGGGTCTTTGAAACTTTCAGGCTTTCAAGTCATCTGTACATTGTTCAGTCATGTGTGTGGGAGGCCTGGATAAGTTCAGGATGTGTTTTTCTCCGACTGCAGTTAGAATTCTACACCAAACCCTTGGCTATTTCTTGGTACTTTAACAAGTTGATGAGCTTGCAGCCAGGTGCCTGGGCTGGAATCCAACGTGGGCAGTTGACACAGGTGCTGTGTTTCTTTACCACAGGAGCAGGGCCATCCCTGGCCTGCACAGTTCTAATGACAGGGAGGACACCAGCTCCCCACCATGTCCAGTGGCTGAGCACAGCTGCAGAGGGACAGGATAAAACCCCCTTTGTGACCTCTGGTGGTGTGGGAAAAGGAAAGAAAGCTGTACTAATTATTTATACTCAAGTGGAATGTGTTTGTTGTTTTAGGCTTGGAAATTTTCCTTTGGGTTGAAGAGGATAATAACAAAGTCTCTTTGGTCACTATCTATTTCAGTGCCACCAGCACAGAGCTGTTAGTATTGTGATGGGCACTTTTATGGAGACCAGGCCACAGCCTGGGGTCATGGAGATCCTGCCAAACCTCCCATTTCTTACCCGACACTTTCTGCGATTGAGTATCCAAATGAGCAGAGGGTGACCATAGGCATGGCACTTCTTCTGATTTGACCATGAAAAGGTTTCCTTTTGCCACATAAAGAAGCAAAAACGTGCAGCTGAGAGACAGAGCTAGAAGTTCCTGTGCACCCAAGCAGGCATTTTCATCTCAATATATTTGTGCGTGCATCTTAATGTGTCTGTGTTGAATATGAGATCCCAAATGTTTGCTTTCCTTTCCTGAGGACTAGCTGGTGGATTTCCTTTCTTTCCTTCCACTTACCACTGGAAGAGTTTTCTAGAAGAGGAAAAGAAGCTCAATGAGATTTGTTTTATGGCAGTTGTGCTTCAGGGACCAATAAGCACTGCAGAGATAGATGCCTTTCATGTACTAATCCTTGGAAACTGTAGAGTTAGTATAGCAGTCCCTCTTCCAAAAAGCCTCTCAAGCTGGTGTGAATCCTTAGGGAAGGGAACGTACTTTGCTGATGTAGCTCCTACTAGCTAGGTCAGTCAATGAAATCAGCTGCCAAGGCAAGATCTGCTGAATGTTGGAAAAGCTGTGGCTGCATCGGGATTTGGGTTTTTGGTTGGTAAGGGAAAGTCATCTCTGGGTCTCTGCCAGGGCAGAAACTGCCACTGCAGAATGGAGCTTAACCAATGGGATGCGGGAGAGCAGTTACAGATGGGAAAGAAGCAGGTAGAGCCTGGTGTCTCCTTTTTATCCAGGCTCAACTCCTGACAGCCAGGGGAGAGAGACCACGGCTGCGGCAGCCACACCGATTCTCGTCTTGCCTGTGTGACTTCCTGAGCTGCTGCCTGCAGACAGATGTGACGTGTCGCTGGTCTGCCAGGGAGCTCCTGAAGGTAAAATGTGAAGGGGCTGCAGGTGAAACAGGCTCTGAGGGATGGGCTCCTTCTCCACTCAAGTCCAAGGCATCAGATGAGCCCCCTTGCTCCTCACCTCCGCTCTTGCTGCTCTTCAAATGAAAATGGTGAGGAATCCTAGACTGGGCTGGGCTGGCAGGGACCTGTAAAGGTCCTCTGGTGCAAGTGTCCTGCAATGATCAGGGACATCTTTAAAGAGATCAGGTTGCTCAGAGCCCTTTGCCACTTGACCTGTGACGGGGCACCTACAAGCTCATGGGACAGCCTGTGACAGTATTGCACTATGCTCTGAGTAAGCAAGTTCTTCCTTAGACCTACTCTGACTTGATCCCCATTTTGATTAAAAATATTCATCACATTCTATTGTAACTGGACCTGTTAAAAAAGGTGCCCCCACTTTCTTCAAAGCCACTCTGAAGTCTTGGGAAGTGGCAATAAAGTCTCCCTGGGGCCTGTTCTTCACAAAACTGAATAACTCCACCTCCCTCCGTATTTCCTGAGAGGAGAGCTGCTCTGTTTTCTGTTTCTGTCGCCCTCTTTTGTAATTTGGTGGGGTCTTGAGTTTTATCTGATGGCAAAAGAATTGAAGTAGAGCAATGCAGGCTACAGAGACATGAAATGGTGGTGGTGGAACCCAAGGAAGCCAGTCCCAGCTGAGCAGTCAGAGATTTGCCTGTGGGCTGGAGGGGCTGTGGGGGGCTCACTGTGAGCCTCTGAGGGGCCCTGCTTTGTGCCCCCCAGCCCACCCTTAGAGGTTTCTGGCACCCAAACAGGGACAGCTGGGAGGGACTTGTCCCAGCCCCATTTGCTGCCTGGCATGCCCAAGCAGACGGGAACTGTGCCAGGGTTACTGCCAGGTTGTGTGGCAGAGAGGGAGCTGCAGGGCCCAGTGCCACTGGGCTGGCCCTGCTGGGAAGGAGGGTGCCATCCAGCACACGAGGGGCAGGGCATGGAAAGGCAGACACTGCTTTCTGTCCCTGTGGAAATTTGCACAGTGCCTGTCTTACAAAGGCAGGGACCTATGTGAGCCATTGGAGTTTCCTGCAAGGAAGAAAGGCCAGGGACAGAAAGCACCATTTCTAGAGCACTGGCAGGGCAAAAATCCCAGCAGGATGAAGACATCACAATAAATGGATGAGTGGGATTCTGAGCCAGGTTTGCCTGCGATGGCAAGGTCATGATATGATGATTGGGGAGCAGATTGTCCCATTGCTCCTCTTTCTGGGTCTTTTTAGGACCCAGAGGAATCCTGATTGACTCTCTGAAGCACTGAGCTTGGAAAGTCATGGTTCAATGTTCTTTGTTGTTTTTTTTTTTTTTTCCGGTGGACAGCATCCATTTGTAACTTCAGCCAAGCCAGCGTCCAGCCTGGCCCCACTCATCAACTCAATCAAGATGAAGAAGAAGAAGGAGGAGTGGAGAAGAAGAATGTAATAATGAAGATGTTTTCGCCATAACCAACTTAGAGTAGGATTGTAGAGTAGGACTCTAGAGTAGGATTGTTGAGTAGTTTTACTCTATAGAGTAGGTTTATAGTATAGTATAGGTTATATATATAGTATAGTAGTTATATATATAGTATAGTATAGTATAGTATAGGTTTATAGAGTAGGATTATTATTAAATAAAGTTTCTCAAACATCAACTCATTTGGAAGATTCCCCTCCTTCGGACCCCCTTCAGAGAGCTCGGCATTTTCTTCTAAATTACCAGTTGTTTTTTACTGGTGCTAACTCACACTTATGGCTTCTTTGGTATAGTTTGTAAGTGGAGAAGGTTCTTCTTCATTCATCCTCTCCAGATCACACTGCCTTTGGAATATGACCCACTGGCTGGTTTTGGCACAGCTGTGATATTTCTAGTTGAGGCAGAAAAGGTAATGGCATTTGCAGGAGAAACCAAAGGAGGGGAGAGGCAGCCAAGACACACTGTGTGGATTCAGGCCTTCAGTCATGACTCAAGAGCATTTGAGTTCCTGCCACTTGGATTTGTATCCCTAAGTGCAATCTCCTTGGCAGAAGAGCCAAAGAGATTGCCTTGCTCAAGTGAGAAAGCAGAAAGATCAGAGAGGGTGCTCGGCAAGGTCTCCTGTGGTGCAGAGCTGTCAGCGCCTGTGAGGTGAGAGCGGGCCCGGCCTTGGCCGGGCTGGAGCCCCAGCAGAGCCCCAGCAGAGGCGGGAGCAGGCTGAGCCCCGGCAGAGGCAGGCTGGAAGGAGGCCCATGGAGCTGCAAGAGGCAGCAGCTGGGCCCTGGGTGCCTGTTCCTGGGAGTGGGCGAGTCCTGCGCTCTCAGAGCCCAGGTGGCAGCTGGCTGCTGCCGAGGGGAAGTGCAGCCGTGCTGGGCACAGCCCGGCCTGGAGGCATTGGCCGTCTGGAGTGTGCCCAGGAGCAGAGAAAGGCCAAGGGCAGCCGAGGGCCGCTGGGCTGGCTGAGGAGGATTCCTCCTCTTCTGCCGGCTGCCCTGCAACTCCTGGCCAAGGTCAGCAGTGTGTGCAGCACTCTGGGCACCGGGGCAGGGAGCCGGGCTGCTCGGCAGGCTGGAGCACAGGGCAGCCTCCTTCAGGCCCGGCACTTCTGCCAGGGGAAGCGAGGCCAGCGTGAGGCAGGGACAGCTTGGCAGGGCACGTCTGCAGGAGCCAGCGCCTCACGCAGCTCTGGGAGGAAGCGCCTGCAATCCTGCAGTTCTGCACTGAGCCAGAGCAAAGGTGTGAGATGCAGAGTGTTTGGCAGAAATATTCAGGTCCACCAGGCCAGCCTGCTTTGTGTTCTCTGGCGCGCAGCAAGCGCTGTGCAATGCAGCTCTGAGCTGCTGGGAGAGAGGGAGTCGGGGATGTGCCTGAGGTGAGTCAAGAGCTTAGCTGAAAATGTAATTAGGATAAGTGGAAAGTGCAGATGAGTCAAGGGGCAAGCTGGGAATAGAATTGGGATAGTAGGAGATTGCATATATTAGTTAAGATTTTAAAATGAGGTAAGAAGCTAAGTTAGTAATATAGCAGAAATCACGCACCTTAGGTAAAGAGTACCAAATATATTAGAAACGTAAAGCTAGCAATGACAGGGATAGAGGAAGCAATTGTGAAGGAGCAGAGAGCATAGAAATACCTTAAGAATAATTGAACAGTTAAGAGAGGCTTGGACCATGACCAGGAGGTCAAAAGGTCTTGCCAACTGGCCATGGGAGAAGAGTTCACCATGAGGAAGATGGCTTTCTTCCTCCCATACGACCACTCCCTCATTTCAAAATCCCACCTACCCTGTTAAGGGAGTACAATTGTGCAGCTGTAATAGATATTCAGCTGATAAAAATATGAAGCAGGCAGGTAATAATTATGTATTGTTCATCCTTAGAAACCTAATGTAAAACCTTTTCTGTAGAAATAGAGAGCAGGAGTCTGCAACTCTGTGCATGTGTCTTTGGAAACTTTTTCACATGTGTCCAGTGCTGCAATAAATACCCTTCTTTTCTACTATAATTAGCTGAAGAGTCATCTGTCCATGCTTCAAGGGTTATGCTGGAGTAATGAACTGATTTGGAAGGGAGCAGAAGAGTTTCAGCAGGCAATTTTTGGAAGAGATGGAAGGCTCTTGTGACTGAAGGGAAGCCATTTGGAATGGAGTAGTGATCCAAAGTCCATACAATACTGCACCAAAGGATTAGACCCTTCTCTCTTCAGGACCTTCTAACCGATCCTGCCTAAGTTCTGCTTCTACTGAATATCAGCCAGAGCTCACACCTGTGTTGCAGGGCTGTTCTTCCTCTCAGTACTAATGGCTTAGCTGTCTCTAGCTGACATATTGCTTACCCAAGGTTAATCTCTTCCTTATCCCTTATAAAAGGACTTTATCTTAGATCCCCAAATTTTGCATGCACGCCTGCATGCAAAAAAACCCCTACAATACAAACCTTCATGGCATAAAAGCAGATTCCATTTATCAAACTCGCAATAACTACATTAAAAAGTGGCTGTATGAGCCTTTCTTCAGAATTTTCTCAATCATGGCTCCTTAGTATCTTTTGGGAGATAACTATGCTGCCCCTAACAAGTCCAGATTACTTAGCAAGCGGTAATTAGTCATGCATCCAGCTTTCCAGCAGTTGTGTAGCATTTTATCCAGATAACTGGTGCCTGGACATTGCAACCAGCTATAGTAGAGGTGGCCTTTGAGTCCTAGCAAAACAGAGGTATTGTACTTGAATATCTGTATATAGGCTTTGCCCCGGGCGGTCCTGGTTGCCCTTGATGGGCTGCAGCTGTGACTAATGAAGATAACTGGGATAAAGGGGGCGGGTTAGCAAGTCAGAGAGAGCCTTGAAGGAGCCCTGAACTGAGAAAGAACAATATGCAGAAGAAGGAGGCTGTGCTGTGGAGATCTGCAGCCATAAGAACGCACTGAGGAGGTATGGGACTTCAGAAATCTGATAACAACAGATTGGGACTCTAGAAATGGGACAACAACACCAGCTTGTGATTTATATCTGCCCACTTCTTTTCCATGTTCTGAAAACTAAGAGCAAGTTGAGCCAAGAGCAATAGTATCCTTGTGAGTGCATCTGAACACATTTGACAGTGACACCTCATCCTATTGCCTATATTCTCCCATGGAAGATTCCTTGCTCTTTTTTCTCTGCCACCAATGGGCATCTGCAGTCCCTGCCGGGCACTGCTCGTTGTGGCTTGTCAAGGCAGAGGCGATGCTCTGGTGCACCTGGCGCAGGTGAGCCTCGGGCCCGGGCAGGGACCGATGCTCCGAGCTGCCGCGGATACGGCGGCGAAGGCGAGCGGTGCCGAGGCCTCGCTGGGAAGCCGAGCGGCGCCCGTGGCGCTGCCTCCCCGGGCAGGGCTGCGCTCTCAGCGCCGCCGGGGCTGCCGAGCAGCGCTTTCCACGCGCCTGCGGCTCCGGAGCCAGCCCCGCAGCAGCGCTCTCCCGAACCGCACTGACCCGCGCCCATTCTCGGCCCGGCTACAGGACTCCCCGAGCCGGCCATCTCCCCCCTCTTTCCAAGGCTCAGCCCGTCCCCGGGTTCTGCCCTCTCTCCAAACCCCTCACCCGGGCTCTCCTCCCTGTGCCCCGGACTCTCGCCCTTCTGCCAGGGCTCTATCCTCGCTCCCGGCATCTCCTTCTCTTGGGTTCTCCCCGCTCCCAGCCTGTCTCCCCTCTCCCTGGCTCACCCCTTCCCGGGGATCGCCCCGGCTCCCGCGCTCTCTCTCTGCTCCCGGGCGCTCCCCGCTCCCGGAGTCTCTCCTCTCCCGAGCTCTACCCCGTCTCCCTGGCTCCTCCCCTCTCTCCCGAGAGCTCCCCCTTCTCTCGGACTCTCCCGCCTCTCTCGGGATCTCCCACTTCTCCGCGGTGGCTTCTCCCTCTTGCAGGATTCCTCCTCTCTCCCAGAGTTCTGCCGTCCTCCCAGCATCTCTCCGCTCTCCCGTTCACTCCTCCCTCTGCCAGGTATCTCTCCCCTCTGCCAGGTATCTCTCCCCTCTGCCGGGATGTCCGCCCGTTCCCGGAGCGCCCCATCCCCCGGCCCCTCGCCGCCCGTCCCTCGCCGCCTCGGCCGGGCCGCTCCGGGGCCGCGCTCGGAGCGCAGCGGGGCCGGGCCGGGGCCGCGTCAGCTCCGCCCCGCGGGAGGAGCCGCGACAGCGCCCGGCAGCGGCCCCGCGCAGGCGGAGCGGCCCCGGCCGCGCCCGGAGCTGTGCCTGGGGAGGGGCTGCGGCATGTGGGCCCTCGGCCGGCCTCGCTCCGGACACGAGGAGCTCCGACCTGTGCTCGCTTTGTACCTTCAAGGCTGCCGGATGCCTTGCACTGAAGCTGGAGTGCCCGGGCTATTCCGGTCGCTTCTGGTCCTCAGCTTGACTATTGCTGGCCGGGGGTCTCTGTACAAATCACGAACGGGATGGGACTGCTGAGGAACGTGCCTCGAGCTGTTTGTTTTCCAGGATCAGTCTCATTCCATGGTTATGACCCTGGGAAGATGCCAGCAGCTCACATCCCTGGCAGCAGGCAATGAACTTAATAGTACAACTTGAAAAGTCTTTTGACCAATCACACAAAGCAAAAGCATATTGACAGTAGTTCTATCCAACCACTATAAGCACACGTACCTTTTGTTAAAACACTGCTTGCTTATTTCAAATACTATACCTGCTTGTAAGCCTTAAAACACAATGCACAGAGCTCCATTATTAAGCTTAGAAGTTCCTCATATCTTGCTAGAGATACTTTTCTGTAGTTTAGGGAGTCATTCTAGCCAAGCGTTAATACACTGGTGCATCAGTATTAATCAAGTTAGAATAAGCAGCCCAGCTTAGCTCCACGGAGCAGCCTCTGGACTGACTGACAGAAGCTCACAGGCAATGGGAGCTCTCCTCAGATGCAGACGTTGTATTGGTTCAGAGTCTGGGGGCACAGAGATAGAACAATGAGATGTCTTGATCTGGGAGTTTTGAATGGGCTAAATGGGCTATGGGTGCCGGAGGCAATAAACGAAGCTGTTTGCTGATGACCAAAGGGAGTTCTGTTGTGTGTTACATCTCATACATACGAACATCCCGGATTCTACAGTAACATACACAAACCATTGTTCTATTTGTCCTTACTTTTCTACTTCTTATATAACTTTTCTGCTGACAAATCTTATGCCTACTGCTTAGCTCTAACCGCAGTGTTTCTGTCTCTGAGGTCTGCCTTTTGCAGCTTTCCCAAAACCCTCTGATTTGAAGGATTTCCACAATTCCCCCTGTAGTTACAACTAAAAAGAAACCTTTGTAACCATGTCATTTATTAAACTACCTTGTGTTTCATAACCTTATTATAATATACCTCCTTATTACTTGCTTAAAGCATCCTTTTTGCTCGCATTAAGCCTTGCTATATTCCAACACAGCAATTTTAATGCTGTGAAAGTCCAGTCAGTTCAAAGGGCATAAGTCGTGTCTGATAGCAATTACAAGTCATTGTCCAAAATGTCTCGCCTGTTCAAAGGTCTTAATTCAAAACCTTCCTCCATGTCTATACCTTCATCCGCCATCTGTGTGAGATTTCGAGAACTCTCTGTGAATCCGTTTCCTACCTCTCTCTCTTGCGTGATAAAAACTTCTTTGATAGTTTTGTTCATTTTGTCGCACACACCAACATATGCAAGGTATTACTACTAGTATCACTGCCAAAACACCCAATACATAGAGACCTATTCTACAAAGTTCCCTTAGCCAAGGTGCAAAGCTCCATCCTTGAAACAAATCATCCAACCATGACCCACTATCTTCTATAATTTGAGCTGTCAAATCTTTCCGCTTTTGTATGCTTTTGTGGATGGACTCAGAGTGATCAGACAGGTTCATGCAACACAATCCTTCAAATTCCTCACAACCATGCCCATATGCCAGTAAAAGAAAATCAATTGCTGCTCTGTTCTGTAAGGTTGCATGTCTGACAACACTAACATCAGTCATCATGTCGCTATTTGCAATGGAAGTAGCACTGTCTTCTTTCTTCAGCCAACACCCCAATTGGTATAATGGTTTCAATGCCTCACCTGAGGCAAGTTGATGTGGAAATAAAGTTGATGTAACTCATTTTGCAGGGCCCTAGTTTTCTTTATAATGATGGGCAAATCTTTTTTCTCGATGTATTCTCTTGATGGCTTTTTTAGCAATAGGTGCTATCACAGTGAGTTGTCTGATGCTACATGGGCCACCTTTAATTTTTGAGGGAATGCCCTGCCAGGCTCTATCTCCACAAATGATCCAATATTCTGTTGCTAATTGGCGTGGGGACTCATCTAGGTCATCTACTCATCAGTAGTTTCACCCTTAGGGGGCACTGGGGTAGTACAATTGCACCACAAACTTGAGTATCTGTCCGCAGGATGATGGGGAGTAATATTTAACTGTGGATCTCCCTGGTACTGAAACTCAGCACAAAATTCCATTAGAAATGAACCAAGAATTCCAATTCTTGAGGTTAGAAGGTGCTTTAAGAAGATCAGGGGCCCAATGATGCCAGCTGGTTATGGGATTGGTCTCCTTGGCAGCCTCACACCAATATTTGTCATGGTTGGGTATTGGCCACTCCTTGGCTGGCACTGGCACACCGACCAAACAGGTCGCAAAGGGTTTATCAGGGATCAAGTTGGTCAAGCATATGGTGTCTGAGCGTGCTGACTTGACTAAAGCACGGCCAACATTCATTTTTAGTTGATCTACAGGCATACACGCACAGCAAAAGCAAGCAAGCAAAACCAACAAGCGCCAGTATATCATTTGATCAAACTCCATGTTCCTGACCAGCTGCTTTTTGGCAAAAGCTTCCCCATCTATTTCAGTTCTCAAACAAATCTTTTAGCACTTGTTCAGGGACTGGCCAACTATAGGGCATTAAACTGTCCCTCTAACCTTCAATTTTTACAAATTCTTTTGAAGACAATGGACACCATGTTTTTGCTAAAAGAGCTCTATGGTACAAACCATTTTCACAGTCCCAAAATCAACAATCAAACTCAAGATTTGTAGCTTTCACAGGTTGAAGAGGGAACGTCTGGCATGAACCGTAGTTTCTCCGTGCGGCTCACGTCTGTGTGCTCATTTCCCTGCTGGTGGAATTGTCGGTGCGCTCTTGCGCATGAGACGGTTTCACGTCCTTCGCAGGGACTCACTTAGGTCCAGCACCTGTGCAAATACAAGCATACCCTTTGCTCTAAGGGATTAGTGCAAATGGTCCTTCAGTTTGTCCTAACTCAAGGTTTCTGATGAAAACGGAAGGATTTTCTTTCAATTTTGCCTGTGCGCTGTTTGAAAAGTGCCTAAAAATTGGAAGATTAGGTCCTGCAAAGGAGCTATTCAAAATATAAAGACATCTAAAGCTTTGCTCAACCTCATCAGAGGTCAGTCTTGGGCCACTCCCCCTTTTGTTGATCTAGAATGGGTTTTAGAGTGTGGTGCGTCCTTTCAACAATTGGCTGACCTGTGTGGGAATAGGGAATTCCAAAAGTGTGGCAAACGCTCCAGTCCATCAAAAATGTGGCCAATTTTTGAACTGTGTATGTGGGTCCATTTGTTGGTTTTTGCCTCGTGGGGGATCAGTTTGGAGAGCTCTGGACCCCAGTGACACTGGCAAGGACAGAAGCAAAAAATGAGAGGCACTCTTTCTTCTCAGGACCAAAGTCCCACAGCTTTAATGGAGAACAACTCCAGGAGAGAAAGGGAGTGTCCAGGAGAGGAAAGAGGATGTCCAGGAGAGGAAAGAGAGCGTCCACCTCGTGGCAGGAGATTTTAAACCCTCGGGGAGGGGGGGCGGTAGAAAGGAACTACCATAGTTCAACATAATAAATCACCACACTGTAGTTTTCTGCATAAATTGCTGCACCTGTTGCAAAAAAAATCCTAAAATCTCCCCAAACACAACCATACAGTCCCAAATGACCACAATGTGGGAGAAAATACGCTCAACCCCCCTGTATACCCTAGCACCAGGTGTTACAGGGAGTACCAACCCCTGCAATTAGAAAGTCCACAGACACAAGCTCACCGGGAAAGGAGTATCTCTTTATGAGGGGACAGAGTGCTCACTTTTCTCAACACAAGACACACCATGTACCACATGAGCATCCACCCACATCATCTTTCTCAAACATTCACACACTGAAAACACAACCACAATTACAACACACCGGAAAAATTGCAGCAATAAAACAGGATTTGCTCAATTCACCCCCAGAATTGTTAGCAGGTCCTTATTGACACAGCAAATCCTTTCTGCCAGCAGCCAGACCCAAACCCAAACTGTACAGGCGTATGTTGTGTGCAGGACATCACTGTGTGACCTGTGAACAGCCCTTCCCCTGTGTATGCCTTATGGGTTACTTTATGCAGAGTTAAACATTCCCTTTCTCCACAGTCCCAGCAGTCTTGTCTGTCCCCCGTGAGGAACAGCGAGAGCGGAGGTGCCTCCAGGAAAGGAACGTCCTGGCAGCGCCCAGAGACGTCCACAGCCCGGTTGTTCTCGTTGGAGCAGAGAAGCATTCCTGCCGCGGTCACCAAATGAAGTGTGGAATAGAACTCGCCACAGTTAAAGTTAGAAGGTGGTATGTTTATTACAGCACCAGGCACACAAGGAGTCGTCTCCTAAACACATGTGTGAAGAATCACCACCTCTCTACTTATCTAAAACAGTCTTACATATTCAGATAATTCCCAAAAACCCTAATACATATTCATTAGGTAACACTGCCTACCCCCCTTTGTATTAAAATATATTATAATTGCGTCAAAGTTCCTTCACATTCCTGCAGTCTTTCACTTCAAATGGGTTGGTGGGTTTAAAGTGGGGAATGGTCTCCTTCTGATGAAGGCCAAGACGTCTTCCTCAATTTGACCTCTTTACTTAGGACCTGTTGGCAGGCTTTCGCACCCCTTGGCTATAGCTGAAGTTTCGGGGCCCAGGTGCAGGCTACAGTCCTCTTCTTTGTCACAGAGATATCCGCATCCCATCCTGCTTCTTTAAACATAGTAAAGACAGGCAAGTGATATATTACCCTAGCCTGAGCTACTTTACCTCCTAAAAATAAACTATCCCTTATTATTTCTACTCTTCTTGCTATACTCTTTCCCCCTAACTAAATCTTGCTAAAATTTTAACTCTTCCAGTTCTTTTAAATCCTTGATTCATTGGCCTCATCTCACACGCCAGTCATGTGTGAGCCAATGCTGTAAACTGGGAAATTCCACTCCTGAGCAGGAGACATAAGGCCTGGTTCTGAGCTGGAGGGATGAGAAGGATGAGATGCACACCATTTTGATCCAGGGGATGTCCTGAAAGTGCACTGCCTACCTGCCCCTGCTGCCGAGCACCACGCTCCATCTCCTTCTACTGCTCAGCAGAGTTTTAGGAGTCCAGGGGTTGGTATGTATTATTTGCTACTGCAACTAATAGAATGAATTTGCTTTGCAAGCCCAGTTTTGTCCTGGGTTATTTTGTGCATGAGTCTCCTCCTGAACCTGTGACTAAGACCAGCAGAGACCTACAGGACACTCCTATTCTTATGTCAGTAGATTCTAAGAAGTGATTTAAGTATCAATAAGTCAATAAGTATCAATCAGTAAATCAAATAATTTGGGGCAATATTTAGCCTGTGAGTTTCAGCAAAGTATTGACTATGTCTTAGATCCATGGATACAAATGAGTAAGTGAGATTGCTGGGTGTGCACCTATTAGGGAAGTGATTCCCCACACACCCAGCACTGAAATCAAGTATTGCCTCTCTTCTAACCCTGAGCTGGCAGCAGGGATCAGGCGCTGCTTGGTAACGTTCATTTTGGCGACTTCTGTTGAGCAGGTAAGAATGATCAAAATGAAATCTTTTCCAGCTGTTTCCCTTTGGTTTACCTGTTTGAGGGTTAAAATTCTGTGCTGCAGGTGTCCTGGGTGTGTGCAGAGCAGTGCAGCCCCAGAAACCCCTTGGTTTGCCCACAAGTTGTCATGCCTTGTTCCCAGGTGTGCCCAGCTGTGGCAGGAGAAGGAGCCCGCAGTGCACTGGGCACCGTGCCCTGCCCAGCCGGGGCTCTCTGGCACAGAGCAGCAGCAGCGCCAGCACCGTTCAACTGCTCCTGCCTTGGCTTCCCCTGGGACACAGAAGCCTCTGGAAATCAGCACCGCCAGTCGTGTTCCCAGCTTGGAGCAGCTGCTGCTGCTGGGCAGATGCTGCCAGTTGGACTGCATCCAAAGGGGAAGAAAGGCAGAGATGTACATGCACCGGAGCCCCGGGCATGTCCAATAAAGGTGCAAATATGTGGGGAGATTTGTTAGGAAGGATTTCAGCTGTGATGCCAACAGTGGCTTCTGGCTGGTTCTGTGTGTTCTAGATGAGTAATGTAATGGTTGGCTCTGACAATTAAGAAGTAGATGTTATGTGGATGTTCAAATGTGTAGGGATGATATTCTGATATATCCTCCCATAGTCCTCTTTCCCCTACCCCTTGTAATCGCCTTGGTAGTCAGGGCATTTGGGGAGGGCTGGCTTGTGACCAGCAGGAGGGGTGGAACAACCCCTGACCTCCAGTCCAGATGCAAGAAAGTAATCTCCACCAATGGACAGCAGAGTAAGAGTTGACTGACAAAACTTTTGGAGGGGCTGAGGGTATAAAAGGCAGAGCATCCTTTTTGTAGATGAGCACATGGCTGCTAGTCATAGAGACTCCTAGTGCTGCCATTTTTCCTTATTCAGTCCTTTGTTAATGTTTAATAAACCTTTAAAATGTGAAAAGTGAGAGTCATTTCTCACATGTACAATGCTTTGGGCCATTTTCTTGGTCTGGTTTCCTTTGCTTGGGTCCCATTTGAGTGCTCAGTTGGGGTACAGGCTGTAGGTGCTTGGGGCACTCTTGAAGTTCCTCTTGGATCCCTTGAACAACAGGCTTTGGCCCATGAGGGGAATTTGTGCTGCTTTGTGATAGAGGAGAACTTCCCAGGCTGTTTTGTGTTTGCTGTAGGGAAGATTGGTTATTGCTTTGCATAAATTCACAGACCTCCATAGAGTGTTTGCTTTGTGATGTCAGAGCATGGTTGCCACATTGTCGTAGTGACATCAGAAGGGTGCCTTGGTGCACGGAAGGCTTGAGTGTCAGAGCAGCCCTAGTGCTTGCTCATATCAGAACTTTTCTGGTTGGGGAATTTGTCAGTGGGTAGCTGCCCACTGACAAGAGCCTTATTTTTTCTAGTGTTTACTAAACTTGCACAAATGAAATGATTCACCACCTTGCCACAGCAGCTTTTGCTGCTTATGGCGTTTCCTTTTCTCTTTATTATATGACACATTTTGCACGTAAGTAGGTGTTTCCTCTCTGCTTAGGTTAGGGTGTAACCTAACCTGGCTTTTGGATGTCTTCCTGCTCTTTCTTAGTGACTGAGTTTCTGATTTTGAAACAGAAAGAGCATTAGGATGCCGCTGCTTTGGTAAAGCTCCTGTCAAGGTGTTCAGCTAAAAAGTGGGTGTCTGTAGCCACAGGGGCAGCATTTGCAAGGGAACCTGCAGGGCTTTCGTTCCCTCCACGGGAGAGTCTGTGGCAGCAGAGTCTGTCATTTCCTCAGTTTGCTGGGACAAGCAAGACACCTTTGAAAATGTAGCCTGGCAGACCTTCAGGGAATGCCTTCTAAAAACTCTGCAGTTGTTCCCAGAATTCAGAGAAAGCTTATTTCTTTCTAAGTTTTCTCATGAAAGGATTTGACTGTCTAACTTGACCTTTTACTGAGTGCTAAAACAGTGATCTTCCCTTTGCAATGAAATGCAAACTCCAAAGCAGAGAGTGTCTGCTCCTGAACCCCGGAGCTGCTATTGTGCTGTTTTACAAAGAACTGCAACAGCTCAGGGGAATTTTGGGGAAGCTTTTCTGGGCAACTGTTTCCAGCAAATTAATGAGAATTGGTGCATGCAACTGATTAAAAAAAAAAAGTACTTGAAGGAGAGCATTGCAGAAGCTCTTTTATGTGTTTCGTAGAACAGGAGCATAGAGAGTTACAGAACAATTTGCATTTTCTTGATCATGTTTGTATTCATTTACTGGCTAAACAGGCCAAAGTGTAGGCACAAGCAAGAATATTGTCCTGATCCCTTGCTGGCTGTGTGAATGAAATGTGTTGTGAAAGGGGAAATCATCTCTGTTTCGGTTGACTTGTTCTGAGGGATTCAGCAGCCCAGGCAGTTTTCTCACAGCATCTGGTTCATTTTCCCTTCCCACTACAGGTCACCTGAAGCATGTCTTCAGCAGTGCTGATCCTGAGGTGAGTGAGAAATAAACATTTCATGTTCCTGGTGTTTAAGGATTGTAGAGGAAGCTGTGACCTTGGCCAGTAGCAGTAGACTGTAGAGGGCCAGTTAGGAAGGCTGAAAGAAAATTCATTTCCATGCCTGCAAAAAAAATACCAAAGGCAAAAGTAGTCATTTCCAAATTTCCATCTCAGAGTTTTGAACAACTAAAAATCTAGTTTTGCAGAGAGAACGTTGCTTACATAGGGAAGATAGGGAAAATTTAACAAAGAGGAATTTCATTGAATTAGACCATGTTAATTTAAACAGAGTGACAGGGAATTCTATTCCTATCAAACATAATGATATCCACTTGGAATATGAGGTGGTAGAAAAGGAAGGCTCTCTTGCAATGGTGCCTGCTGTATCTGAAGTGAAATGGGCACCATAGTGGCGGGGGAGCTGCATGGGCCAACAGGAGCCAGAGGTGCTGGCGGCCTTGAGCAGCTGAAGATGAGGCAGCGTGTGGCCAGGTGGCCAAGAAGGCCCAGGGCATGGTGGCCTGTGTCAGCAGCAGTGGGGCAGCAGGAGCAGGGCAGTGAGCGTGGCCCTGTGCTGGGCAGCGCTGGGGCCACATCTGCAGTGCTGGGTGCACTTGTGGGCCCCTGGGAAGCAGAAAGTCCTTGAGGGGCTGCAGCGTGTGCACAGAAGGACTGGGGAGCTGGGCAAGGGGGTGCAGCACAAGGCCAGTGAGGAGGTGCTGAGGGAGCTTTAGCCTGGACAATGGGAGGCTCTTGAGGGACCTTCAGGCAGACTTCCATCAATCCCTGCATGACAGTGCTCAGCACAAGGGCTGTTTCTCCGCCAAACATCCCCTCACTGCATCCAAGAGCTTTAGGCACTGCCGTGGGTGCCACTTGCATCTTGTGCTTTGTTGGCTCCTTGATTTGCTAGCACGAGAAGGCCTGTTCATTCTCCTGTTTTGCCAGCAAGCAAAGATGCTTCTGCACAACATTTCCTGCCCTTCTCCTGCCCTGGATGGGATTGTGATCCAGTTTGAGTTTTCCACGTCTGCAGCAGCAGAAGCAACAGCATTGCTGTCGCTTTCCACGTTTTCCATTTCAGTGCTTTCAAGCTCTAAAAGCTCCGTTTTGCTGAGACATCCTTGCTTGCTGATAGCAGCCAGGGAGGAAAATCAACTTCATATCCATCTAGAGTTCTCTTGAGATGGCCTATTTTAATTTGGTGGCTGTGATTTAGAACGCCTAGGTCGCTATCAAATATTATGATTTGTCCTTAGAAAATGTGGTGGGTAGATCTGAAAAGAAATGAGGTTCTACATGAAAGGTACCGGCCTTTCACTCATGCTCCAATCTTGCCACAGATGGCAGAACCAAGACCTGTCTCTCCCCTGGCTCCCACTGCTCCTGGAGAAGAAGCCAAAGACGAGCAAACTGAAGTGCATGAGCGCCAGCCTCCATCAGTGGTGACACCGGAAAACTCAGAACTTGTAAGTGCCAGTTGTGTGCAGTGCTGTCTTTAGTGCACGGCAGAGCTGCAAGTTGTGGAGCAGCCAGCACTTTGCTGTTGCAGGCTGAGGATGCTGGGTGCTGGAGTCCTGCCAGGAGCTGGGATTTCCTGCAGGCTGCGACCACAGAACTTGGCCTTTGAGCCATCACATTGAGGCAGCAAAGGGCTGGTGCCTGTGGGAGAGCATCTGGCCGCTTGGCTCAGGGAAGCTCTATCGCTTGGCTTCTGCAGTGCTATGGCCAAGGGCAAAGGAGGTAGTGCTGGAGGTGCCAGGCCTTGGTTTGTTTCTTTTCCCTTTTTGGAAAGGTGTGTTTGGCTTGTGAAAGCGGTCTGCACTTTCATTGCGTAGTTCTTCACTTGTACAGTGTCTTTTGGGCCAGCTGTCTTTTGGCGCTTGATAAGCTGTAAGGAGAGGACTGTGTGGTCCATGCAGCTGTGGGAGGCCATTCTTGTGCCGCGTGGCCAAAGAAACAAAGCGTGGAGTTGCAAAGCCTTCTTGTGAGGCCAAAAGCAGAAGCCACCAGTTTCTGTTGGTGCATATTTTGGTGTAGTCTGCAGTTTTGGCAAGTGCCTTGGAGCCTGGAGTGGGAGTGAAGCTGCAAGTCCTTTGACCGCTGTCTTGTGTTGCTCAGAACAGGAAGGCCATCTTGCAATGGTGCCTGCTGTATCTGAAGTGAAATGGGCACCATAGTGGCGGGGGAGCTGCGTGGGCCAACAGGAGCCAGAGGTGCTGGCGGCCTTGAGCAGCTGAAGATGAGGCAGCGTGTGGCCAGGTGGCCAAGAAGGCCCAGGGCATGGTGGCCTGTGTCAGCAGCAGTGGGGCAGCAGGAGCAGGGCAGTGAGCGTGGCCCTGTGCTGGGCAGCGCTGGGGCCACATCTGCAGTGCTGGGTGCACTTGTGGGCCCCTGGGAAGCAGAAAGTCCTTGAGGGGCTGCAGCGTGTGCACAGAAGGACTGGGGAGCTGGGCAAGGGGGTGCAGCACAAGGCCAGTGAGGAGGTGCTGAGGGAGCTTTAGCCTGGACAATGGGAGGCTCTTGAGGGACCTTCAGGCAGACTTCCATCAATCCCTGCATGACAGTGCTCAGCACAAGGGCTGTTTCTCCGCCAAACATCCCCTCACTGCATCCAAGAGCTTTAGGCACTGCCGTGGGTGCCACTTGCATCTTGTGCTTTGTTGGCTCCTTGATTTGCTAGCACGAGAAGGCCTGTTCATTCTCCTGTTTTGCCAGCAAGCAAAGATGCTTCTGCACAATGTTTCCTGCCCTTCTCCTGCCCTGGATGGGATTGTGATCCAGTTTGAGTTTTCCACGTCTGCAGCAGCAGAAGCAACGGCATTGCTGTCACTTTCCACGTTTACCATTTCAGTGCTTTCAAGCTCTAAAAGCTCCGTTTTGCTGAGACATCCTTGCTTGCTGATAGCAGCCAGGGAGGAAAATCAACTTCATATCCATCTAGAGTTCTCTTGAGATGGCCTATTTTAATTTGGTGGCTGTGATTTAGAACGCCTAGGTCGCTATCAAATATTATGCTTTGTCCTTAGAAAATGTGGTGGGTAGATCTGAAAAGAAATGAGGTTCTACATGAAAGGTACCGGCCTTTCACTCATGCTCCAATCTTGCCACAGATGGCAGAACCAAGACCTGTCTCTCCCCTGGCTCCCACTGCTCCTGGAGAAGAAGCCAAAGACGAGCAAACTGAAGTGCATGAGCGCCAGCCTCCATCAGTGGTGACACCGGAAAACTCAGAACTTGTAAGTGCCAGTTGTGTGCAGTGCTGTCTTTAGTGCACGGCAGAGCTGCAAGTTTTGGAGCAGCCAGCACTTTGCTGTTGCAGGCTGAGGATGCTGGGTGCTGGAGTCCTGCCAGGAGCTGGGATTTCCTGCAGGCTGCGACCACAGAACTTGGCCTTTGAGCCATCACGTTGAGGCAGCAAAGGGCTGGTGCCTGTGGGAGAGCATCTGGCCGCTTGGCTCAGGGAAGCTCTATCGCTTGGCTTCTGCAGTGCTATGGCCAAGGGCAAAGGAGGTAGTGCTGGAGGTGCCAGGCCTTGGTTTGTTTCTTTTCCCTTTTTGGAAAGGTGTGTTTGGCTTGTGAAAGCGGTCTGCACTTTCATTGCGTAGTTCTTCACTTGTACAGTGTCTTTTGGGCCAGCTGTCTTTTGGCGCTTGATAAGCTGTAAGGAGAGGACTGTGTGGTCCATGCAGCTGTGGGGGGCCATTCTTGTGCCGCGTGGCCAAAGAAACAAAGTGTGGAGTTGCAAAGCCTTCTTGTGAGGCCAAAAGCAGAAGCCACCAGTTTCTGTTGGTGCATATTTTGGTGTAGTCTGCAGCTTTGGCAAGTGCCTTGGAGCCTGGAGTGGGAGTGAAGCTGCAAGTCCTTTGACCGCTGTCTTGTGTTGCTCAGAACAGGAAGGCCATCTTGCAATGGTGCCTGCTGTATCTGAAGTGAAATGGGCACCATAGTGGCGGGGGAGCTGCGTGGGCCAACAGGAGCCAGAGGTGCTGGCGGCCTTGAGCAGCTGAAGATGAGGCAGCGTGTGGCCAGGTGGCCAAGAAGGCCCAGGGCATGGTGGCCTGTGTCAGCAGCAGTGGGGCAGCAGGAGCAGGGCAGTGAGCGTGGCCCTGTGCTGGGCAGCGCTGGGGCCACATCTGCAGTGCTGGGTGCACTTGTGGGCCCCTGGGAAGCAGAAAGTCCTTGAGGGGCTGCAGCGTGTGCACAGAAGGACTGGGGAGCTGGGCAAGGGGGTGCAGCACAAGGCCAGTGAGGAGGTGCTGAGGGAGCTTTAGCCTGGACAATGGGAGGCTCTTGAGGGACCTTCAGGCAGACTTCCATCAATCCCTGCATGACAGTGCTCAGCACAAGGGCTGTTTCTCCGCCAAACATCCCCTCACTGCATCCAAGAGCTTTAGGCACTGCCGTGGGTGCCACTTGCATCTTGTGCTTTGTTGGCTCCTTGATTTGCTAGCACGAGAAGGCCTGTTCATTCTCCTGTTTTGCCAGCAAGCAAAGATGCTTCTGCACAATGTTTCCTGCCCTTCTCCTGCCCTGGATGGGATTGTGATCCAGTTTGAGTTTTCCACGTCTGCAGCAGCAGAAGCAACGGCATTGCTGTCACTTTCCACGTTTACCATTTCAGTGCTTTCAAGCTCTAAAAGCTCCGTTTTGCTGAGACATCCTTGCTTGCTGATAGCAGCCAGGGAGGAAAATCAACTTCATATCCATCTAGAGTTCTCTTGAGATGGCCTATTTTAATTTGGTGGCTGTGATTTAGAACGCCTAGGTCGCTATCAAATATTATGCTTTGTCCTTAGAAAATGTGGTGGGTAGATCTGAAAAGAAATGAGGTTCTACATGAAAGGTACCGGCCTTTCACTCATGCTCCAATCTTGCCACAGATGGCAGAACCAAGACCTGTCTCTCCCCTGGCTCCCACTGCTCCTGGAGAAGAAGCCAAAGACGAGCAAACTGAAGTGCATGAGCGCCAGCCTCCATCAGTGGTGACACCGGAAAACTCAGAACTTGTAAGTGCCAGTTGTGTGCAGTGCTGTCTTTAGTGCACGGCAGAGCTGCAAGTTTTGGAGCAGCCAGCACTTTGCTGTTGCAGGCTGAGGATGCTGGGTGCTGGAGTCCTGCCAGGAGCTGGGATTTCCTGCAGGCTGCGACCACAGAACTTGGCCTTTGAGCCATCACGTTGAGGCAGCAAAGGGCTGGTGCCTGTGGGAGAGCATCTGGCCGCTTGGCTCAGGGAAGCTCTATCGCTTGGCTTCTGCAGTGCTATGGCCAAGGGCAAAGGAGGTAGTGCTGGAGGTGCCAGGCCTTGGTTTGTTTCTTTTCCCTTTTTGGAAAGGTGTGTTTGGCTTGTGAAAGCGGTCTGCACTTTCATTGCGTAGTTCTTCACTTGTACAGTGTCTTTTGGGCCAGCTGTCTTTTGGCGCTTGATAAGCTGTAAGGAGAGGACTGTGTGGTCCATGCAGCTGTGGGAGGCCATTCTTGTGCCGCGTGGCCAAAGAAACAAAGCGTGGAGTTGCAAAGCCTTCTTGTGAGGCCAAAAGCAGAAGCCGCCAGTTTCTGTTGGTGCATATTTTGGTGTAGTCTGCAGCTTTGGCAAGTGCCTTGGAGCCTGGAGTGGGAGTGAAGCTGCAAGTCCTTTGACCGCTGTCTTGTGTTGCTCAGAACAGGAAGGCCATCTTGCAATGGTGCCTGCTGTATCTGAAGTGAAATGGGCACCATAGTGGCGGGGGAGCTGCGTGGGCCAACAGGAGCCAGAGGTGCTGGCGGCCTTGAGCAGCTGAAGATGAGGCAGCGTGTGGCCAGGTGGCCAAGAAGGCCCAGGGCATGGTGGCCTGTGTCAGCAGCAGTGGGGCAGCAGGAGCAGGGCAGTGAGCGTGGCCCTGTGCTGGGCAGCGCTGGGGCCACATCTGCAGTGCTGGGTGCACTTGTGGGCCCCTGGGAAGCAGAAAGTCCTTGAGGGGCTGCAGCGTGTGCACAGAAGGACTGGGGAGCTGGGCAAGGGGGTGCAGCACAAGGCCAGTGAGGAGGTGCTGAGGGAGCTTTAGCCTGGACAATGGGAGGCTCTTGAGGGACCTTCAGGCAGACTTCCATCAATCCCTGCATGACAGTGCTCAGCACAAGGGCTGTTTCTCCGCCAAACATCCCCTCACTGCATCCAAGAGCTTTAGGCACTGCCGTGGGTGCCACTTGCATCTTGTGCTTTGTTGGCTCCTTGATTTGCTAGCACGAGAAGGCCTGTTCATTCTCCTGTTTTGCCAGCAAGCAAAGATGCTTCTGCACAATGTTTCCTGCCCTTCTCCTGCCCTGGATGGGATTGTGATCCAGTTTGAGTTTTCCACGTCTGCAGCAGCAGAAGCAACGGCATTGCTGTCACTTTCCACGTTTACCATTTCAGTGCTTTCAAGCTCTAAAAGCTCCGTTTTGCTGAGACATCCTTGCTTGCTGATAGCAGCCAGGGAGGAAAATCAACTTCATATCCATCTAGAGTTCTCTTGAGATGGCCTATTTTAATTTGGTGGCTGTGATTTAGAACGCCTAGGTCGCTATCAAATATTATGCTTTGTCCTTAGAAAATGTGGTGGGTAGATCTGAAAAGAAATGAGGTTCTACATGAAAGGTACCGGCCTTTCACTCATGCTCCAATCTTGCCACAGATGGCAGAACCAAGACCTGTCTCTCCCCTGGCTCCCACTGCTCCTGGAGAAGAAGCCAAAGACGAGCAAACTGAAGTGCATGAGCGCCAGCCTCCATCAGTGGTGACACCGGAAAACTCAGAACTTGTAAGTGCCAGTTGTGTGCAGTGCTGTCTTTAGTGCACGGCAGAGCTGCAAGTTTTGGAGCAGCCAGCACTTTGCTGTTGCAGGCTGAGGATGCTGGGTGCTGGAGTCCTGCCAGGAGCTGGGATTTCCTGCAGGCTGCGACCACAGAACTTGGCCTTTGAGCCATCACGTTGAGGCAGCAAAGGGCTGGTGCCTGTGGGAGAGCATCTGGCCGCTTGGCTCAGGGAAGCTCTATCGCTTGGCTTCTGCAGTGCTATGGCCAAGGGCAAAGGAGGTAGTGCTGGAGGTGCCAGGCCTTGGTTTGTTTCTTTTCCCTTTTTGGAAAGGTGTGTTTGGCTTGTGAAAGCGGTCTGCACTTTCATTGCGTAGTTCTTCACTTGTACAGTGTCTTTTGGGCCAGCTGTCTTTTGGCGCTTGATAAGCTGTAAGGAGAGGACTGTGTGGTCCATGCAGCTGTGGGAGGCCATTCTTGTGCCGCGTGGCCAAAGAAACAAAGCGTGGAGTTGCAAAGCCTTCTTGTGAGGCCAAAAGCAGAAGCCGCCAGTTTCTGTTGGTGCATATTTTGGTGTAGTCTGCAGCTTTGGCAAGTGCCTTGGAGCCTGGAGTGGGAGTGAAGCTGCAAGTCCTTTGACCGCTGTCTTGTGTTGCTCAGAACAGGAAGGCCATCTTGCAATGGTGCCTGCTGTATCTGAAGTGAAATGGGCACCATAGTGGCGGGGGAGCTGCGTGGGCCAACAGGAGCCAGAGGTGCTGGCGGCCTTGAGCAGCTGAAGATGAGGCAGCGTGTGGCCAGGTGGCCAAGAAGGCCCAGGGCATGGTGGCCTGTGTCAGCAGCAGTGGGGCAGCAGGAGCAGGGCAGTGAGCGTGGCCCTGTGCTGGGCAGCGCTGGGGCCACATCTGCAGTGCTGGGTGCACTTGTGGGCCCCTGGGAAGCAGAAAGTCCTTGAGGGGCTGCAGCGTGTGCACAGAAGGACTGGGGAGCTGGGCAAGGGGGTGCAGCACAAGGCCAGTGAGGAGGTGCTGAGGGAGCTTTAGCCTGGACAATGGGAGGCTCTTGAGGGACCTTCAGGCAGACTTCCATCAATCCCTGCATGACAGTGCTCAGCACAAGGGCTGTTTCTCCGCCAAACATCCCCTCACTGCATCCAAGAGCTTTAGGCACTGCCGTGGGTGCCACTTGCATCTTGTGCTTTGTTGGCTCCTTGATTTGCTAGCACGAGAAGGCCTGTTCATTCTCCTGTTTTGCCAGCAAGCAAAGATGCTTCTGCACAATGTTTCCTGCCCTTCTCCTGCCCTGGATGGGATTGTGATCCAGTTTGAGTTTTCCACGTCTGCAGCAGCAGAAGCAACGGCATTGCTGTCGCTTTCCACGTTTACCATTTCAGTGCTTTCAAGCTCTAAAAGCTCCGTTTTGCTGAGACATCCTTGCTTGCTGATAGCAGCCAGGGAGGAAAATCAACTTCATATCCATCTAGAGTTCTCTTGAGATGGCCTATTTTAATTTGGTGGCTGTGATTTAGAATGCCTAGGTCGCTATCAAATATTATGCTTTGTCCTTAGAAAATGTGGTGGGTAGATCTGAAAAGAAATGAGGTTCTACATGAAAGGTACCGGCCTTTCACTCATGCTCCAATCTTGCCACAGATGGCAGAACCAAGACCTGTCTCTCCCCTGGCTCCCACTGCTCCTGGAGAAGAAGCCAAAGACGAGCAAACTGAAGTGCATGAGCGCCAGCCTCCATCAGTGGTGACACCGGAAAACTCAGAACTTGTAAGTGCCAGTTGTGTGCAGTGCTGTCTTTAGTGCACGGCAGAGCTGCAAGTTGTGGAGCAGCCAGCACTTTGCTGTTGCAGGCTGAGGATGCTGGGTGCTGGAGTCCTGCCAGGAGCTGGGATTTCCTGCAGGCTGCGACCACAGAACTTGGCCTTTGAGCCATCACGTTGAGGCAGCAAAGGGCTGGTGCCTGTGGGAGAGCATCTGGCCGCTTGGCTCAGGGAAGCTCTATCGCTTGGCTTCTGCAGTGCTATGGCCAAGGGCAAAGGAGGTAGTGCTGGAGGTGCCAGGCCTTGGTTTGTTTCTTTTCCCTTTTTGGAAAGGTGTGTTTGGCTTGTGAAAGCGGTCTGCACTTTCATTGCGTAGTTCTTACTTGTACAGTGTCTTTTGGGCCAGCTGTCTTTTGGCGCTTGATAAGCTGTAAGGAGAGGACTGTGTGGTCCATGCAGCTGTGGGAGGCCATTCTTGTGCCGCGTGGCCAAAGAAACAAAGCGTGGAGTTGCAAAGCCTTCTTGTGAGGCCAAAAGCAGAAGCCGCCAGTTTCTGTTGGTGCATATTTTGGTGTAGTCTGCAGTTTTGGCAAGTGCCTTGGAGCCTGGAGTGGGAGTGAAGCTGCAAGTCCTTTGACCGCTGTCTTGTGTTGCTCAGAACAGGAAGGCCATCTTGCAATGGTGCCTGCTGTATCTGAAGTGAAATGGGCACCATAGTGGCGGGGGAGCTGCGTGGGCCAACAGGAGCCAGAGGTGCTGGCGGCCTTGAGCAGCTGAAGATGAGGCAGCGTGTGGCCAGGTGGCCAAGAAGGCCCAGGGCATGGTGGCCTGTGTCAGCAGCAGTGGGGCAGCAGGAGCAGGGCAGTGAGCGTGGCCCTGTGCTGGGCAGCGCTGGGGCCACATCTGCAGTGCTGGGTGCACTTGTGGGCCCCTGGGAAGCAGAAAGTCCTTGAGGGGCTGCAGCGTGTGCACAGAAGGACTGGGGAGCTGGGCAAGGGGGTGCAGCACAAGGCCAGTGAGGAGGTGCTGAGGGAGCTTTAGCCTGGACAATGGGAGGCTCTTGAGGGACCTTCAGGCAGACTTCCATCAATCCCTGCATGACAGTGCTCAGCACAAGGGCTGTTTCTCCGCCAAACATCCCCTCACTGCATCCAAGAGCTTTAGGCACTGCCGTGGGTGCCACTTGCATCTTGTGCTTTGTTGGCTCCTTGATTTGCTAGCACGAGAAGGCCTGTTCATTCTCCTGTTTTGCCAGCAAGCAAAGATGCTTCTGCACAATGTTTCCTGCCCTTCTCCTGCCCTGGATGGGATTGTGATCCAGTTTGAGTTTTCCACGTCTGCAGCAGCAGAAGCAACGGCATTGCTGTCGCTTTCCACGTTTACCATTTCAGTGCTTTCAAGCTCTAAAAGCTCCGTTTTGCTGAGACATCCTTGCTTGCTGATAGCAGCCAGGGAGGAAAATCAACTTCATATCCATCTAGAGTTCTATGAGATGGCCTATTTTAATTTGGTGGCTGTGATTTAGAATGCCTAGGTCGCTATCAAATATTATGCTTTGTCCTTAGAAAATGTGGTGGGTAGATCTGAAAAGAAATGAGGTTCTACATGAAAGGTACCGGCCTTTCACTCATGCTCCAATCTTGCCACAGATGGCAGAACCAAGACCTGTCTCTCCCCTGGCTCCCACTGCTCCTGGAGAAGAAGCCAAAGACGAGCAAACTGAAGTGCATGAGCGCCAGCCTCCATCAGTGGTGACACCGGAAAACTCAGAACTTGTAAGTGCCAGTTGTGTGCAGTGCTGTCTTTAGTGCACGGCAGAGCTGCAAGTTGTGGAGCAGCCAGCACTTTGCTGTTGCAGGCTGAGGATGCTGGGTGCTGGAGTCCTGCCAGGAGCTGGGATTTCCTGCAGGCTGCGACCACAGAACTTGGCCTTTGAGCCATCACGTTGAGGCAGCAAAGGGCTGGTGCCTGTGGGAGAGCATCTGGCCGCTTGGCTCAGGGAAGCTCTATCGCTTGGCTTCTGCAGTGCTATGGCCAAGGGCAAAGGAGGTAGTGCTGGAGGTGCCAGGCCTTGGTTTGTTTCTTTTCCCTTTTTGGAAAGGTGTGTTTGGCTTGTGAAAGCGGTCTGCACTTTCATTGCGTAGTTCTTACTTGTACAGTGTCTTTTGGGCCAGCTGTCTTTTGGCGCTTGATAAGCTGTAAGGAGAGGACTGTGTGGTCCATGCAGCTGTGGGAGGCCATTCTTGTGCCGCGTGGCCAAAGAAACAAAGCGTGGAGTTGCAAAGCCTTCTTGTGAGGCCAAAAGCAGAAGCCGCCAGTTTCTGTTGGTGCATATTTTGGTGTAGTCTGCAGTTTTGGCAAGTGCCTTGGAGCCTGGAGTGGGAGTGAAGCTGCAAGTCCTTTGACCGCTGTCTTGTGTTGCTCAGAACAGGAAGGCCATCTTGCAATGGTGCCTGCTGTATCTGAAGTGAAATGGGCACCATAGTGGCGGGGGAGCTGCGTGGGCCAACAGGAGCCAGAGGTGCTGGCGGCCTTGAGCAGCTGAAGATGAGGCAGCGTGTGGCCAGGTGGCCAAGAAGGCCCAGGGCATGGTGGCCTGTGTCAGCAGCAGTGGGGCAGCAGGAGCAGGGCAGTGAGCGTGGCCCTGTGCTGGGCAGCGCTGGGGCCACATCTGCAGTGCTGGGTGCACTTGTGGGCCCCTGGGAAGCAGAAAGTCCTTGAGGGGCTGCAGCGTGTGCACAGAAGGACTGGGGAGCTGGGCAAGGGGGTGCAGCACAAGGCCAGTGAGGAGGTGCTGAGGGAGCTTTAGCCTGGACAATGGGAGGCTCTTGAGGGACCTTCAGGCAGACTTCCATCAATCCCTGCATGACAGTGCTCAGCACAAGGGCTGTTTCTCCGCCAAACATCCCCTCACTGCATCCAAGAGCTTTAGGCACTGCCGTGGGTGCCACTTGCATCTTGTGCTTTGTTGGCTCCTTGATTTGCTAGCACGAGAAGGCCTGTTCATTCTCCTGTTTTGCCAGCAAGCAAAGATGCTTCTGCACAATGTTTCCTGCCCTTCTCCTGCCCTGGATGGGATTGTGATCCAGTTTGAGTTTTCCACGTCTGCAGCAGCAGAAGCAACGGCATTGCTGTCGCTTTCCACGTTTACCATTTCAGTGCTTTCAAGCTCTAAAAGCTCCGTTTTGCTGAGACATCCTTGCTTGCTGATAGCAGCCAGGGAGGAAAATCAACTTCATATCCATCTAGAGTTCTCTTGAGATGGCCTATTTTAATTTGGTGGCTGTGATTTAGAACGCCTAGGTCGCTATCAAATATTATGCTTTGTCCTTAGAAAATGTGGTGGGTAGATCTGAAAAGAAATGAGGTTCTACATGAAAGGTACCGGCCTTTCACTCATGCTCCAATCTTGCCACAGATGGCAGAACCAAGACCTGTCTCTCCCCTGGCTCCCACTGCTCCTGGAGAAGAAGCCAAAGACGAGCAAACTGAAGTGCATGAGCGCCAGCCTCCATCAGTGGTGACACCGGAAAACTCAGAACTTGTAAGTGCCAGTTGTGTGCAGTGCTGTCTTTAGTGCACGGCAGAGCTGCAAGTTGTGGAGCAGCCAGCACTTTGCTGTTGCAGGCTGAGGATGCTGGGTGCTGGAGTCCTGCCAGGAGCTGGGATTTCCTGCAGGCTGCGACCACAGAACTTGGCCTTTGAGCCATCACGTTGAGGCAGCAAAGGGCTGGTGCCTGTGGGAGAGCATCTGGCCGCTTGGCTCAGGGAAGCTCTATCGCTTGGCTTCTGCAGTGCTATGGCCAAGGGCAAAGGAGGTAGTGCTGGAGGTGCCAGGCCTTGGTTTGTTTCTTTTCCCTTTTTGGAAAGGTGTGTTTGGCTTGTGAAAGCGGTCTGCACTTTCATTGCGTAGTTCTTCACTTGTACATTGTCTTTTGGGCCAGCTGTCTTTTGGCGCTTGATAAGCTGTAAGGAGAGGACTGTGTGGTCCATGCAGCTGTGGGAGGCCATTCTTGTGCCGCGTGGCCAAAGAAACAAAGCGTGGAGTTGCAAAGCCTTCTTGTGAGGCCAAAAGCAGAAGCCGCCAGTTTCTGTTGGTGCATATTTTGGTGTAGTCTGCAGCTTTGGCAAGTGCCTTGGAGCCTGGAGTGGGAGTGAAGCTGCAAGTCCTTTGACCGCTGTCTTGTGTTGCTCAGAACAGGAAGGCCATCTTGCAATGGTGCCTGCTGTATCTGAAGTGAAATGGGCACCATAGTGGCGGGGGAGCTGCGTGGGCCAACAGGAGCCAGAGGTGCTGGCGGCCTTGAGCAGCTGAAGATGAGGCAGCGTGTGGCCAGGTGGCCAAGAAGGCCCAGGGCATGGTGGCCTGTGTCAGCAGCAGTGGGGCAGCAGGAGCAGGGCAGTGAGCGTGGCCCTGTGCTGGGCAGCGCTGGGGCCACATCTGCAGTGCTGGGTGCACTTGTGGGCCCCTGGGAAGCAGAAAGTCCTTGAGGGGCTGCAGCGTGTGCACAGAAGGACTGGGGAGCTGGGCAAGGGGGTGCAGCACAAGGCCAGTGAGGAGGTGCTGAGGGAGCTTTAGCCTGGACAATGGGAGGCTCTTGAGGGACCTTCAGGCAGACTTCCATCAATCCCTGCATGACAGTGCTCAGCACAAGGGCTGTTTCTCCGCCAAACATCCCCTCACTGCATCCAAGAGCTTTAGGCACTGCCGTGGGTGCCACTTGCATCTTGTGCTTTGTTGGCTCCTTGATTTGCTAGCACGAGAAGGCCTGTTCATTCTCCTGTTTTGCCAGCAAGCAAAGATGCTTCTGCACAATGTTTCCTGCCCTTCTCCTGCCCTGGATGGGATTGTGATCCAGTTTGAGTTTTCCACGTCTGCAGCAGCAGAAGCAACGGCATTGCTGTCGCTTTCCACGTTTACCATTTCAGTGCTTTCAAGCTCTAAAAGCTCCGTTTTGCTGAGACATCCTTGCTTGCTGATAGCAGCCAGGGAGGAAAATCAACTTCATATCCATCTAGAGTTCTCTTGAGATGGCCTATTTTAATTTGGTGGCTGTGATTTAGAACGCCTAGGTCGCTATCAAATATTATGCTTTGTCCTTAGAAAATGTGGTGGGTAGATCTGAAAAGAAATGAGGTTCTACATGAAAGGTACCGGCCTTTCACTCATGCTCCAATCTTGCCACAGATGGCAGAACCAAGACCTGTCTCTCCCCTGGCTCCCACTGCTCCTGGAGAAGAAGCCAAAGACGAGCAAACTGAAGTGCATGAGCGCCAGCCTCCATCAGTGGTGACACCGGAAAACTCAGAACTTGTAAGTGCCAGTTGTGTGCAGTGCTGTCTTTAGTGCACGGCAGAGCTGCAAGTTGTGGAGCAGCCAGCACTTTGCTGTTGCAGGCTGAGGATGCTGGGTGCTGGAGTCCTGCCAGGAGCTGGGATTTCCTGCAGGCTGCGACCACAGAACTTGGCCTTTGAGCCATCACGTTGAGGCAGCAAAGGGCTGGTGCCTGTGGGAGAGCATCTGGCCGCTTGGCTCAGGGAAGCTCTATCGCTTGGCTTCTGCAGTGCTATGGCCAAGGGCAAAGGAGGTAGTGCTGGAGGTGCCAGGCCTTGGTTTGTTTCTTTTCCCTTTTTGGAAAGGTGTGTTTGGCTTGTGAAAGCGGTCTGCACTTTCATTGCGTAGTTCTTACTTGTACAGTGTCTTTTGGGCCAGCTGTCTTTTGGCGCTTGATAAGCTGTAAGGAGAGGACTGTGTGGTCCATGCAGCTGTGGGAGGCCATTCTTGTGCCGCGTGGCCAAAGAAACAAAGCGTGGAGTTGCAAAGCCTTCTTGTGAGGCCAAAAGCAGAAGCCGCCAGTTTCTGTTGGTGCATATTTTGGTGTAGTCTGCAGCTTTGGCAAGTGCCTTGGAGCCTGGAGTGGGAGTGAAGCTGCAAGTCCTTTGACCGCTGTCTTGTGTTGCTCAGAACAGGAAGGCCATCTTGCAATGGTGCCTGCTGTATCTGAAGTGAAATGGGCACCATAGTGGCGGGGGAGCTGCGTGGGCCAACAGGAGCCAGAGGTGCTGGCGGCCTTGAGCAGCTGAAGATGAGGCAGCGTGTGGCCAGGTGGCCAAGAAGGCCCAGGGCATGGTGGCCTGTGTCAGCAGCAGTGGGGCAGCAGGAGCAGGGCAGTGAGCGTGGCCCTGTGCTGGGCAGCGCTGGGGCCACATCTGCAGTGCTGGGTGCACTTGTGGGCCCCTGGGAAGCAGAAAGTCCTTGAGGGGCTGCAGCGTGTGCACAGAAGGACTGGGGAGCTGGGCAAGGGGGTGCAGCACAAGGCCAGTGAGGAGGTGCTGAGGGAGCTTTAGCCTGGACAATGGGAGGCTCTTGAGGGACCTTCAGGCAGACTTCCATCAATCCCTGCATGACAGTGCTCAGCACAAGGGCTGTTTCTCCGCCAAACATCCCCTCACTGCATCCAAGAGCTTTAGGCACTGCCGTGGGTGCCACTTGCATCTTGTGCTTTGTTGGCTCCTTGATTTGCTAGCACGAGAAGGCCTGTTCATTCTCCTGTTTTGCCAGCAAGCAAAGATGCTTCTGCACAATGTTTCCTGCCCTTCTCCTGCCCTGGATGGGATTGTGATCCAGTTTGAGTTTTCCACGTCTGCAGCAGCAGAAGCAACGGCATTGCTGTCGCTTTCCACGTTTACCATTTCAGTGCTTTCAAGCTCTAAAAGCTCCGTTTTGCTGAGACATCCTTGCTTGCTGATAGCAGCCAGGGAGGAAAATCAACTTCATATCCATCTAGAGTTCTCTTGAGATGGCCTATTTTAATTTGGTGGCTGTGATTTAGAACGCCTAGGTCGCTATCAAATATTATGCTTTGTCCTTAGAAAATGTGGTGGGTAGATCTGAAAAGAAATGAGGTTCTACATGAAAGGTACCGGCCTTTCACTCATGCTCCAATCTTGCCACAGATGGCAGAACCAAGACCTGTCTCTCCCCTGGCTCCCACTGCTCCTGGAGAAGAAGCCAAAGACGAGCAAACTGAAGTGCATGAGCGCCAGCCTCCATCAGTGGTGACACCGGAAAACTCAGAACTTGTAAGTGCCAGTTGTGTGCAGTGCTGTCTTTAGTGCACGGCAGAGCTGCAAGTTGTGGAGCAGCCAGCACTTTGCTGTTGCAGGCTGAGGATGCTGGGTGCTGGAGTCCTGCCAGGAGCTGGGATTTCCTGCAGGCTGCGACCACAGAACTTGGCCTTTGAGCCATCACGTTGAGGCAGCAAAGGGCTGGTGCCTGTGGGAGAGCATCTGGCCGCTTGGCTCAGGGAAGCTCTATCGCTTGGCTTCTGCAGTGCTATGGCCAAGGGCAAAGGAGGTAGTGCTGGAGGTGCCAGGCCTTGGTTTGTTTCTTTTCCCTTTTTGGAAAGGTGTGTTTGGCTTGTGAAAGCGGTCTGCACTTTCATTGCGTAGTTCTTCACTTGTACATTGTCTTTTGGGCCAGCTGTCTTTTGGCGCTTGATAAGCTGTAAGGAGAGGACTGTGTGGTCCATGCAGCTGTGGGAGGCCATTCTTGTGCCGCGTGGCCAAAGAAACAAAGCGTGGAGTTGCAAAGCCTTCTTGTGAGGCCAAAAGCAGAAGCCGCCAGTTTCTGTTGGTGCATATTTTGGTGTAGTCTGCAGCTTTGGCAAGTGCCTTGGAGCCTGGAGTGGGAGTGAAGCTGCAAGTCCTTTGACCGCTGTCTTGTGTTGCTCAGAACAGGAAGGCCATCTTGCAATGGTGCCTGCTGTATCTGAAGTGAAATGGGCACCATAGTGGCGGGGGAGCTGCGTGGGCCAACAGGAGCCAGAGGTGCTGGCGGCCTTGAGCAGCTGAAGATGAGGCAGCGTGTGGCCAGGTGGCCAAGAAGGCCCAGGGCATGGTGGCCTGTGTCAGCAGCAGTGGGGCAGCAGGAGCAGGGCAGTGAGCGTGGCCCTGTGCTGGGCAGCGCTGGGGCCACATCTGCAGTGCTGGGTGCACTTGTGGGCCCCTGGGAAGCAGAAAGTCCTTGAGGGGCTGCAGCGTGTGCACAGAAGGACTGGGGAGCTGGGCAAGGGGGTGCAGCACAAGGCCAGTGAGGAGGTGCTGAGGGAGCTTTAGCCTGGACAATGGGAGGCTCTTGAGGGACCTTCAGGCAGACTTCCATCAATCCCTGCATGACAGTGCTCAGCACAAGGGCTGTTTCTCCGCCAAACATCCCCTCACTGCATCCAAGAGCTTTAGGCACTGCCGTGGGTGCCACTTGCATCTTGTGCTTTGTTGGCTCCTTGATTTGCTAGCACGAGAAGGCCTGTTCATTCTCCTGTTTTGCCAGCAAGCAAAGATGCTTCTGCACAATGTTTCCTGCCCTTCTCCTGCCCTGGATGGGATTGTGATCCAGTTTGAGTTTTCCACGTCTGCAGCAGCAGAAGCAACGGCATTGCTGTCGCTTTCCACGTTTACCATTTCAGTGCTTTCAAGCTCTAAAAGCTCCGTTTTGCTGAGACATCCTTGCTTGCTGATAGCAGCCAGGGAGGAAAATCAACTTCATATCCATCTAGAGTTCTCTTGAGATGGCCTATTTTAATTTGGTGGCTGTGATTTAGAACGCCTAGGTCGCTATCAAATATTATGCTTTGTCCTTAGAAAATGTGGTGGGTAGATCTGAAAAGAAATGAGGTTCTACATGAAAGGTACCGGCCTTTCACTCATGCTCCAATCTTGCCACAGATGGCAGAACCAAGACCTGTCTCTCCCCTGGCTCCCACTGCTCCTGGAGAAGAAGCCAAAGACGAGCAAACTGAAGTGCATGAGCGCCAGCCTCCATCAGTGGTGACACCGGAAAACTCAGAACTTGTAAGTGCCAGTTGTGTGCAGTGCTGTCTTTAGTGCACGGCAGAGCTGCAAGTTGTGGAGCAGCCAGCACTTTGCTGTTGCAGGCTGAGGATGCTGGGTGCTGGAGTCCTGCCAGGAGCTGGGATTTCCTGCAGGCTGCGACCACAGAACTTGGCCTTTGAGCCATCACGTTGAGGCAGCAAAGGGCTGGTGCCTGTGGGAGAGCATCTGGCCGCTTGGCTCAGGGAAGCTCTATCGCTTGGCTTCTGCAGTGCTATGGCCAAGGGCAAAGGAGGTAGTGCTGGAGGTGCCAGGCCTTGGTTTGTTTCTTTTCCCTTTTTGGAAAGGTGTGTTTGGCTTGTGAAAGCGGTCTGCACTTTCATTGCGTAGTTCTTCACTTGTACAGTGTCTTTTGAGCCAGCTGTCTTTTGGCGCTTGATAAGCTGTAAGGAGAGGACTGTGTGGTCCATGCAGCTGTGGGAGGCCATTCTTGTGCCGCGTGGCCAAAGAAACAAAGCGTGGAGTTGCAAAGCCTTCTTGTGAGGCCAAAAGCAGAAGCCGCCAGTTTCTGTTGGTGCATATTTTGGTGTAGTCTGCAGCTTTGGCAAGTGCCTTGGAGCCTGGAGTGGGAGTGAAGCTGCAAGTCCTTTGACCGCTGTCTTGTGTTGCTCAGAACAGGAAGGCCATCTTGCAATGGTGCCTGCTGTATCTGAAGTGAAATGGGCACCATAGTGGCGGGGGAGCTGCGTGGGCCAACAGGAGCCAGAGGTGCTGGCGGCCTTGAGCAGCTGAAGATGAGGCAGCGTGTGGCCAGGTGGCCAAGAAGGCCCAGGGCATGGTGGCCTGTGTCAGCAGCAGTGGGGCAGCAGGAGCAGGGCAGTGAGCGTGGCCCTGTGCTGGGCAGCGCTGGGGCCACATCTGCAGTGCTGGGTGCACTTGTGGGCCCCTGGGAAGCAGAAAGTCCTTGAGGGGCTGCAGCGTGTGCACAGAAGGACTGGGGAGCTGGGCAAGGGGGTGCAGCACAAGGCCAGTGAGGAGGTGCTGAGGGAGCTTTAGCCTGGACAATGGGAGGCTCTTGAGGGACCTTCAGGCAGACTTCCATCAATCCCTGCATGACAGTGCTCAGCACAAGGGCTGTTTCTCCGCCAAACATCCCCTCACTGCATCCAAGAGCTTTAGGCACTGCCGTGGGTGCCACTTGCATCTTGTGCTTTGTTGGCTCCTTGATTTGCTAGCACAAGAAGGCCTGTTCATTCTCCTGTTTTGCCAGCAAGCAAAGATGCTTCTGCACAATGTTTCCTGCCCTTCTCCTGCCCTGGATGGGATTGTGATCCAGTTTGAGTTTTCCACGTCTGCAGCAGCAGAAGCAACGGCATTGCTGTCACTTTCCACGTTTACCATTTCAGTGCTTTCAAGCTCTAAAAGCTCCGTTTTGCTGAGACATCCTTGCTTGCTGATAGCAGCCAGGGAGGAAAATCAACTTCATATCCATCTAGAGTTCTCTTGAGATGGCCTATTTTAATTTGGTGGCTGTGATTTAGAACGCCTAGGTCGCTATCAAATATTATGCTTTGTCCTTAGAAAATGTGGTGGGTAGATCTGAAAAGAAATGAGGTTCTACATGAAAGGTACCGGCCTTTCACTCATGCTCCAATCTTGCCACAGATGGCAGAACCAAGACCTGTCTCTCCCCTGGCTCCCACTGCTCCTGGAGAAGAAGCCAAAGACGAGCAAACTGAAGTGCATGAGCGCCAGCCTCCATCAGTGGTGACACCGGAAAACTCAGAACTTGTAAGTGCCAGTTGTGTGCAGTGCTGTCTTTAGTGCACGGCAGAGCTGCAAGTTGTGGAGCAGCCAGCACTTTGCTGTTGCAGGCTGAGGATGCTGGGTGCTGGAGTCCTGCCAGGAGCTGGGATTTCCTGCAGGCTGCGACCACAGAACTTGGCCTTTGAGCCATCACGTTGAGGCAGCAAAGGGCTGGTGCCTGTGGGAGAGCATCTGGCTGCTTGGCTCAGGGAAGCTCTATCGCTTGGCTTCTGCAGTGCTATGGCCAAGGGCAAAGGAGGTAGTGCTGGAGGTGCCAGGCCTTGGTTTGTTTCTTTTCCCTTTTTGGAAAGGTGTGTTTGGCTTGTGAAAGCGGTCTGCACTTTCATTGCGTAGTTCTTACTTGTACAGTGTCTTTTGGGCCAGCTGTCTTTTGGCGCTTGATAAGCTGTAAGGAGAGGACTGTGTGGTCCATGCAGCTGTGGGGGGCCATTCTTGTGCCGCGTGGCCAAAGAAACAAAGTGTGGAGTTGCAAAGCCTTCTTGTGAGGCCAAAAGCAGAAGCCACCAGTTTCTGTTGGTGCATATTTTGGTGTAGTCTGCAGTTTTGGCAAGTGCCTTGGAGCCTGGAGTGGGAGTGAAGCTGCAAGTCCTTTGACCGCTGTCTTGTGTTGCTCAGAACAGGAAGGCCATCTTGCAATGGTGCCTGCTGTATCTGAAGTGAAATGGGCACCATAGTGGCGGGGGAGCTGCGTGGGCCAACAGGAGCCAGAGGTGCTGGCGGCCTTGAGCAGCTGAAGATGAGGCAGCGTGTGGCCAGGTGGCCAAGAAGGCCCAGGGCATGGTGGCCTGTGTCAGCAGCAGTGGGGCAGCAGGAGCAGGGCAGTGAGCGTGGCCCTGTGCTGGGCAGCGCTGGGGCCACATCTGCAGTGCTGGGTGCACTTGTGGGCCCCTGGGAAGCAGAAAGTCCTTGAGGGGCTGCAGCGTGTGCACAGAAGGACTGGGGAGCTGGGCAAGGGGGTGCAGCACAAGGCCAGTGAGGAGGTGCTGAGGGAGCTTTAGCCTGGACAATGGGAGGCTCTTGAGGGACCTTCAGGCAGACTTCCATCAATCCCTGCATGACAGTGCTCAGCACAAGGGCTGTTTCTCCGCCAAACATCCCCTCACTGCATCCAAGAGCTTTAGGCACTGCCGTGGGTGCCACTTGCATCTTGTGCTTTGTTGGCTCCTTGATTTGCTAGCACGAGAAGGCCTGTTCATTCTCCTGTTTTGCCAGCAAGCAAAGATGCTTCTGCACAATGTTTCCTGCCCTTCTCCTGCCCTGGATGGGATTGTGATCCAGTTTGAGTTTTCCACGTCTGCAGCAGCAGAAGCAACGGCATTGCTGTCGCTTTCCACGTTTACCATTTCAGTGCTTTCAAGCTCTAAAAGCTCCGTTTTGCTGAGACATCCTTGCTTGCTGATAGCAGCCAGGGAGGAAAATCAACTTCATATCCATCTAGAGTTCTATGAGATGGCCTATTTTAATTTGGTGGCTGTGATTTAGAATGCCTAGGTCGCTATCAAATATTATGCTTTGTCCTTAGAAAATGTGGTGGGTAGATCTGAAAAGAAATGAGGTTCTACATGAAAGGTACCGGCCTTTCACTCATGCTCCAATCTTGCCACAGATGGCAGAACCAAGACCTGTCTCTCCCCTGGCTCCCACTGCTCCTGGAGAAGAAGCCAAAGACGAGCAAACTGAAGTGCATGAGCGCCAGCCTCCATCAGTGGTGACACCGGAAAACTCAGAACTTGTAAGTGCCAGTTGTGTGCAGTGCTGTCTTTAGTGCACGGCAGAGCTGCAAGTTGTGGAGCAGCCAGCACTTTGCTGTTGCAGGCTGAGGATGCTGGGTGCTGGAGTCCTGCCAGGAGCTGGGATTTCCTGCAGGCTGCGACCACAGAACTTGGCCTTTGAGCCATCACGTTGAGGCAGCAAAGGGCTGGTGCCTGTGGGAGAGCATCTGGCCGCTTGGCTCAGGGAAGCTCTATCGCTTGGCTTCTGCAGTGCTATGGCCAAGGGCAAAGGAGGTAGTGCTGGAGGTGCCAGGCCTTGGTTTGTTTCTTTTCCCTTTTTGGAAAGGTGTGTTTGGCTTGTGAAAGCGGTCTGCACTTTCATTGCGTAGTTCTTACTTGTACAGTGTCTTTTGGGCCAGCTGTCTTTTGGCGCTTGATAAGCTGTAAGGAGAGGACTGTGTGGTCCATGCAGCTGTGGGAGGCCATTCTTGTGCCGCGTGGCCAAAGAAACAAAGCGTGGAGTTGCAAAGCCTTCTTGTGAGGCCAAAAGCAGAAGCCGCCAGTTTCTGTTGGTGCATATTTTGGTGTAGTCTGCAGTTTTGGCAAGTGCCTTGGAGCCTGGAGTGGGAGTGAAGCTGCAAGTCCTTTGACCGCTGTCTTGTGTTGCTCAGAACAGGAAGGCCATCTTGCAATGGTGCCTGCTGTATCTGAAGTGAAATGGGCACCATAGTGGCGGGGGAGCTGCGTGGGCCAACAGGAGCCAGAGGTGCTGGCGGCCTTGAGCAGCTGAAGATGAGGCAGCGTGTGGCCAGGTGGCCAAGAAGGCCCAGGGCATGGTGGCCTGTGTCAGCAGCAGTGGGGCAGCAGGAGCAGGGCAGTGAGCGTGGCCCTGTGCTGGGCAGCGCTGGGGCCACATCTGCAGTGCTGGGTGCACTTGTGGGCCCCTGGGAAGCAGAAAGTCCTTGAGGGGCTGCAGCGTGTGCACAGAAGGACTGGGGAGCTGGGCAAGGGGGTGCAGCACAAGGCCAGTGAGGAGGTGCTGAGGGAGCTTTAGCCTGGACAATGGGAGGCTCTTGAGGGACCTTCAGGCAGACTTCCATCAATCCCTGCATGACAGTGCTCAGCACAAGGGCTGTTTCTCCGCCAAACATCCCCTCACTGCATCCAAGAGCTTTAGGCACTGCCGTGGGTGCCACTTGCATCTTGTGCTTTGTTGGCTCCTTGATTTGCTAGCACGAGAAGGCCTGTTCATTCTCCTGTTTTGCCAGCAAGCAAAGATGCTTCTGCACAATGTTTCCTGCCCTTCTCCTGCCCTGGATGGGATTGTGATCCAGTTTGAGTTTTCCACGTCTGCAGCAGCAGAAGCAACGGCATTGCTGTCACTTTCCACGTTTACCATTTCAGTGCTTTCAAGCTCTAAAAGCTCCGTTTTGCTGAGACATCCTTGCTTGCTGATAGCAGCCAGGGAGGAAAATCAACTTCATATCCATCTAGAGTTCTCTTGAGATGGCCTATTTTAATTTGGTGGCTGTGATTTAGAACGCCTAGGTCGCTATCAAATATTATGCTTTGTCCTTAGAAAATGTGGTGGGTAGATCTGAAAAGAAATGAGGTTCTACATGAAAGGTACCGGCCTTTCACTCATGCTCCAATCTTGCCACAGATGGCAGAACCAAGACCTGTCTCTCCCCTGGCTCCCACTGCTCCTGGAGAAGAAGCCAAAGACGAGCAAACTGAAGTGCATGAGCGCCAGCCTCCATCAGTGGTGACACCGGAAAACTCAGAACTTGTAAGTGCCAGTTGTGTGCAGTGCTGTCTTTAGTGCACGGCAGAGCTGCAAGTTTTGGAGCAGCCAGCACTTTGCTGTTGCAGGCTGAGGATGCTGGGTGCTGGAGTCCTGCCAGGAGCTGGGATTTCCTGCAGGCTGCGACCACAGAACTTGGCCTTTGAGCCATCACGTTGAGGCAGCAAAGGGCTGGTGCCTGTGGGAGAGCATCTGGCCGCTTGGCTCAGGGAAGCTCTATCGCTTGGCTTCTGCAGTGCTATGGCCAAGGGCAAAGGAGGTAGTGCTGGAGGTGCCAGGCCTTGGTTTGTTTCTTTTCCCTTTTTGGAAAGGTGTGTTTGGCTTGTGAAAGCGGTCTGCACTTTCATTGCGTAGTTCTTCACTTGTACAGTGTCTTTTGAGCCAGCTGTCTTTTGGCGCTTGATAAGCTGTAAGGAGAGGATTGTGTGGTCCATGCAGCTGTGGGGGGCCATTCTTGTGCCGCGTGGCCAAAGAAACAAAGTGTGGAGTTGCAAAGCCTTCTTGTGAGGCCAAAAGCAGAAGCCGCCAGTTTCTGTTGGTGCATATTTTGGTGTAGTCTGCAGCTTTGGCAAGTGCCTTGGAGCCTGGAGTGGGAGTGAAGCTGCAAGTCCTTTGACCGCTGTCTTGTGTTGCTCAGAACAGGAAGGCCATCTTGCAATGGTGCCTGCTGTATCTGAAGTGAAATGGGCACCATAGTGGCGGGGGAGCTGCGTGGGCCAACAGGAGCCAGAGGTGCTGGCGGCCTTGAGCAGCTGAAGATGAGGCAGCGTGTGGCCAGGTGGCCAAGAAGGCCCAGGGCATGGTGGCCTGTGTCAGCAGCAGTGGGGCAGCAGGAGCAGGGCAGTGAGCGTGGCCCTGTGCTGGGCAGCGCTGGGGCCACATCTGCAGTGCTGGGTGCACTTGTGGGCCCCTGGGAAGCAGAAAGTCCTTGAGGGGCTGCAGCGTGTGCACAGAAGGACTGGGGAGCTGGGCAAGGGGGTGCAGCACAAGGCCAGTGAGGAGGTGCTGAGGGAGCTTTAGCCTGGACAATGGGAGGCTCTTGAGGGACCTTCAGGCAGACTTCCATCAATCCCTGCATGACAGTGCTCAGCACAAGGGCTGTTTCTCCGCCAAACATCCCCTCACTGCATCCAAGAGCTTTAGGCACTGCCGTGGGTGCCACTTGCATCTTGTGCTTTGTTGGCTCCTTGATTTGCTAGCACGAGAAGGCCTGTTCATTCTCCTGTTTTGCCAGCAAGCAAAGATGCTTCTGCACAATGTTTCCTGCCCTTCTCCTGCCCTGGATGGGATTGTGATCCAGTTTGAGTTTTCCACGTCTGCAGCAGCAGAAGCAACGGCATTGCTGTCGCTTTCCACGTTTACCATTTCAGTGCTTTCAAGCTCTAAAAGCTCCGTTTTGCTGAGACATCCTTGCTTGCTGATAGCAGCCAGGGAGGAAAATCAACTTCATATCCATCTAGAGTTCTCTTGAGATGGCCTATTTTAATTTGGTGGCTGTGATTTAGAACGCCTAGGTCGCTATCAAATATTATGCTTTGTCCTTAGAAAATGTGGTGGGTAGATCTGAAAAGAAATGAGGTTCTACATGAAAGGTACCGGCCTTTCACTCATGCTCCAATCTTGCCACAGATGGCAGAACCAAGACCTGTCTCTCCCCTGGCTCCCACTGCTCCTGGAGAAGAAGCCAAAGACGAGCAAACTGAAGTGCATGAGCGCCAGCCTCCATCAGTGGTGACACCGGAAAACTCAGAACTTGTAAGTGCCAGTTGTGTGCAGTGCTGTCTTTAGTGCACGGCAGAGCTGCAAGTTGTGGAGCAGCCAGCACTTTGCTGTTGCAGGCTGAGGATGCTGGGTGCTGGAGTCCTGCCAGGAGCTGGGATTTCCTGCAGGCTGCGACCACAGAACTTGGCCTTTGAGCCATCACGTTGAGGCAGCAAAGGGCTGGTGCCTGTGGGAGAGCATCTGGCCGCTTGGCTCAGGGAAGCTCTATCGCTTGGCTTCTGCAGTGCTATGGCCAAGGGCAAAGGAGGTAGTGCTGGAGGTGCCAGGCCTTGGTTTGTTTCTTTTCCCTTTTTGGAAAGGTGTGTTTGGCTTGTGAAAGCGGTCTGCACTTTCATTGCGTAGTTCTTCACTTGTACAGTGTCTTTTGGGCCAGCTGTCTTTTGGCGCTTGATAAGCTGTAAGGAGAGGACTGTGTGGTCCATGCAGCTGTGGGAGGCCATTCTTGTGCCGCGTGGCCAAAGAAACAAAGCGTGGAGTTGCAAAGCCTTCTTGTGAGGCCAAAAGCAGAAGCCGCCAGTTTCTGTTGGTGCATATTTTGGTGTAGTCTGCAGCTTTGGCAAGTGCCTTGGAGCCTGGAGTGGGAGTGAAGCTGCAAGTCCTTTGACCGCTGTCTTGTGTTGCTCAGAACAGGAAGGCCATCTTGCAATGGTGCCTGCTGTATCTGAAGTGAAATGGGCACCATAGTGGCGGGGGAGCTGCGTGGGCCAACAGGAGCCAGAGGTGCTGGCGGCCTTGAGCAGCTGAAGATGAGGCAGCGTGTGGCCAGGTGGCCAAGAAGGCCCAGGGCATGGTGGCCTGTGTCAGCAGCAGTGGGGCAGCAGGAGCAGGGCAGTGAGCGTGGCCCTGTGCTGGGCAGCGCTGGGGCCACATCTGCAGTGCTGGGTGCACTTGTGGGCCCCTGGGAAGCAGAAAGTCCTTGAGGGGCTGCAGCGTGTGCACCGAAGGACTGGGGAGCTGGGCAAGGGGGTGCAGCACAAGGCCAGTGAGGAGGTGCTGAGGGAGCTTTAGCCTGGACAATGGGAGGCTCTTGAGGGACCTTCAGGCAGACTTCCATCAATCCCTGCATGACAGTGCTCAGCACAAGGGCTGTTTCTCCGCCAAACATCCCCTCACTGCATCCAAGAGCTTTAGGCACTGCCGTGGGTGCCACTTGCATCTTGTGCTTTGTTGGCTCCTTGATTTGCTAGCACGAGAAGGCCTGTTCATTCTCCTGTTTTGCCAGCAAGCAAAGATGCTTCTGCACAATGTTTCCTGCCCTTCTCCTGCCCTGGATGGGATTGTGATCCAGTTTGAGTTTTCCACGTCTGCAGCAGCAGAAGCAACGGCATTGCTGTCGCTTTCCACGTTTACCATTTCAGTGCTTTCAAGCTCTAAAAGCTCCGTTTTGCTGAGACATCCTTGCTTGCTGATAGCAGCCAGGGAGGAAAATCAACTTCATATCCATCTAGAGTTCTCTTGAGATGGCCTATTTTAATTTGGTGGCTGTGATTTAGAACGCCTAGGTCGCTATCAAATATTATGCTTTGTCCTTAGAAAATGTGGTGGGTAGATCTGAAAAGAAATGAGGTTCTACATGAAAGGTACCGGCCTTTCACTCATGCTCCAATCTTGCCACAGATGGCAGAACCAAGACCTGTCTCTCCCCTGGCTCCCACTGCTCCTGGAGAAGAAGCCAAAGACGAGCAAACTGAAGTGCATGAGCGCCAGCCTCCATCAGTGGTGACACCGGAAAACTCAGAACTTGTAAGTGCCAGTTGTGTGCAGTGCTGTCTTTAGTGCACGGCAGAGCTGCAAGTTGTGGAGCAGCCAGCACTTTGCTGTTGCAGGCTGAGGATGCTGGGTGCTGGAGTCCTGCCAGGAGCTGGGATTTCCTGCAGGCTGCGACCACAGAACTTGGCCTTTGAGCCATCACGTTGAGGCAGCAAAGGGCTGGTGCCTGTGGGAGAGCATCTGGCCGCTTGGCTCAGGGAAGCTCTATCGCTTGGCTTCTGCAGTGCTATGGCCAAGGGCAAAGGAGGTAGTGCTGGAGGTGCCAGGCCTTGGTTTGTTTCTTTTCCCTTTTTGGAAAGGTGTGTTTGGCTTGTGAAAGCGGTCTGCACTTTCATTGCGTAGTTCTTACTTGTACAGTGTCTTTTGGGCCAGCTGTCTTTTGGCGCTTGATAAGCTGTAAGGAGAGGACTGTGTGGTCCATGCAGCTGTGGGAGGCCATTCTTGTGCCGCGTGGCCAAAGAAACAAAGCGTGGAGTTGCAAAGCCTTCTTGTGAGGCCAAAAGCAGAAGCCGCCAGTTTCTGTTGGTGCATATTTTGGTGTAGTCTGCAGCTTTGGCAAGTGCCTTGGAGCCTGGAGTGGGAGTGAAGCTGCAAGTCCTTTGACCGCTGTCTTGTGTTGCTCAGAACAGGAAGGCCATCTTGCAATGGTGCCTGCTGTATCTGAAGTGAAATGGGCACCATAGTGGCGGGGGAGCTGCGTGGGCCAACAGGAGCCAGAGGTGCTGGCGGCCTTGAGCAGCTGAAGATGAGGCAGCGTGTGGCCAGGTGGCCAAGAAGGCCCAGGGCATGGTGGCCTGTGTCAGCAGCAGTGGGGCAGCAGGAGCAGGGCAGTGAGCGTGGCCCTGTGCTGGGCAGCGCTGGGGCCACATCTGCAGTGCTGGGTGCACTTGTGGGCCCCTGGGAAGCAGAAAGTCCTTGAGGGGCTGCAGCGTGTGCACAGAAGGACTGGGGAGCTGGGCAAGGGGGTGCAGCACAAGGCCAGTGAGGAGGTGCTGAGGGAGCTTTAGCCTGGACAATGGGAGGCTCTTGAGGGACCTTCAGGCAGACTTCCATCAATCCCTGCATGACAGTGCTCAGCACAAGGGCTGTTTCTCCGCCAAACATCCCCTCACTGCATCCAAGAGCTTTAGGCACTGCCGTGGGTGCCACTTGCATCTTGTGCTTTGTTGGCTCCTTGATTTGCTAGCACGAGAAGGCCTGTTCATTCTCCTGTTTTGCCAGCAAGCAAAGATGCTTCTGCACAATGTTTCCTGCCCTTCTCCTGCCCTGGATGGGATTGTGATCCAGTTTGAGTTTTCCACGTCTGCAGCAGCAGAAGCAACGGCATTGCTGTCGCTTTCCACGTTTACCATTTCAGTGCTTTCAAGCTCTAAAAGCTCCGTTTTGCTGAGACATCCTTGCTTGCTGATAGCAGCCAGGGAGGAAAATCAACTTCATATCCATCTAGAGTTCTCTTGAGATGGCCTATTTTAATTTGGTGGCTGTGATTTAGAACGCCTAGGTCGCTATCAAATATTATGCTTTGTCCTTAGAAAATGTGGTGGGTAGATCTGAAAAGAAATGAGGTTCTACATGAAAGGTACCGGCCTTTCACTCATGCTCCAATCTTGCCACAGATGGCAGAACCAAGACCTGTCTCTCCCCTGGCTCCCACTGCTCCTGGAGAAGAAGCCAAAGACGAGCAAACTGAAGTGCATGAGCGCCAGCCTCCATCAGTGGTGACACCGGAAAACTCAGAACTTGTAAGTGCCAGTTGTGTGCAGTGCTGTCTTTAGTGCACGGCAGAGCTGCAAGTTGTGGAGCAGCCAGCACTTTGCTGTTGCAGGCTGAGGATGCTGGGTGCTGGAGTCCTGCCAGGAGCTGGGATTTCCTGCAGGCTGCGACCACAGAACTTGGCCTTTGAGCCATCACGTTGAGGCAGCAAAGGGCTGGTGCCTGTGGGAGAGCATCTGGCCGCTTGGCTCAGGGAAGCTCTATCGCTTGGCTTCTGCAGTGCTATGGCCAAGGGCAAAGGAGGTAGTGCTGGAGGTGCCAGGCCTTGGTTTGTTTCTTTTCCCTTTTTGGAAAGGTGTGTTTGGCTTGTGAAAGCGGTCTGCACTTTCATTGCGTAGTTCTTCACTTGTACAGTGTCTTTTGGGCCAGCTGTCTTTTGGCGCTTGATAAGCTGTAAGGAGAGGACTGTGTGGTCCATGCAGCTGTGGGGGGCCATTCTTGTGCCGCGTGGCCAAAGAAACAAAGCGTGGAGTTGCAAAGCCTTCTTGTGAGGCCAAAAGCAGAAGCCGCCAGTTTCTGTTGGTGCATATTTTGGTGTAGTCTGCAGCTTTGGCAAGTGCCTTGGAGCCTGGAGTGGGAGTGAAGCTGCAAGTCCTTTGACCGCTGTCTTGTGTTGCTCAGAACAGGAAGGCCATCTTGCAATGGTGCCTGCTGTATCTGAAGTGAAATGGGCACCATAGTGGCGGGGGAGCTGCGTGGGCCAACAGGAGCCAGAGGTGCTGGCGGCCTTGAGCAGCTGAAGATGAGGCAGCGTGTGGCCAGGTGGCCAAGAAGGCCCAGGGCATGGTGGCCTGTGTCAGCAGCAGTGGGGCAGCAGGAGCAGGGCAGTGAGCGTGGCCCTGTGCTGGGCAGCGCTGGGGCCACATCTGCAGTGCTGGGTGCACTTGTGGGCCCCTGGGAAGCAGAAAGTCCTTGAGGGGCTGCAGCGTGTGCACCGAAGGACTGGGGAGCTGGGCAAGGGGGTGCAGCACAAGGCCAGTGAGGAGGTGCTGAGGGAGCTTTAGCCTGGACAATGGGAGGCTCTTGAGGGACCTTCAGGCAGACTTCCATCAATCCCTGCATGACAGTGCTCAGCACAAGGGCTGTTTCTCCGCCAAACATCCCCTCACTGCATCCAAGAGCTTTAGGCACTGCCGTGGGTGCCACTTGCATCTTGTGCTTTGTTGGCTCCTTGATTTGCTAGCACGAGAAGGCCTGTTCATTCTCCTGTTTTGCCAGCAAGCAAAGATGCTTCTGCACAATGTTTCCTGCCCTTCTCCTGCCCTGGATGGGATTGTGATCCAGTTTGAGTTTTCCACGTCTGCAGCAGCAGAAGCAACGGCATTGCTGTCGCTTTCCACGTTTACCATTTCAGTGCTTTCAAGCTCTAAAAGCTCCGTTTTGCTGAGACATCCTTGCTTGCTGATAGCAGCCAGGGAGGAAAATCAACTTCATATCCATCTAGAGTTCTCTTGAGATGGCCTATTTTAATTTGGTGGCTGTGATTTAGAACGCCTAGGTCGCTATCAAATATTATGATTTGTCCTTAGAAAATGTGGTGGGTAGATCTGAAAAGAAATGAGGTTCTACATGAAAGGTACCGGCCTTTCACTCATGCTCCAATCTTGCCACAGATGGCAGAACCAAGACCTGTCTCTCCCCTGGCTCCCACTGCTCCTGGAGAAGAAGCCAAAGACGAGCAAACTGAAGTGCATGAGCGCCAGCCTCCATCAGTGGTGACACCGGAAAACTCAGAACTTGTAAGTGCCAGTTGTGTGCAGTGCTGTCTTTAGTGCACGGCAGAGCTGCAAGTTGTGGAGCAGCCAGCACTTTGCTGTTGCAGGCTGAGGATGCTGGGTGCTGGAGTCCTGCCAGGAGCTGGGATTTCCTGCAGGCTGCGACCACAGAACTTGGCCTTTGAGCCATCACGTTGAGGCAGCAAAGGGCTGGTGCCTGTGGGAGAGCATCTGGCCGCTTGGCTCAGGGAAGCTCTATCGCTTGGCTTCTGCAGTGCTATGGCCAAGGTCAAAGGAGGTAGTGCTGGAGGTGCCAGGCCTTGGTTTGTTTCTTTTCCCTTTTTGGAAAGGTGTGTTTGGCTTGTGAAAGCGGTCTGCACTTTCATTGCGTAGTTCTTCACTTGTACAGTGTCTTTTGGGCCAGCTGTCTTTTGGCGCTTGATAAGCTGTAAGGAGAGGACTGTGTGGTCCATGCAGCTGTGGGGGGCCATTCTTGTGCCGCGTGGCCAAAGAAACAAAGCGTGGAGTTGCAAAGCCTTCTTGTGAGGCCAAAAGCAGAAGCCGCCAGTTTCTGTTGGTGCATATTTTGGTGTAGTCTGCAGCTTTGGCAAGTGCCTTGGAGCCTGGAGTGGGAGTGAAGCTGCAAGTCCTTTGACCGCTGTCTTGTGTTGCTCAGAACAGGAAGGCCATCTTGCAATGGTGCCTGCTGTATCTGAAGTGAAATGGGCACCATAGTGGCGGGGGAGCTGCGTGGGCCAACAGGAGCCAGAGGTGCTGGCGGCCTTGAGCAGCTGAAGATGAGGCAGCATGTGGCCAGGTGGCCAAGAAGGCCCAGGGCATGGTGGCCTGTGTCAGCAGCAGTGGGGCAGCAGGAGCAGGGCAGTGAGCGTGGCCCTGTGCTGGGCAGCGCTGGGGCCACATCTGCAGTGCTGGGTGCACTTGTGGGCCCCTGGGAAGCAGAAAGTCCTTGAGGGGCTGCAGCGTGTGCACCGAAGGACTGGGGAGCTGGGCAAGGGGGTGCAGCACAAGGCCAGTGAGGAGGTGCTGAGGGAGCTTTAGCCTGGACAATGGGAGGCTCTTGAGGGACCTTCAGGCAGACTTCCATCAATCCCTGCATGACAGTGCTCAGCACAAGGGCTGTTTCTCCGCCAAACATCCCCTCACTGCATCCAAGAGCTTTAGGCACTGCCGTGGGTGCCACTTGCATCTTGTGCTTTGTTGGCTCCTTGATTTGCTAGCACGAGAAGGCCTGTTCATTCTCCTGTTTTGCCAGCAAGCAAAGATGCTTCTGCACAATGTTTCCTGCCCTTCTCCTGCCCTGGATGGGATTGTGATCCAGTTTGAGTTTTCCACGTCTGCAGCAGCAGAAGCAACGGCATTGCTGTCGCTTTCCACGTTTACCATTTCAGTGCTTTCAAGCTCTAAAAGCTCCGTTTTGCTGAGACATCCTTGCTTGCTGATAGCAGCCAGGGAGGAAAATCAACTTCATATCCATCTAGAGTTCTCTTGAGATGGCCTATTTTAATTTGGTGGCTGTGATTTAGAACGCCTAGGTCGCTATCAAATATTATGATTTGTCCTTAGAAAATGTGGTGGGTAGATCTGAAAAGAAATGAGGTTCTACATGAAGGGTACCGGCCTTTCACTCATGCTCCAATCTTGCCACAGATGGCAGAACCAAGACCTGTCTCTCCCCTGGCTCCCACTGCTCCTGGAGAAGAAGCCAAAGACGAGCAAACTGAAGTGCATGAGCGCCAGCCTCCATCAGTGGTGACACCGGAAAACTCAGAACTTGTAAGTGCCAGTTGTGTGCAGTGCTGTCTTTAGTGCACGGCAGAGCTGCAAGTTGTGGAGCAGCCAGCACTTTGCTGTTGCAGGCTGAGGATGCTGGGTGCTGGAGTCCTGCCAGGAGCTGGGATTTCCTGCAGGCTGCGACCACAGAACTTGGCCTTTGAGCCATCACGTTGAGGCAGCAAAGGGCTGGTGCCTGTGGGAGAGCATCTGGCCGCTTGGCTCAGGGAAGCTCTATCGCTTGGCTTCTGCAGTGCTATGGCCAAGGGCAAAGGAGGTAGTGCTGGAGGTGCCAGGCCTTGGTTTGTTTCTTTTCCCTTTTTGGAAAGGTGTGTTTGGCTTGTGAAAGCGGTCTGCACTTTCATTGCGTAGTTCTTCACTTGTACAGTGTCTTTTGGGCCAGCTGTCTTTTGGCGCTTGATAAGCTGTAAGGAGAGGACTGTGTGGTCCATGCAGCTGTGGGGGGCCATTCTTGTGCCGCGTGGCCAAAGAAACAAAGCGTGGAGTTGCAAAGCCTTCTTGTGAGGCCAAAAGCAGAAGCCGCCAGTTTCTGTTGGTGCATATTTTGGTGTAGTCTGCAGCTTTGGCAAGTGCCTTGGAGCCTGGAGTGGGAGTGAAGCTGCAAGTCCTTTGACCGCTGTCTTGTGTTGCTCAGAACAGGAAGGCCATCTTGCAATGGTGCCTGCTGTATCTGAAGTGAAATGGGCACCATAGTGGCGGGGGAGCTGCGTGGGCCAACAGGAGCCAGAGGTGCTGGCGGCCTTGAGCAGCTGAAGATGAGGCAGCGTGTGGCCAGGTGGCCAAGAAGGCCCAGGGCATGGTGGCCTGTGTCAGCAGCAGTGGGGCAGCAGGAGCAGGGCAGTGAGCATGGCCCTGTGCTGGGCAGCGCTGGGGCCACATCTGCAGTGCTGGGTGCACTTGTGGGCCCCTGGGAAGCAGAAAGTCCTTGAGGGGCTGCAGCGTGTGCACAGAAGGACTGGGGAGCTGGGCAAGGGGGTGCAGCACAAGGCCAGTGAGGAGGTGCTGAGGGAGCTTTAGCCTGGACAATGGGAGGCTCTTGAGGGACCTTCAGGCAGACTTCCATCAATCCCTGCATGACAGTGCTCAGCACAAGGGCTGTTTCTCTGCCAAACATCCCCTCACTGCATCCAAGAGCTTTAGGCACTGCCGTGGGTGCCACTTGCATCTTGTGCTTTGTTGGCTCCTTGATTTGCTAGCACGAGAAGGCCTGTTCATTCTCCTGTTTTGCCAGCAAGCAAAGATGCTTCTGCACAATGTTTCCTGCCCTTCTCCTGCCCTGGATGGGATTGTGATCCAGTTTGAGTTTTCCACGTCTGCAGCAGCAGAAGCAACGGCATTGCTGTCGCTTTCCACGTTTACCATTTCAGTGCTTTCAAGCTCTAAAAGCTCCGTTTTGCTGAGACATCCTTGCTTGCTGATAGCAGCCAGGGAGGAAAATCAACTTCATATCCATCTAGAGTTCTCTTGAGATGGCCTATTTTAATTTGGTGGCTGTGATTTAGAACGCCTAGGTCGCTATCAAATATTATGATTTGTCCTTAGAAAATGTGGTGGGTAGATCTGAAAAGAATGGGGTTCTACATGAAAGGTACCGGCCTTTCACTCATGCTCCAATCTTGCCACAGATGGCAGAACCAAGACCTGTCTCTCCCCTGGCTCCCACTGCTCCTGGAGAAGAAGCCAAAGACGAGCAAACTGAAGTGCATGAGCGCCAGCCTCCATCAGTGGTGACACCGGAAAACTCAGAACTTGTAAGTGCCAGTTGTGTGCAGTGCTGTCTTTAGTGCACAGCAGAGCTGCAAGTTGTGGAGCAGCCAGCACTTTGCTGTTGCAGGCTGAGGATGCTGGGTGCTGGAGTCCTGCCAGGAGCTGGGATTTCCTGCAGGCTGCGACCACAGAACTTGGCCTTTGAGCCATCACGTTGAGGCAGCAAAGGGCTGGTGCCTGTGGGAGAGCATCTGGCCGCTTGGCTCAGGGAAGCTCTATCGCTTGGCTTCTGCAGTGCTATGGCCAAGGGCAAAGGAGGTAGTGCTGGAGGTGCCAGGCCTTGGTTTGTTTCTTTTCCCTTTTTGGAAAGGTGTGTTTGGCTTGTGAAAGCGGTCTGCACTTTCATTGCGTAGTTCTTCACTTGTACAGTGTCTTTTGGGCCAGCTGTCTTTTGGCGCTTGATAAGCTGTAAGGAGAGGACTGTGTGGTCCATGCAGCTGTGGGGGGCCATTCTTGTGCCGCGTGGCCAAAGAAACAAAGCGTGGAGTTGCAAAGCCTTCTTGTGAGGCCAAAAGCAGAAGCCGCCAGTTTCTGTTGGTGCATATTTTGGTGTAGTCTGCAGCTTTGGCAAGTGCCTTGGAGCCTGGAGTGGGAGTGAAGCTGCAAGTCCTTTGACCGCTGTCTTGTGTTGCTCAGAACAGGAAGGCCATCTTGCAATGGTGCCTGCTGTATCTGAAGTGAAATGGGCACCATAGTGGCGGGGGAGCTGCGTGGGCCAACAGGAGCCAGAGGTGCTGGCGGCCTTGAGCAGCTGAAGATGAGGCAGCGTGTGGCCAGGTGGCCAAGAAGGCCCAGGGCATGGTGGCCTGTGTCAGCAGCAGTGGGGCAGCAGGAGCAGGGCAGTGAGCGTGGCCCTGTGCTGGGCAGCGCTGCGGCCACAGCTGCAGTGCTGGGTGCACTTGTGGGCCCCTGGGAAGCAGAAAGTCCTTGAGGGGCTGCAGCGTGTGCACAGAAGGACTGGGGAGCTGGGCAAGGGGGTGCAGCACAAGGCCAGTGAGGAGGTGCTGAGGGAGCTTTAGCCTGGACAATGGGAGGCTCTTGAGGGACCTTCAGGCAGACTTCCATCAATCCCTGCATGACAGTGCTCAGCACAAGGGCTGTTTCTCCGCCAAACATCCCCTCACTGCATCCAAGAGCTTTAGGCACTGCCGTGGGTGACACTTGCATCTTGTGGTTTATTGGTTTTCTTTTAGGAGTATATCTGTTGACTTTCTCTTGTTTCAGCAATTCAGGTTCCTAGTCCTCTCGCTTTCCTGTCCTTTTCCAGGTGTTGGAGAAATTGTGCTATATATCTATTTTGTAAGGTGGCAGCTCTGGAAGATGCATTTTTTTTGCGCAGGAACACATCAGTTGGGGCAGGGTATTTGTTCCAGAAGGAATTCTTCTGGTTTCAGCCCAGACAGTAGGGCCTTGATTTAGCCTTCTGATTAAAATTGCCCTGGCCTTCTTGTAGTCCACTGAATCAGGGTGTGTTGTGTGTGGGAATTGAGCAGGAAATCAATGCCCTTGCATTCCAGCTGGTCCTCTGAGATCAGACAGGCTTATAATGCCTGGGCTGCATTTCTGATTCCTGCCACTTTAGCACCATCAGTGTGGTCTAGTCCAAGAAAAGAAGTTGCTCGATCACAGATGCACTAAGAGGGCAGTTCCCAGTGCAGTGCTTTGGATCTGATCACTTTCCATAAGGATCTACACACTCCAGATTCCCCAAGAGTGTGGTTTATTGAAGCAACAGTAGATCACGTTCAGGATCGCTCATGATCGGGGCACTGGCTACTGAGTGTTGATGTGTGTAGCAACAGAAAGCAACAGTAGAGATTGTCGAGAGTGAGATGCATCTGTCTGTCTATCTATCTATCTATCTATCTATCTATCTATCTATCTATCTATCTATCTATCCTATGTAAAATTTACATATTGAATCTTCCTGGCTCTAGTCCAAAGCAGTTGGAGAAGCAAAATTCCACATGCTAAAGCATCACATTCAGGAGAGGACTAGAGAACACATTTCATTGACTGATTCTGAGCACAGAGAGATGTTTCCCCTCCAGATATGGTGGTTTTTTCCCCTCAGAGCCGTTTGCCTCCTCCAGTCTCTGCTTTCCTAAAGCCCCTAGTTAAATCTTTTAATTTTCTGCTTGTCCTAAAGAGGTGGAAGAATTACATGTTTTAGGGAGTGAAGAGAATGCCAGAAGTGTCTCTCACAAGGAGTGAGCTCACCCAGGAAGCCACCTGCAGAGCTAGGATGGAGCTGTGGGACAGGGCAGGGTGTCAGTCACTACTAAAAGACAAACAGGACATGGCAGAAGCAGAGGGAGGCCCTCACCAGACCCTTGAGAAATGCCACACCTTCCTTGTCAGCTGCCTGAGAGGCTGTTGGAGCTTCAACCCCAGATGGACCCTGATTGTAGGGCCAGGGTCACTTTGGAATCTGTGCCTCCCCTCAAACAGAGAATGACCCAGCAGAGCAGCAGCACAGTGCTTTGGGAACGTGTGAGCCCAGCAGTCTTTGAGTCTTGGCGCACAAAGCTCATATGGGAAGTTGAAACCCATCTTCTCTTGCTTTCTGTGCAGGTCCTTCTAGAGAAAGAGGAGGAGCAGACTGCCTTATCTGAGATGCCATGGCAGACTCAGGGAGAGCTGTTCCCAGCCCGAGAGCAGGAAGAGCAGCTCAGGCAGCAGGTGGAAGAGCCACAGGAGAATGGCCAGGTAAGCCTGACTGGCCAGGGGACAGAGGGAAGGGCAGGAAGAGGGGCATAAAGCAGAGCTCTCGGGACTGAGGAGGCCAGGAGTCCCACAGGCACTGGAAGGACAGAGCTCTGCTGATCTGCAGAGATCAGCATCGGGACAGGAGGGTTACATTGGAAGCAGATGTGGGGAGGGAAGCAGAAAGAAGGGGCTGAATAAATGTGATTTTGAGGCTAAAAGAGGAAAAAGCTGAGCTTGATGGCAGCTCCCAGTCACTTGCTCTGCATTTGTGTGTACAGAGCATCAAGGCAGAGCCACAAGCAGAGCTGCCCAAAGCTCAGAGTGCCATCATGGCAGCGAAGAGGAGGAACAAGGAAGACATGAGAAGAATTCAAGAGGAGAATCTCCATCAGCAGAGGGGCGATCAACAAAATCAGGTGAGTGAAAGAGTGGCAGCCACTCCACTCATGAAACATCCTCTCACTTGTTTTTAGAGAACATGAAGGAACAGCTGAACACAGAGCTTCAGATAGCTCACGCTAGGATCAAGGCATGGGAGAAGAGGCTTGAGGAAGAAATGAAAATTATCAGAGAGAAAGCTAATCACCTCCCTCAGGCTCTAGAAAAGCAAGTGAGTGAAAGAGGGATGCAGTCACTGCAGCCAGCAAACCGGTGGTTTCTGCCCCCCTTGCCTTTCCACTGCAGAGCACCAGGGAGTGGGGCCATGCCTCTGAGTGCCATCCTGCTGTGGTCTGTATCACAGCTGCTCTGATGGACACTTCCTGGGCTGCTGAATAGCCTTGTTTCTTGAGGTGTTTTACAGGGGATTATGGTGACCTAGATGGGGGATTGAACCAAGCTGCCTGTATCCCCTGTCAATCTGTTCTTTGCCTTTCCTCACAGTCAATGACTCCTGGCTGACAGGGACAAGCTGGAGTCTCTGACTGCTTTGTTCTGTTTGATTTGAGGCGCAAGTGTTGACATCTTACCGGGCAGCCTGCAAAGACTTCCAGCAAATGTCTGGCAATGAAGAGCCCCAAGTTAGGAGTGAGGCACAGGTACCATCCCCAGCAGAAGTGCTACAGGTTGAGTATGACCTTAAGATGGTGCAGGAAAAGAGGACACAGTGGGAGGAGGCAGAACACTGGAACAAGGAGCTGCAAGTGTGTCTGCAGCCCTTGAAGGGGAAAAGGAATCCTTGAGAGGAAGTGGAATGGTCATTGTGGCAGTCATCCTTTGGAAAATCCATGAAAATGGAACATGAATCTGGCCATGAACTCAAGTAAAACTTGCCTTTGCTTTTGACCCATCCAGTTTGAGAAGTGGACATCAGAAAAAAAACATTGAAGAGCCCTGCATGTGGCTGACAGCACCTTCCTAAGGGCTTGCATTTCAATAGGGGATCTCAGGGTCATCTATGCCAGCCACCTTTCTGACATCAACTCATTTCTTGTCTCAGATCTACACAGGCTCTGTCACCAAACCTGCTGCAGCAGCAGCAGCAGCAGCATTGTCTGAAGGAGCCTTTGCTCCCCAACCTGAGAAGTGGAGCCGGGGAAGTTTGTTCACCTCCCGCACTGACCCAGCTGCTGCTCAGCAACAGGAGATCGAGGGTGACTCCCTGGAGCTGCTGAGTACGTCTGCTCTATTTCTTGTCTGAGGGACAGTGCATTGTGTGCAGGTGTCAGCATAGCTGTACCAAATGTACCAAATCAGTCTCTGTGCTGGCCACCTGTGCTGCAGAGCTGTCTGCCTGGTTGTTGTTGTTACCCAGCCAACCACCATGGGCTCAGAGCTCCAGGCACTGGGGCTGCCTTTTGTATCTCCTGGAAGCTGGGATCTCTGCTTTAAAGTCAGCATCTTGCATTTTGTTTCCCTCAGGGAAATTGGTGAACCCCACTGAAAATCCCCTGATGAAATACACTGAGCTGGAACATATTGGCAGCGGGTGAGTCCAACCACAGTTACTTCAACATAACCACGGGCCAGGTGTTTTTCTGGTGGAATGTCTATCCAGCGTAAAGTCAGGCAAGCTGCAAAGATGTTCACACTGGGGATAGATTGTCCTATCTCTCAGTGCTGCTCAGAATTTGTGAGTGGGCTCAGAAGGCATTGTCAGAGACACTCCATGCTGCCGAGGTCTTGCCTGCATCAAGGAACAGGAACTGGAAGATCTCCTTGTCCCCCAAGTGTGGGACGCTTCTGTGTTAATTTCTTTAGCATTTTTGAATATCTCTAAATCATACAGCCACACTAATAAAAGGGTAAGAATCTTGCTTGCCTGAAAGAACAACCTGCTCCATGATAGCTGTGAGGTAACAGTTCTCAGGAACATTTCTTCCCAAGAGTTTGCTGAAGGAAATACTCTGTGGTCAGGACAGAAACTGCACAGTTTAGAAAGTGAAGCCCGTGATGAAAGAAGAAGCTGTCTTTAGGAGCTGAGGCAGTAAACCCCAACACTTCAGGAACAGGCCCAGCGTCCATGCACTTGAGAGGAAAATGCATCATCTGCCTTCTGGCAGAACCAGATGAATCCTGCAGGTTTTAGGCATTTACAGCACAGATCTCTTGTGTGGGCTGGCTCTCACTGCAAGATCTAAATGGCTTCTCCTTTCTCTGCTTCTGTTTTGTTTCTAGGACTTTTGGAGATGTTTGCAGAGCACTTGACAATGCCACAGGGAGAGAGGTAAATGTCAACAGCATCTTCAGTCTCCGCTGCTCTTGAGGGGCTTTCCCCTCTGGTGTGAGCTGTGGCTGGAGCTTTGGGCAGAGCTGTGCTGAAAAGGCACAAGAAGCACAGACTGGTGCCAGCCTGCAAAATACATTTGGGACTTTGTCCTCCTCAGCCTTCCTCGGAAGCAAGGCAGGGAGGGCAGCGGTTCCTTTCAGAGAAGGACGCGCTCACTCGCTCTCCATTGCTAAAACAAAGGTGGTGCCTTCGAGCACCTCACTGCTCTTTGGGGCTACAGCTTCAGAGTCTTGGATCCTCATTTCTGGCTGCCAGCAAATACATCTGAAAGTTCCTGGTAGTTCCTTAGCCACCTGCAGTGCTGCACTTGGGAACTGCACGTAGGGAGAGATCTGTAAGGTGCCCTAAAAGCCCTGCCCATAGCCCAAGATGTATCCACAGAGTGTTAAGGCATGGATTACTTCTTCTGAATCCTAGAAAGAGCAGCAGAGAGTGTGGTCAGAGGTTTGTGGGTGATAGCTGAGACACCACTGTTACCAAGTGGTGTCTCAAGGCAAAATGTCAGTGGCCCCACGTGTCCTGTAACTGGCCCCCAAGGGAGCAGAGAAATGGGCTGTTGGAATGTCAGTTCCTCATTACTGCAGTGCCTCATCACAAGGCAGTTTGGCACAGCTCAGCTGTGTCATTGCAAAATCACTTGCTCCATGTGCATTGTGGTCTCATGCCACCAACTTCTCAACTTACTGATTTTTGATGTCATTTTAGCTGGCCATAAAGAAAATACATCTTCAAGGACTGAGGAAGAAGGAACTAAAAGTCAATGAACTCATGGTCATGAAAATGAGTAGGAATCTCAACCTGGTCAACTATTTAGACAGGTGAGTTGTTGTGAATGTTTGTTTACATATTGCAAACATGCAAGGTAAAATCCCACTTTGGTCACTGGCAGAAAATAGAACTATAATTATAGGTTAATTATTATTGCTCTTTTCATCTCCAATGGATGGGAAGAGAGTGCATCTTGTCTGCATGAGTCTTCTCTGACACACATAGTTTGAAAATTATTCAGAAACCTACATCAGTCATATGATCCTAAATCAATAGCCTGTAAGTTCACAGCCACCACTTTGTTTTGGGGCGTGATTTTATTCAAGTGTCTTTTTATGTCCGGGTAAACTAACATGGATTTTCCTTGGATTGTTTCCCCTCTTTTCCATTGCTTTGCATGCCAGGAAGACCAGGTGCTTTTTCCCAGAAACACAGGGTGACAGGTTTTTTATCTCTTACTAAACTGCATTTTTGACTTGCTGCCCATCTAAGATATCTCTTTTTTCACAGCTATGCCTTTCTTCTTGAAACTGCGCAGATTGCAAACAACACACAGCTGAAAGGGAATGTCTATTCCTTTGATTCTGTCCTTGTCACAAAGGGACCTGGAAACAGGAATCAGTCAAGAAAACAACCTAGCCATGCATGTTCATCTCCACACCCTTGTTTCCTTCTTTCAGCTACCTTGTGGGTGAGGAACTCTGGCTGGTTATGGAGTACATGGATGGAGGCACTCTGAGTGATGTCATCAGCAAGACCTACCTGTCTGAAGATGAGACAGCAGCCATCAGCCGGGAGGTCAGCAATCCCATCTGTGTTTCCAAGGGCTTGGGCGGGATTGTCTGGGGAACAGGGTCTCAGAGCTGGAGTGATTTCCTGTGCCAAGCTTTGTTTCTGTGTGGCTGCTATGCCATGGGCAAGTAAAAGCATCTCAAGTGAAAGGCCTGCCCGTGCCCCTGCACTCCCTGTGCTCAGTGCCAGTACTCTTATCTCCTGCTGTTGAATTCTCACTCTGTCTCTTGTATTTATATTTGCTGCTCTCCACCTTGCCCCTCTAAATGTTTGCATGGAGTCTGTCTTCACTGCATTCCTTGCCTGTGAAAGCAAAGGTGCTGGTGGCAGGATTTGAAACAAGCAGCAAAGAAAGAAGAGAGACTCATTTCTCACAGTCCTCAGTTAAAAAGGATAGGAGTGCAGCCAAAATGCTCTTTGCTTCTGGAAGCTGACTGATGTGATACTTCCAAGCCTGTGCTGAGGCCAGCAAGAAAATCTTTGTCATGCAGCCTCCCACCCGAAAGTGATCCACTTCACACCAAAGGGATGGACTTTTCCTTTCTTGACAAAACCCCTTCTTTGTCCTCTGCATGGAAAAAGCACGTCCACTGCAGCAGGAGTCATCCTGGCTGGTTTGCAGGGGACAGCCTACAACAGCAGGTGCTGTTGCTCTTTCAAAAGCTGACATGCCTTTCCTCAGAAAGGTTCTGCTCTGCAAGTGTTGGAGCAGCAAGCTCTTCCTCTCAGTGGCCATTACTGTTCTGCCATTACTCCCCATTCCCCTGGAGAGGAAATCTTTTGGAGCTGTTTCCTTTCTTGTATGATGAAATCACATCACTCATTTTTGTCCTCCTGTTCCTGTTTTCTTTCTCAGTGCCTGCAAGGACTGGATTTTCTTCATTCAAACAATGTGATCCACCAAGATGTGAAGAGCAGCAACATCCTTCTCAAGACCGACGGCTCTGTCAAGCTGGGTCAGTATATTCTTGGTCAGGTGCAGCGTTCCAGGGATGTGGGTGTGGGGCTGCTTGGAGTGACAGCCAGCTCCCCAAAAATGGTGCTGGTGGCAGTGCAGGGACACCCGCTGTGAGCTGAAGGCACAGTTGCAACATGCACAGAGGTATAAGGAACCACAAGCAGTCAAGAGTGGCCTTGCTCTGTGTGTGTCCCTTCCAGACAGAGGGAGCTACAATCTAAAGCTTCAGGGGAAAAAAGTCCACTGCTGTGAGCAGTGTTAAAGAACCTGGGGTTTTTTGGAAGTGGCCAATTCTATACTCCCTTGGCTAAAGCCCCAAGGAAATCAAGCATGGACAGTTCTCCAAGAGATTCAACAGCACATTCTTAGCCTGAGAGTGGGAAATTCTTTTGCTTGGTTTCCTAACTGGAGCTGACTTTTATGGTTTGTTGTTTTCTCCACAGCTGATTTTGGCCTCTTTACTCAGCTCACCCCTGAGCAGGGCAGACGGAGCTCCGTGGCCGGCACTTCTGGGTGGCTGGCGCCTGAAGTGGTGACAGGTCAACCATATGGCCCCAAAGTGGACATATGGTATTTGGGAATCGTGGGCATCGAAATGGTGGAACGAGAAGTTCCTTACTGGAATGCAACTCCTGTCTTGGTAAGGTGCAAATACTCACTGATCCCACTGTCTTTTTCACCTGTCCCATGTTCTGTGTCCCACTGGACAAAATCCCATTGCCATCAGCTGGCACCACTTCCACCAAGGTCCCCTTCTAAAAATGTCCCTGCAACACATCAGCACCTGCTGTAGCTTTGGTTGCATCAGAAAGGGAAGTGGCAGTTCAGAAACCTAACCAGTTCAGAAACCTAACCAGTTTAGAAACCTGCCATTTTGGCCTGCAGCCATGCCTGACATTTCTCGTTTGCTTTTTGAACCCTGATGGAGCTCTGTCTCTGAAGGACAGGAAGTTTTCAGTGGAACGGTTGGATGTGTGATAAATATCCTTTGAAATGGACATTGAGTCTTCCCAGCTCGAGTTTTATAGAAAAAGAAAAAGCAAAAAAGAAACAACCAGCAAAGCAATGCCCAAGTAGTTCTGCTCTCTTTTTTCCTTTTTGAACCACAGCACATCAATTTTCCTCTATACTGTAGCATCTTTTCCAAATCCTGTGGGTCTTATAAACTTAACATGTGTGTGGGTGGCCTGGATAAGTTTTGGATGCATTTTTCTCCGACTGCAGTTAGAATTGTATGCCAAACTCTTGGCTGTTTCTTGGTACTTTAACAAGTTGATAAGCTTGCAGGCAGATGCCTGGGCTGGGATCCAACGTGGGCAGTTGACACCGGTGCTGTGTTTCTTTACTACAGGAGCAGGGCTGTCCCTGGCCTGCACAGTTCTAATGATAGTGAGGACTCCAGCTCCCCACCATGGCCAGTGGCTAAGCATAGCTGCAGAGGGATAGGATAAAGCCCCCTTTGTGACCTCTGGTGGTGTGGGAAAAGGAAAGAAAGCTGTCCTAATTATTTCTACTCAAGGGGAGTGTGTTTGCTTTTTTAGACTTGGAAATTTTCCTCTGGGTTGAAGAGAATAATAATAAAGCCTCTTTGGTCACCATCTATTTCAGTGCCACCAGCACAGAGCTGTTAGTATTGTGATGGGAACTATTATGGAGACCAGGCTGCAGCCTGGGGTCATGAAGATCCTGCCAAACCTCCCATTTCTTACCCGACACTTTCTGCGATGGGCACACCTTTAATGCATTGACTTGAGTATCCAAATGAGCAGAGGGTGACCATAGGCACAGCAGTTCTTCTGATTTGACCATGAAAAGGTTTTCTTTTGTCACATAAAGAAGCTGAAACTTGCAGCTGAGAGACAGAGCTGCAGGTGGCACCTGTGCACCCAAGCAGGCATTCTCACCTCAATATATTTGTGCATGCATCTTAATGTGTATGTATTGAATATGAGATTGCAAAAATGTTTGTTTCCTTACCTGAGGAATACCTGGTGGATTTCCTTTCTTTCCTTCCAATTCCCACTGTTTTCAAGAACAAAGCAAAAACATTGATTAGTTTTGTTTTATGGCAGCTGTGCTTAAGGGACCAACAAGCACTGAAGAGATATTTTTCACGTACTAATCCTTGGGAAACAGTAGAGTTAGTATAGCAAAGTCCCTCTTCCAAAAAGCCTCTCAAGTTGGTGTGAATCCTCAGGGAAGGAAATGTGCTTTTGCTGATGTAGTTCCCACTAACTAGGTCAGTCAATGAAATCAGCTGCCAAGGCAAGATCTGTGGGATGTTGGAAAAGCTGTGGCTGCATTGGAGTTTGGGGTTTTGGGTTGGTAAAGGAAAGTCATCTCTGGGTCTCTGCCAGGGCAGAAACTGCCACTGCAGAGAGGAACTTAATCAATGGGATCTGGGAGAGCAGTTATAGATGGGAAAGAAGCAGGTGGAGCCTCGTGTCTCCTTTTTCCCCAGGTTAAACTCCTGATAGCCAGGGGAGAGAGACCACGGCTGCGGCAGCCACACCGATTCTCGCCTTGCCTGCGTGACTTCCTGAGCTGCTGCCTGCAGACAGACGAGGAGCGGCGCTGGTCTGCCAAGGAGCTCCTGCAGGTAAAATGTGAAGGGGCTGCAGGTGAAACAGGCTCTGAGGGATGGGCTCCTCCTCCACTCAAGTCCAAGGCATCAGATGAGCCCCCTTCCTGCTCACCTCCACTCTTGCTGCTCTTCAAATGAAAATGTGAGGAATCCCAGACTGGGCTGGGCTGGCAGGGCCCTGTAAAAGTCCTGTGGTGCAAGTGTCCTGCAATGAGCAGGGACATCTTTAAAGAGATCAGGGTGCTCAGAGCCCTTTGCCACCAGAGCCGGAATGGTTGCAGGGATGGGGCAGCTACAAGCTCTTGGGGCAAGCTGTGCCAGGGTTGCACCATGCTCTGAGTAAGCAAGTTCTTCCTTAGACCTACTCTGACTTGATCCCCATTTTGTTTAAAAATATTCATCCTATTGTAACTGGCCCTGTTAAAAAAGATGTCCCTCACTTTCTTCAGAGCCACTCTGAAGTCTTGGAAAGTGGCAATAAAGCCTCCCTGGGGCCTGTTCTTCACAAAACTGAATAACTCCTCCTCTCTCCGCATTTCCTGAGAGGAGAGCTGGTCTGTCCTCTGACTGTTCCTGTCGCCCTCTTTTGTAATTTTGTGGGATGTTCAGTTTTATCTAATGGCAAAAGAATGGAAGTAGAGCAATGCAGGCTACAGAGACATGAAATGGTGGTGGTGGAACCCAAGGAAGCCAGTCCCAGCTGAGCAGTCAGAGATTTGGCTGTGGGTAGGAGGGGCTGTGGGGGGCTCACTGGGAGCCTCTGAGGGGCCCTGGTTTGTGCCCCCCAGCCCACCCTTAGAGGTTTCTGGCACACAAACAGGGACAGCTGGGAGGGACTTGTCCCAGCCTCATCTGCTGCCTGGCACACTCAAGCAGACGGGAACTGTGCCAGGGTTACTGCCAGGTTGTGTGGCAGAGAGGGAACTGCAGGGCCCAGTGCCACTGGGCTGGCCCTGCTGGGAAGGAAGGTGCCATCCAGCACACGAGGGGCAGGGCATGGAAAGGTAGACACTGCTTTCTGTCCCTGTGGGAATTAGCACTGTCTTTCAAAGGCAGGGAACTATGTGAGTCATTGGAGTTTCTGAAAGGAAGAAACCCCAGGGACAGAAAGCACCATTTCTAGAGCACTGGAAGGAGAAAGATCCCAACAAGATGAAGAAACCAGAAAGAACAGATGAATGGCATTCTGGGCCAGGTTTGTCTGGGATGGCAAAGTCCTGCACATGACTGCTGGGTAGCAGATGATCCCATCGCTCCTCTTTCTGTGTCTTTCTAGGAACTAGATGAATCCTGATTGAGTCTGTAAAGCACTGAGCTTGGAAAGTCATGGTTCACTGTTCTTTGTGTTTTTTTTTTTTTCCCCTGTGTACAGCATCCATTTGTAAATTCAGCCAAGCCAGCGTCCACCCTCGTACCACTCATCAACTCAGTAATGAAGAAGAAGAAGGAGACAAAGAATGTAAAAATCAAGATGTTATCTTCCTAACTAACTTAGAGTAGGATTGTAGAGTAGGACTCTAGAGTAGGATTGTTGAGTAGATTTGTAGTACAGGTTTATAGAGTAGTATTGTTATTAAATAAAGTTTCTGAAACAACTCATTTGGAAGATTCACCTCCTTCGACCCCTTCAGAAAGTTCAGCATTTTCTTCTAAATTGCCAGTGTTTTTTTATTGGTGCTAAGACATGCTTATGGTTTCTTTGGTATGGTTTGCAAGTGGTGAAGGTTCTTCTTCATTCATCCTCTCCAGACCACACTGCCTTTGAAATATGGCCCACTAGCCCATTTTGGCACATCTGTGACACTTCTAGATGAGGCAGAAAGAGCAATGGCATTTGAAGGCAAAACCAAAGGAAGAATGGGGCAGCCCAAACATCCTGTGCAGATGCAGGCGTTCAGCTGTGACTCGAGAGCACTGGGGCTCCTGCCACTTGGATTTGGATCCCTAAATGCAATGTCTTTGGCTGGAGGAGAGCCTTGCTCAAGTGAGAAAGCAGAAAGATCAGAGAGGGTGCTCAGCAAGGTCTCCTGTGGTGCAGAGCTGTCAGCGCCTGTGAGGTGAGAGCGGGCTCGGCCTTGCCCGGGCTGGAGCCCCAGCAGAACCCCAGCAGAGGCCGGAGCAGGCTGAGCCCCGGCAAAGGCAGGCTGGAAGGAGGCCCTTGGAGCTGCAAGAGGCAGCAGCCGGGCCCTGGGTGCCTGTTCCTGGGAGAGGGCGAATCCTGCGCTCTCAGAGCCCAGGTGGCAGCTGGCTGCTGCCGAGGGGAAGCGCAGCCGTGCTGGGCACAGCCCGGCCTGGAGGCATTGGCCGTCTGGAGTGTGCCCGGGAGCAGAGAAAGGCCAAGGGCAGTCGAGGGCCGCTGGGCTGGCTGAGGATTCCTCCTCTTCTGCCGGCTGCCCTGCAACTCCTGGCCAAGGTCAGCAGTGTGTGCAGCACTCTGGGCACTGGGGCAAGGAGCTGGGCTGCTCGGCAGGCTGGAGCACAGGGCAGCCTCCTTCAGGCCCGGCACTTCTGCCAGGGGAAGCGAGGCCAGCGTGAGGCAGGGACAGCTTGGCAGGGCACATCTGCAGGAGCCAGCGCCTCACCCAGCTCTGGGAGGAAGCGCCTGCAATCCTGCAGTTCTGCACTGAGCCAGAGCAAAGGTGTGAGATGCAGAGTGTTTGGCAGAAATATTCAGGCCCACCAGGCCAGCCTGCTTTGTGTTCTCTGGCGCACAGCAAGCGCTGTGCAATGCAGCTCTGAGCTGCTGGGAGAGAGATGTTAGAAATAAAGAAACTCGTAGATACAATTAAATGGAGACAAAGTCATTAAAGCAAAAGAGAACCTTCTTCTTAGTAAGGATTCAACTGAGCCAGCTGTTTATCTCCCTCTCCTGAGTGCTGAGCGTACACACACGCCAAGATAATGCTGCTTTTTATTGCTTTCCCCAGCCGTGGGTCATCCCTGTCCCCTTTCCCTTTGGCTGAGTACTAGGGATCTTCTGTTCTCTCCTGACAGCCTACTTTTCTGTCTCCTCTCCTCTTCTATTTCCCTTTTGGTCTGGTGTTCAACACCTCTCCTTCTCCAGCTCACAGTAACACCCACCAAATTAACTGGAACAAATGCAAACCATAACTAACACCACCTAGCACCAACAACTTCCATTCTTTTTTCTAATAACTTTTTGGCTGCAGCAAAATATTACCTCCTATCTCCCAGAGGGAATCAGGGATGAGCCTGAGGCTTGTGCTTGGGTAGTGAACTGATTTGGAAGGGAGCAGAAGGGTTTCAGAAGGCAGTTTGTGTTTTCTTCATTAATTTCTGAAGGAAAGAGGCAATGCAGCTTCAGTCAGCAAAAGCATTTGTGAGGTGCATTGACGAAATGCTTGTGAGCAATTCCCAGAGAAGGAAGGTGTTGAGAAAAAGTTGAATTGTAACAAATGCTGAATTCCTTTAGCTGTAGCAGACAATGTTGAGCCCTCTATTCCCCCAGGGCAATGATTAAAGCCTGCAAATGGCTGTGTTAGCCTTGAGAACAAAGAGAGTGGTCCTCCTAAGAAGGTTTCTGTCCTTTGGTTTGCGCTGCGGCAGGCTCTTGGTGGCCTGGCAGGCAAAGTGTGTCGCGGGCCGTGCCCAGGTGGCGGTGGCTGCGTGGGCTCCTGTGGCCCTGGCCGCTCTCAGTTTCGGCCGTGGTGGCCTCCCCTGGCACCGGTCACGGGGCTGCTCCCGGCACAGGCAGCGGGACCGTTCCTGCTCCTGCCCCCAGCGCCGCTCCTGGCTTTGGCCGCAGCTGCTCGCGGCGCTGGGATGAGCCCCGGCAGCAGGGCCCGGCGGCCCTCATGGGAAAGAACCCCCGACTGCACCGGGAAGGGGCTCAGCTGTCCCCGCAGCCCCCCTCGGAAGGCAGAAAGAAAGAAAGAGCTTCCTGCACCTTTTTTTCTCTCCTAAATACGTTGTCCCAGAGGCATCACCAGCTTTTCTTATTGGCTCAGCAGTGGGCCTATTTTCAGAGGCAGTCAGTGATTGGTTTTGCCTGCACGTAGAAAGCTTATAGCAGCTCTTCAGAGCTGTTTATCCTAATAAGTTTGGATACATTTCTCCTTTGATTACGAATAAAGCATTGGACCTTCAAGGCACATACTCTTAAACCATGGTGTCGGGTATGCACAGGTGACATTGCGCTCATTGCCTCAAACAAGGGGAGCGCTAACATATAAATCCCCCCAGACACTTCAACATGCAAGCTGTTATCCAACTGCACAAACACCTTCTCTCCTAAACCAATTTAGTGCCTCTATGTTTGCTTTTAGGAACTTAGAATGCTCTTTTTAGGACTTTTAAAACAAGCAGTGTCTTTGGATTTTTAAAATGTCACCAATATGAAGAAAGTCTATGTTGCAGCCAGCGAAGTTGCCCTGCGTCTGATGTAGGAAGCTAGCAGGAGGCTGTCGCCCAGGGATTGGCAATACCATGTATAGAAGCCTATGCCTTGGGGTTTCCTCGGCATGGTATATTTTTTCTTGAAAGATTTATGACTTGAAATTGAATCAGAGTTAGTCAGCAAAAAGAAAAAGGAAGGTGCTAATTGATCAATAGTTCCAATTAATTTAAACATGTTTTTGGGATGATGATGCAAGTTCAATGAATAGGTTTTCTTTTGAGAAGGGTATAAGGACATGACCTCAAGGCTGCAGGACAAACCATTTTTTGTTAGTTAGAAATTCCTGTTATTACCTTTCCATGCGTAGTTTTTAACCTTTCTGTAATCTCAAATGACCTCAGTTCTGTAATTATTGCATCTGCATACCAGCTGCCACGGTTGTATTTTGGTTCAAAATACGTTCGTAAAAGCCATGTTTGTATTTCAGTTCAAAAATAAGAAAACACACAAATTAGTATTTCACTGATAGCACTGGCAGACCTTTGAGGTTTAATCCTATTCCTGCTATACTCAGAAACCTGCTCTTGACTTCAGCAGGAGTTGGCATGAGTGCCTAACCATAAATAAATGTGGAAGGTAGTTGTTAGTGATTTTCAGCATGAAAATTATTTTATAGACACTGTAAACAAAGGTGACAAATACTCAGAAAACTCTGCAACTGAAACCTTCTAATGAAACACCTCTCTTTCTTCAGACTTAGCCTTCAAACACCTCTCTGAGATCTGTGGAGTTGATGGGAACCTCTAGTACCTTTATTGATAGTACCTTTAGTACCTTGATTTGTAAAGGTCAATTATAATTTAAAGCTATGAACACAAAGAGAATATTTAAGCCCATGCAGCGTTTTTAGACACTGCAATCAATGTTTTCTTTTGCTCTATCATACTCCAGTGTATTTGAGAAAATAATAGTTATGCAAACCTGTGTGTCAGTGTAGTTAATCACAGTGGTATCGTATGGATGGATGTACATACAAAGCTTTGAGATAGAAAATATCAGTTCAGGCTTTGTTAATTCTTACTAATAGATTGGGAGTGCTTTGGTTGATCTGATTTTGTGGGATTGCAGTATGTCTTCTTTTAAGGCAGCCTGTAAGATATAACTCTCGACCCCATGTAGCCATGATATTTTCTGAAAAATCTCTTGGCCAGGATTTTTCTCCTGAGAAGCTGAGAGGCCTCAGGAAAGAAATGTAAACAATAATTATCTGCTGCTGTGGAATGTGCTAGGTGGATCTTTGATTGGTCTCATGTGGTTGTTTCTAATTCATGGCCAATCACAGTCAGCTGGCTTGGACTCTCTGAGAGCCATGAGCTTTTGTTATTCATTCCATTCCTTTCCTTTCAAGCCTTCTGATGAAATCCTTTTTTCTATTCTTTTAGTATAGTTCTAATATATCATTTTAATACTATATATATCATAAAATAATAATTCAGCCTTCTGAAGCATGGAGTCAAGATTCTCGTCCCTTCCCTTGTCATGGGACTCCCATGAACACCACCACAACCCCACACATAAGGTATTTTGTCAGACAAAACAAAACACCTTGAGACAGTTCTAAGTTTTTGGAGAATTATAGCCCTAGCTTTGTTTATGTATAGTGACTATTATTGAATTAGCACTCCCAAAAGGCAGATTTGCATGCAGCAGTGGGGAACAAAGTGACAGGGACCCTCTCATGCATCCAAGGGAGATCCTTTCACTGTAAAAATCACACCCTTTTTATACCTTTAATCTCAACCTGACATAACTGAGACCAAACCGAGACCTAACAGAACTGAGCAGAAAGAAGGCACCCATTGGCTGCTGTTACCGAATGTCATGGATGAGCTTGCTACCAAGCCCCAGGATTGACTGCCAGGGGCTTCTCCCAGTCAGGTCTCTTAGGAAGCTGCAAGCATTTCGCTGGCCAGATCCCGAGGGGGCGTGGAGTTCAGACCAATGAGAATATGCAGACCAGGTCTTTCAAATGCTCCATATTAGGGGTAGCCTGGGAAATAAACGCTCTCTGTGCCACACGAACCTCGAGGCTGAGCAATCTCTGTCTCCTGCACCAGCAACCCCCACACCTGACCTAACACGTGGTGAACCCCAAAGTGATAAGAACTCAGAAGCACAGAGCAAAGGAGAACACACGGCGTTAGAGCTGGAAAATGGTGTAGAACCAGATTGCAAGCAGTGTGAGAGCTGGCAAACGGTGTGGGAACCAGATTACAAGGGCATCAGACCCTGGATTGGTGTTTGGAACTGGAGAAATACAGCCTGGGAGCTGGACATGGTGACAGAGCCAATAGGGTGAAAAGCCAGGATTTTGCTAAGTAGCGTAAAGTGCTGTGAGGTTACTAGCCTTGTTTTTGTGGACTGGAACCCCTTAGGAGACCATGGGAGCTTGGATGTCAGGAGCAGAAAATTCCATAATGAAGGTACTGATTTTCCTCTTTCAAAGAAGAGGGATAAACCACGATGAACAAGCTCTACAAGCTTTATTCACGTGGTGTGAAAGCCATGAGCTGCACATATCAGAAGGGGATGTTTTAGATTTGCCCTTTTGGGAGAGGGTTGAACAAAATATATTTGAGGCAGTCTCATTTGATGATGATGCAGCCATCGGTATTATAAAACCATAGATGCTTGTTCTGGACCTAATATAAAATCGGATTATGAAGGGCAAAAGGGGAAGGGCAGCAGCACAGCTGCCTCTTCTTTCCACCCTGGTCGCGAGCGGCCTTGCCGTGGTAGCCAGCGGACCGCGGCTGCTGTGAAAACGTGTCCTACTACAATGGAACTGTGGCTGACCGATGCGGAGCAGTCGTGGGAAGCAGCACAGCCCCGGGGAGTGGGGGAATCCTGGAAAACGGAGACCATCCGGGGGCTGCCCGAGCCGAGGACACCGACGTTGTCCAGAGAGCTGACAGTGCCTATTGCACAATCCAGACACATGGAGAGATGAGGGTCCCCACAGCTCTGGCAGCTGACCCAGGCTGGGGTAGCAGAGCACGTGGTGGGCACTTCTGCCCCTCTGGGCACACCACGCCATGCAGCCGCTCCGAGCCCTCTGGGTTAAAGGGCAATTCCGCAGCCATTGCACCGTGCCACGTGGCCTCTGAGATTGACCCCCGCCATTGGCACCGGGTCCCCCGCATTTCCCATCACCATGGAAAGCGAGTGAGCTGGCTCCAAAGTCACACCTCCGTGGAGCCTCCCCGTGTCTGCACCGGGAGTGGCCCTGCCCCCGAGCCTTCCTCCAAGGACGGATCTGAGAAGAGCCGCAGACACCAAACCCAGAAGCAGAGTGTGGGAAAAGCCTCTGTGGGGGGCCCAACCAGCAAAACACAGTGGAAAGAAGCGTGCGAGGGTGTGGGGCCATGCCAGCAATAGCAACCAAGCCATCCTGAGAAGATGCTGCTGGCCACATGCCACAGCCATTTCACAGCAGCTAAGAGAGAGCCACTCACCAAGTGCAACAGAAAGCCAACATTTCCCTACAAACCTTTTCAAAACCTCACAACCACCTTAGCTCCTGAAAAATCAAGGTTATCATGTTCCAAAAACTCTAATAAACGCGCTGAAGGGATATCCTACAAAAGTTAGAGAAATGTACAACTGTTTGTAAAATATGCTGTAGAGCTCATAGTACAATACTCATTATGGGTGTTTGCAATTGTTAGGACCAAAATCAACAAGCCTATGATTTGGAAAATGTTATATTTCTGTCTCAGGCAATTACTGCTGTGCATCAAGGAAGCCTTAGTGTGTGTATTAATATGTGTTTTCTTAATACTCCTACTCATTATTATTGCCTTGTTTCAAGAAGGATGGTTGATCCAAGGGATATCCACTAAGATACTCATTAAAAAAAAAATCAATTTATCATAGCCAAATTTCAGTTGCAAAGCTCTTTCACTGAAGTTCTGCCACTTGTCATCATTTTGTCCTAGGTTGCAAGGTAATGTGTGTATTCTATTTGCCATCTGTTGGAGGTGTGGCTTTGTTATCTTCTGTTAATTGAGCAGTTTCTTCATTTCTTCCACAAACCAGTCCTCCCTCCAGGGAGACATCTGCTCTTAATGTGCCATTGAGTGCCACAGCATGACTGATAAAATTATATCATCCCACACTGTGAGAAGCTCTGCCCAGAGGGAGGAGCCAAGCATTCCTAACTGGATAGAAGCTGAGATTTTGGGACACCAGGACAGCCTTTTCCGTTGGATTTCCAGAGGAAGACCAGGCTCATCTACTACTGGATCTTCAGAGGAAGACCACACCCTTCTACAGGATCACTGCTTCAACAGAACCACATCTGCCTCTCCAGGAAGACGGCAGCCACCATTTCAATTGGATTGCTACCAACCCCCCTTACCAACAGGGTGTCTGTTGGAATGTTGGAGGACACAAGACAGACGATGGACTTTGGACCTGGTTAACATCAGAGATTTGATAACAGGATGCCTTGGCGAAAGCAAATGGAACTTTGAAAATTAGACCTAGATTGCAAGAAGATGAAATCAAACGGGTTTACTGGAAAAAGAAAATCCCATTAAACTCTGCAAGCAAGAGATGTTGTTATATGCATAACTTTGTATATGTGATTTTAACCTAATCATTGTAGTACTCATTACTAGTCTCCCGAAAATAGTAAAAAGCACTTGTATCCCACAATAAAATTGGATTCTGATCACCAAGGCAGTCTTCCCCATCTCTCTCCATCACCGACAGATGTCAGGTGGTATTCTGACTCTGTCAGTGTTGTTTTGTATTACTGCATTGTTTATTTTCTTCCCTAATAAAGAACTGTTATTCCTGCTCCATATCTTTGCCTGAAAGGCCCCCTTAATTTCAAAATGATAACAATTCAAAGGGAGGGGGTTTACATTTTCCATTTCAGGGACGCTCCTGCCTTCCTTAGCAGACACCTGTCTTTTCAAACCAAGACACATTTTTAAAGTTAAAAGTCATCAATTAAATCACTAACAAAGATTCTGTATGTAAAATAATGGGGAGTAACATTGTACTTTGGAGGATCACCTTCTCACCAATCATTAGCTGTAAATGTAAGGCAGAAGTCCATTGTTAAAGGACCAAGGATTTCTAATTCTTGGGGCTCAGATACTGCTTTGGGAAGTTCTTTGGCCCAAATGTTCCCATGCAATACAGGATTGCTCCCATTGTAAACTTCACCAGACTAACAACAATGAAACCAGCAATTGACACATTTGTAAACAGCATCAAATCAGAGTTTGCAGGTTCCACCAATGAACAAGGAATGTCAGGCGTGACCCGTGATCCCTCTGTTTGGCTCACGTCTGCGTACTTGCTTCTACAGTCTTGAACTCGTCAACTGTTCTCGGGTGCGATATGGTTTGACGTTTTTGGCTGGGACGCACTTAATTCCTGCACCTGTAGAGACAGAAGCATACCCTTTGTCCCAAGTTATTAATCGGAAAGGACCTGCAATTGGTCCTGTCCCAGTGTTTCTAATTAAAATGGGGATTTTCTTTCAGTTTTGCCTGTGTGTTATTTGAAAAAATGCCTAAAAATTGGTGGATTGGGTTCTGACACAGAGATGTTTAAGAAATTAGAAACATTTACAGCTTTGTTCCACCTCATCTCTGCTGTGACCACTACTCCCGCCTCCTGTTGATCAAGAATGCATTTTAATGTCTGATGAGTCCTCTCAACAATTGCTTGACTTGTGGGAGAATGAGGAATACCAAGGATGTGACGAACACCCCAATCTTTAAAAATGTGGCCAATTTTTGAGATATATATGCAGGATCATTGTCGGTTTTTACTTCTTGGGGTACACCCAATGAAACAAAAGCTTGCAAAAAATGATGACAGGCATGATTACCTGCTTCACCTGTGTGAAGAGAAGGAAAAACTGCACCAGAGAACATGTTCACTGAAACATGAGTATTGTTAAATGTACCAAAGGAAGGGTATTTAGTGATATCCATTTGCCATAACTGCAGGCTTTACAAACCTCATGGGTTGACTGCTCCTGTAGAAACAGGAGGCTGCACAAGCTGACAGTCAGGGCAAGTACTGATGATAGCTTTTGCTTGACTTTTGGAAATTTGAAACATTCCTACAAGTGCTCGTGCATTTTGGTGAAAAAAGGCATGACTCAGTTTTGCTTGTTCCAAAATGTTTGGCAAAACGTTCAAAGAAGTATTGTCACTTTGTCTGCTCTCACATTTCCTTACACTAAAAATCCGGGAAGCAAAGAATGAACCCTGATGTAAGAAACAAAATGTGGATTAGTTTGTTATTGCAAAGTCATATAAAGCCATGAAAGCCAATGATATAAAGTGTCATTACTAGCATTCTTTAGAAATGATCCTTCTACTCTTTTAACCATATTAGCAACATAAGCAGAATCTATGATTAAATTAAAAGGCTGTGGGAAGAGCTGAAAAGCCTGAACCACAGCAGCAAGCTCAACAATCCGAGGAGATCCTTCTACTATTTGAATATCTGATTCCCAAGTTTTCGTTGTTTGGTTCAACCAAATTACAACTGATTTGTGACTTTTACCAGATCCACCAGTGAAGAGAGTTACTGTGTTTAAAGGTTCTTTACGCAACATTGGTTTCTCTCTAAAACTCAACTTTGCCTGCAATAATTTGTGAGCTGGGTAATGAACAGAAGAAATATCTGGAAAATTTAACAATGCTCGTTGCAAATAATCAGAATTTGCAGAATTCTGCATTGCCCAATCAAGATCATCTTTTTTCCGTGGTACACAGAGAATTGCAAATTCTTGACCTCCTAAACTTAACAATCCTGCTCTGGCCTTAATCACAATTTGTGCTATCATCACTAAAACTGTAAAAATAGTCTTTGGAAACCTGTAGGGAAGAAAAATCCATTCTATTATCAACAAAGGATCTCTCTCAGAAGGGTCCTTTTGAAAAATGAGACCACAAAGTTGCATTTTTTCTCCTAAAATTGCAAAAAAGAATGACTTTTCTGGAATAAGCGATGAGCTTGTTGTCTTTGGAGAGCCTCCATGACCTTGTCAAGGGCTGCCCAAGCTTCATGTGTTAGAGTTCTAGGAGAGTTGATGATGCAGCTTCCTCTCAACAAATTAAAAAGTGGACCCAGTTCATTGTTGGTGATTCCCAAAACAGGTCTGACCCAATTGATTTCTCCTAGAAGCTGTTGTAAATCTTGCAGGGTGTTGACACTGGTCTGGAGCTGTATCTTCTGTGGTGTAATTGTTTTTTCAGTCATCTTCCATCCCAGATACTTCCAGGGTGGAACTTCTTGAATTTTGGTTGCAGAAATTTTAAGTCCAGCATTTTGGATTTCAGTAACAAGACTAGCACGAGTTTGCTCCATCTCTGTCTATATTGGAGCGGCAATGAGCAAATCATCCATGTAGTGTAGAACTATGGATCTTGGATACTTCTGTCGAACTGGAGACAAAACTTGTGTCACAAAATATTGGCAAATTGTCAGCGAATTCTTCATTTCTAGAGGCAATGTTTTCCAGTGGTATCTCTGCATGGGCTCTCTTTGATGACTGGAACTGAAAAGGCAAATCTTGGAGCATCATTGGGATGAAGTGGGATGTGGAAAAAACAATCCTTTAAATCAATGACAATGAGAGGCCAGTGTTTTGGGATCTTTGATAAAGAAGGAAGTCCAGGTTGAAGAGGTCCCATGTCTTCCATCATTTCATTGATCTTCCTCAGGTCATGAAGCAACCTCCAGGAGTCCGATGTCTTCTTGTGGATGGCAAATACTTGTGACTTCCAGGGACTCTTTGTGGGTGTGATGTGTTGCTGTAATTGCTCCTTTACCAATCTTTTAAGGCTATTTAATTTTTTCTCTGTTAAGGGCCATGGATCAATCCATATAGGATGATCAGTTTTCCAGTTCACCTTTCAACTGGCAGGTTTTGACGTTTTTTCCATCACAGGCCCACTCCCCACTTCCAGTTTTGCTCCCCATTGGGACAAGACATCTCTCCCCCAGACAGTGAAAGGCTTCTGAACAACAAAAGGATGCACCGTTGCTGTCTTTCCTTCAGGACCTGTAATGTTAATCATGGATGCACTTTACAAACATAGAGTAGCACCTCCAACCCCTGTGAGGGAACCTGCAGGAGCTACCAAATCCCAATCGCTGGGCCAAAACATGTGAGAAATTACGGTGGCATCCGCACCAGTATCCAGCATGCCTGTAATGTAAATTTTTTACCACAGTGAGTCAGGCAGCAAGTCAATTTTGCTCGGTTGCGGTCCAAACATTGCACCCAAGAAACCTCAGGACCTGAGGTTCCAAATGGCACAGACAGCATTGAATTCTCTGGAAAGTTGTTTTGCTTGGCTGTATTCATGGGTAAAAAAAATGCAATAGCTATAGGAGGTTTTGGTGGAGTCACTATAGAAATATTAAATGCAATAGCCGAAATTATTAGCTCTTTGTTACAATTTATTGAAACAACAGCTGGAAGGACTGAAAGTCCAAAAATTTTGATGCTAGCTCTTCTTAGAATCAAAAGGTATTGTCTTTGTTGAAAAAAACCTGATAATTCCAGGAGAAATACTTTCATAACAGAAATTATTTAAAAGGTGTATCAGTTTCGAGGAGGCCATTTCAAACCTTTTACCTGAGGGTATTGAGCTGGGACCATTTGAGGGATGGTTGACTGAAGGATGAATGACTGAGGTACCAATGCCATTTGACTGGGTAATTGACTGTAAGGAGGTACCACTACTTGTGTCGAGGCGCCGTGGTAATCCGCGCTCTTTTTTGAGTTTAACAACAAAGCTTTGCCATCAATGTCAAATTGAGAATGACAGTACTTAGCAAGATGCTTCCCTTTCCCACACTGAGGGCAAATAGAAGGTTGATACGGTTTGATTGTTGTTGTAGGACAATCCCCTTTCATGTGTCCTGCTTTACCACAAGCAAAGCAACGAGACTTCATCAGAGTCCAACTGTACAGTACCAACAGATTTTTTTGAAAATGTTTGTTTGTGCTTCAAGGGCCTTTTCAAGCTTTTCCATTTTTTGTCCCCAATTTTCTCCCAAAGCCTTTCCCAAATTATCTCCCAATGTTTTTCCTACCTTTTCTTGAGATTCTGCAATCTGCTTTCCAAAAGCATTGACTTGCACATTAGCAAGATGTTGTGGAGAGGTGAGCATACTGCAGGCTGTTAGCATCTGTGCTACACTTGGAGGCTGATCAAGTAAAGTTATAATAATTTTTTTACATTCTTCCTATAAGATCTTTGATCTCATGGTGAGAAAGAGTTTTGTATTGTGGATTTACATCATTACAACCATATCTTACTGGTAAGGCAAGGAGTTGTTTATTTGAATCCAAATTTTTTCTAAATTTTGAATAACAATAGACCAATTAGGTAGTTGCAATAGAAGGTTTACTGTCTATTTAGACTGTGTTTGTTTTTCCCTTTTATCACTCCTGTATGTGATCCAGAAGAACAGGTAGTGTTGTCACAGCAATCAGCTGTCCCAGGAACCCTGCCAAGAAGCTCCAAGTTCCTGGCAGTAGTGTCACTGCAGCAACAAACTTTCCCGGGAGCCTTGCCAGGAAGAGCTGGGAAGGAGAGCTCCAAGTTCTTGGTGACAGGAAGAAAGCCAGAGCCTGCTAACTCACGTCTGGATTCACTAAATTGGATCTTTTTAGATGCATACAAATCAGGCTGCTCTCCAGCTGCAGATCCTGAATTTGTACTTGTGATGCTTTCCAGTGGACTGTGACAGGTTCCACATGGTATCCCCGCCTGCAGGGATACAGCTGGAAAACTCTCAGGTCCAAGCGGCAATCTCAGCATGTTTCCTCCCCCCCGCCTCCAGCAGCAAATGAGACAGGCTTCAAGGCTTCTAAACAAACTGTCTGTGTCTCCACAGCAACTTTCCTTGAGCTCTCCCACCCGCACTCCCATCCACCTCTCTGCGCAGAGCCATCCCTGCCCTGCTCAAGCCCTGGCTGCTGCCCACTGCCTGCTTCTCCGCAGGCAGAGCCAAATCCAAAGCCCCCCCAGCTGCTGTAACTGGAGGCTGGGGAACCAAAAGTGGTGAAAATCCCAGAAGAGTCTTGGCAGAGGAATCTCTATGAAAAGTCCCCGGAGCTGCAAAACGAACTGCCCGCCTGAGCCCAATCTGAGGAAGTGACTTCCTGGGAAAGAGTGGCAGAGGTGACCCTGCAGACCCTCGGCCAGGCAGAGCAGATCCAGAGTCCCCCTTGGCTGACCCCGCTTGCAGAACTTCAGTACAAGATCCGGCCGCATCTTGTTTAGAAGAGGAGCAGGGCACAGAAAGAGCAGTCCCTGTTTTGCAAAGCTGCCCCAAATTCTCATCTCCCAGACCCATTCGATTCCCAGCATCCCACAACAAGTCCCCTGACCCCCCAAACTCTTGGAATGCATCAAAAATCCCAAACATTTTTCTGGGAATTCTGGGGGTGCATGATTTCACGGAGGAATTGGGAGGATGCCTGGTCACAGCATTAGTGACTCAGAGAATCCTGGAAAAAGCAGAGGACACAACTGAAGCTGGAAGCTGATCTGATTCCCCTTTTCGGGACTTCGGGGTGCTGTCCACACTGCCTGGGGAAATCCTGGACACACCAGGAGAAGGGAAGGAACCCTGAACAAAACCCGAGATCCCCCCAGAGGAGGATGAATGCCCAGCAGCACTTGGAATTAAAGTCTCAGAACCAGGTGCTCTGTTTTGTTTTCAAGAAAGTCTCTGTTACAATCATTCTGTTCAAAGCTCTCCATTAAAGCCCTGGAGACAGGCATTAGTTTGACCAAAGTCTCTTCCTTTTTGACAGAGACTAGATTGTATATTTTACACTTTATCTGGTCCCAGAAATCAAAGGTAAAAGCAGATGTCAAGTCTGTATTTTGAGTATTCACTTTTACCCGGATTTATAAGTCTTTTAGTACATGCTTTGAGATGTCTGAATGTCCTTTACCCTGTAAAATTGTCTCAAGCCAGTAAAAGACATCCCATTCTGGTTTAGAGAGATGTTTTCCCATCTTGTTGCCCAGGAGCCCCTAGAGTTGCTACTTATTACTCACAGGGGTATCAGCTACAGACAGCAAAGGGGACGATCCATTCCTCCTTTTAACAGCCTGGGCCTCCAGCAATGGCACTGCCCATGGTCTTCTTTTTATTTTTATATTCCTCTAGGCTAGAAATCCTCCTCACTGAGGAGCAGCTTTCCCAAAACCCTCTGATTTTAAGGATTCCTGCAATATACTACCTAATATATATTTTAATATATATACTGTAATAAATAGAATATATAAAATGTATCCTTGATCTTTTTCTAAGCCAGCAGGCCTTTGCAGCGAGTTCTGCCCCAGCGTGTGGCTCTGCTGCCAGCCCAAATCTGCACTTCCCTTGCCCAGCCTGAGTGCAGGTGGGGCATGTGCTGGGCATGCCTGGAGATTTGCATGGGCAAAATTCTCAGGCATTTACATCTGCTCATGGCTTTGGGTAGCACAAATTACAACACATCCATCTCAGTTGACAAATGGCATTTCTTACAAATTGCTCCACCAGCGCTGACAACACAGAAGTATACAGATCTCTGTTAAAGTTAAAAAAGAAATTTAATAATTGTCACACCACACTATTTAAAAACATACAAATAACAACTTCCATTAACAAAAACTAATTTATTGCAAACCTCTACAAACACTCACTATACACAGAGATCAAGGGAAAATTAACAATTTATTGCATATTATGACAAGCATACAGCCCATACAGAAATACAAAAAATATCAGTATCTCTCTCTAATACCAAGAACTCAACAAATAGAATTACACCACAATACAACTCCATAGACATTTAAATAGAACTGAGTACATATACAACTATCACAATATACAGATGTGAATATAGATTAAATGTTACCTATTACAGTCCAGAAACAGATACATAAAACAAACCTATTTATAAAGAGACAAACAGCAGTACCAATCTAAATATCTGTACAGCTGCATCAATACAAATATACAGCTATACATCTGGATATTTCTGTAAATATAATATATGTAGAAATAGATCAATATACAGCTAAAAATATAAAACCAGACATATATACCTAAACAAATACCAATATAGCTATTAAAAAAGACATATACTGAAAAATAAATCAATACAAAAAGATACCTACAAAACTGTATACTTAGGGAAATCTAAAGACAGCTATTGCAACATACATAAAGAACTAGATACATATACACACAAAGATGTAACTGCAAACCTGTATGTATGTATATATGTACATATATACATAGTACATTCATAAATAGAATACCATATATATAGAAATGTGCCTGTACAAATAGCAGGCTACATATGTACATATCCATATAATAATACCTGTTCACATGCAAGTCCGTATGTACCTTCAAACAGCACTCAAAGCAGAGGGATCCCAGCTGCCCCATCTTCAAAGCCTCTCCCTCGGTCTCCTCCTCCCGTGCAGAGCAGCTCTCCTGGACAGCGACAGCAGACGGGACATCTGGCAAGCAAAGGGAACACTGAGTGAGTATGGGCACGTTTCCCTTGGCAGCAGCTGCACTTCCATCAGGGAAGAGGAAATGTCAGAGCCTCCCCAGGACGGTCGGAAAGAGAAAGCAGCCGAGCGGGCCAGGCTGTGGTGAGCGCAGCCGCGGCGGGACTGTCCCGCAGCCCCGGCAGCCCGGCAGAGCCGGCACAGCTGCCAGGCCCTGCCGGCACAGCTGCCTTGCCCAAGGACAGCCCCTGTGCCAGCCGGGGCAGCTGCGCTGAGCAGCCCCAGCACGGGCAGGGCCCGGTCCTGCCCCGCCGGGCAGTGCCCACGGCCACAGCCCACGCCAGCCTCAGCCCCAGCCTGCCTCCCCGGGCCTGTGGCCTCAGCCGGGCTCTCTCCAGGCTGGCAGCAGCCGGTCCCCGTTCACTGCTCTTGCTGCCGGCCTTCAGCTCCTCCCTGCTGGCTCCCGTCAGTCTCCGGCTGTCCTCAAGGTCTTCCTTGCAGCTGTGGCAAAAACGGAGGCTCTGGAATTGCTTGCAAGGCCTGGCAGAGCTGCAGTCCCGGAGCCCTCTGTGCTCCCTGCTGGCCCCCTCCATCCCCTCAGCCCCGCCATGCTCTCGGTGAAGCCCCAGCCCCCTTCAGTTTCTTCAGCCCCTCACAGTGTTCTCACCCGCCTCAGTCCCTTCTGAGCCATCCCGTCCCCTGAGACCCGCCAGCCCCTCAGCCTGTGCCACTTCCCTGTCACCTCAGTGCCACCATGGCGCTCGGCTGCCCCACAGCCCTCAGCCCCAGCAGCAGCTCAGGGTCACCGTCCCTTCGGCGCCACCGCCCCCTCAGCCCCCTCAGCCCCCTCAGCCCCCTCAGCCCCCTCAGCCCCCTCAGCCCCCTCAGCCCCCTCAGCCCCCTCAGCCCCCTCAGCCCCCTCTGTCTCACCGTCCTTCCGCAGCTCCTCAGGGGACAGTGCCTGGGGCCAGCGGCAGCTCCCACCGCTCCAGGGACAGCCGGGGCTGGAAGTGCTGCTCCGCCCGGCCCGGCCGCCAGCTGGGACCCAGCACAGGGACAGGGGACACAGGGGGCACCGGGGGAAAAGCAAGAGGTGAAAAAGGCAGCTGAGGGGGGAAAGAGCTAAAAATGCACCCCAGGCCTACACAGCTCAATCTATGCATTTAAACTTCCACAAGCCTCTAAAGAAATAATTATGCGCATTTCTAAATCTACATCTAAGCGCTTAAATGCAAGCATCTAAATGTAGACATCTAAATGTAACTCTATAAATACATAAATGTAAATCTCAAAATCTAGAAATGTAACTAATTCTATCCCATCTATAACAATATAGATCAATTTAACTGTATAGATGTATATACATGCATATATAAATACACCTCTATAAATCTATAAATGTAACTATATGGATATAGAAATAGAATTGTAGAAATCTATAAATCTATGTATACACTAAGGGATTCCACCTGCCTGATGGTCACAGGCTCCCCCTCTGATCCTTCTTCCCACGCAGGGCAGCCCTCCTGACAAGGCAGATCAGCTGGAAATCTGGGAAGCAAAGGGAACACTGGGTCAATTATGGCCTCTGTGCATCTTTCCCTTTGGAAGTAACTGTCCTTCTATCAAAGTCTGTAAAAGATGGCCAGAAAGGCAGACTCTCACTTGGCAATTTGAAACCTGCTCTTCAAATAGCCAGATTCTTTCCAAGTGTTTTAAACTTCTGAAGTTTTAAAGTATCCCAATAAACTGAAGGCCCTCACAGTGCAAAGGGCACCCAGAAGAGCTTGAAACACAGACAGTGCCAGCTGCCACAAGGAAGCCCAGCCTGGTTCGTTCTCTGTGCTGACAGAGAGACTTTGTCCTCACTGAAATGGCTGAAGCTGAAGGCTGCTGGGAGCTGAGTTATGAACAAACACCGTTCCCTGCCATCTACAGCCTGCCCTCTGCAGTGAGCAACAGCTCCTCCAAAACAACCAGCAGCTCTGGGATGAACAGCTGAGTGACAAATGGCCAGTTAATATTGGCTTTGGCATTTATGTATTAGCCTATGCACCTTGTTAGTGATTATAAGTATTGAAAAATAGCATCAGTTAGAACTCTTTTAGCTCCTTGTTAAAGTAATAGAGTCTATCAGCTTAAGTGTGCACTGTGTTGCTCATAGAAATAGTAGTATATAATGAATATAATATCTATGCATCACTTATGGAAACAATTGTCTGGTGAGTGTATTGTGTTCAGACCCTAGCAAAACATAAGGGAAAAAAGAAGGCCTGTGTATAAGTAAAAACAGTGTAAGGCCATCCACTGACCAACCTGTCCAAGTGAGAAGATAACCCTGACACAAACCAGAGCACTAGTGAACAATTAGAGAATACCACGTTAAATTTAAGGAGGACATACTAAACCCTTAGCAGAGGATGTGAAACAGCAGGAAGTAGACACAAGAAGAAATAAAATATATTGACCTGACACGCAGGATGTCATGCAGTAAGCCAGAGTGTGAGAGAAGACATGGAGAAGACAAACCTGGAATGCCTCACCCTCACCTCACCTGGACCCTTGGATTTTCCTTCAATAAACCCTGCTGGATCTGCCATGTGAAGAGTCCTCTCGTCACTCTGGCGAGGCTTTGATTTCACCACCCGGGCTCAGGCATCTGGGGGACTGGGGGAGTTGTCAAGGCAGCCTGAAGTGGAGACGCTCTCGGTGCTGCAGGCACCCCGACAGCACCTGCCTGGGGAAGCTACTCTGGCCAGCCGGTACTGGCACCCGAACAGGGACCCTGGGCAGGTGTCCAGTCCTGCAGAGCGTCTCCTGAGAGTCCATGGTTCTGTGATTCCGCATTGTCAGGAAAAAAGCATCATTTGGGGCCAGCTCCAGGAGGAGCTTTTTCCTTCATTTTGTGAGGACTGTTACTCCTGGCCTGTTGGCACCCCTTTGGATTTTTCTGAGTGAAGACTGGAGCTTTGGAGGAAGCTTCCAGAGGCCAAAGGACGGAGAGGAGCCCACCAGCCCCTCCGAGGCATCTTCCTTTCGCCTGTGTGTCTTTGATCGGGGAGTGCTTGCAGTGAGGGCTGCCAGGTGCCTGGGAGAGGGCACCACACATGGCCTCGTCCTTTTAAGTTATTTCTTTTGTCTCGTGGGCAGAAGATTTTGGGTTTTGGGGAAAGATGGGTAATCGTTTGTCCCTGGCCCAACAAGGGTTCTATGTCCAAGTTAAAGTTACCCTGGTTTTGGGAGATGTTTCTTTTTCAAAGAGGGACCTCAAATCTTTTGTTCACTTTTTGTTTGAATATTTTCCCAAGATTACTCAGGATGACATTTCTTTGGTTTAATTTTGGGGGAAAGTTGGGTGAAGCATTTATGATATACAAATTAAGGGGAATTATAAGGTAGGCAAGTTTAATCCTATTTTAGATTCAATTCTTAAGATAGTAAAATCTAAGTGGGAAAACAGGGTCCCCGGTTCTCCTCTCTTGTGTTTCTTCCTCCCTGATTCTAACCCTGCTTCCCCTATGAGTGGGATGGGAGCCAGGTCCTGCCCACAGGCACAGGGTTGTCACCTACTCCCTGCTGCCTCCTGCCCCACTCAGTCCCTCTCTCATGTTGGACATGGCCACTCCAGCCCAAGCCCTGTCCACTCCCTCATCCCTAACTCCCCAGTTCCCAGTTCAATCCTCAGTTCTAAAAGTGTTAACAGGGAAGTACAAAATGTCGCCAATCACGCGGTCAGGCACCCAGATTATTTTCCACAAAATGGTGCCTCTCCTCCTGCACCTCCTCGCATTCCCGCCCCTCCACCTCCTGTCCATCATGCGCCGAGCCCCGCCCCGAATCGATTCCCTTCCCTTTGGTTGCAAATGCATGGATGGGGTCACTGTCGGAATCCACCCCTTCCATCCCTTCCAGCCACCCTCGGGGAAACCTCCTGTGGGCTGTGCCAGCCTCCAGGAAGGCTACACCCCAGTGCAGTGGGTGGGTCAGGCCCACCACCAGGCCATGTCCCATCCTCTCCAGCCTCTTCGGGTTCCCATGCCACTGGAACTGGAAGCAGGCCTGGCTGGAAGCAGGCCATCTTAGCCTGCCGGGACCCAAGGCACCAGGTCCCGCCGGTCAGTCACAGGCTCCGCGCCCCAGCCTGCCCGGTCTCATCCTCTGAGGAGGACAGGAACAGTAACACCCTCGGCAGCATGATCAAACCAGGAGGAAGCTGGACGCGGATCAGGGAGGAAGCCTTACGGGAGGGTGATTTGGGCTTGGTGCAAGACCTTGATTGTTTTGTGGCACTGGTCATTGAAAAACGAGTGAGGGATCTGCGACGGGAGCAAATTTCTTACACCGAGGTGACAAGGTTGAGAAAGGCAGCCAAAGATTATGGCTGCAATTCACCTTATTTTAAAAATGTTCTGGACTTAACTTTTACTGGAAACGTCTTAATCTCTCATGACTTGCGATATATTGCCACTGAATTATTTTTTCCCACTGAGTTTTTTATTATGGGAGATGCATTTAAGCGCTGTGCTAGAAGGGGAAGAAGGCCTTGAAGCTTTAGCAGGGGAGGGGAGTTCTCCAGACCAGAAGACCAGGTCATGCTACCTGCAGATGTTCTAGACAATATCAAAGCTGCTGCAAAGACTGCTCTTTTAAAGATCCCTGACGGAACTACTGCCCTCCAGAACTTTTCTTCAATCCACCAAGGGATTGAAGAGACATTTATTAAATATGTTGACTGCCTCTGAGAAGCCACTGAGCGCCAAAATGATAATGGTTGAGGCCAGGGATGAGCTCCTGAGGAAAATGGCCATGACCAATGCCAACGCAGAAACAAAAAAGATCCTCAGAACTCTCCCTCAAGAGCCTGAGCCGACCATCCCTCAGATGTTTGATGCTTGCACTGAGGCCTCCTCTCTCGAACACACTTTGGCATTGGCTGTTAGTAAAGGAGTGGGGGAGGCAACGGTGAACATAAACAATGTGAGGTGTTTAACTGTGGCCAATTAGGCCATTTCCAAGCTAACTGCCCTCATTTGCCCCCTGGACACTTTATTCAACCATGTATGCCTTTTCCAAGAATGCCTGGAGATTACCAGCCCCCACTGGGGGGGGGCGGTACCGGGAAATGGGTGGCAGAGCGCGAAGTTGCCCCGCCCAGAGACACCAAATGGCAGGCCCTATCGCCAGAGTCTGCTGACCCTCCAGGAGACCCAGTTCCCAGATGACTCATTTCCCAGGATTGGAGCCATGAAGAGGGACTCAGGTTCTTCAGGAGAACCTGCAACCTGAACCAAGACACTCATTGAATTCCATATAGCTCCATCCAGCTGCTATTTGCAGACGAGGATCTGGTAAGGGTCTCTGCAGGATCCTTGGGTACCCCTCACCACGATCACATCACCACCATGCTCTTCCTCGGAGACACTCATCATACACTGCACGAACTTACCATCCTCCCTGAAGTAGTAACTATGGATCCTGGGAATGAAATCACTGTTACAGTAAAATGTTACCATCTCCCCCTATACCCTGTGCAAAGGGTCCCCCTTTGCCCAAATGTATATCCTATCTGGACAAGACTATTTCGATGATGATCATGACTTTCATGTCTATTTTTCTAAGAGTTTAAGTAAAGAAAGATCGCTCATTTCTTCTGTTGTTTCCCAAAAGGGAAAGTCTATAGAACTGAACATGGTGGCAGACACCTGTATGGACATTACCATCCTTCCCAAGGCAGAGTGGCCTCGTGACTGGGAGTTGGTGCCCCTTTGTGCCACAATTCCTGGCATTGGGGGAGGTGTCTATTCTTTGAGAAGCAAACACCTGGTAAGCCTGGAGGGGCCCGAGGGGCATATAGGCACCACTCAGCCTTTGGTTGTTTCTTCTGACATCAAATTACTTGGTAGGGGTGCTTTCTCCCAGTGGGAGCCCGCCTCGATATCCCGGACCCTCCGTGGGATTTTTAGTATGGGACACTGCAGAGCACACCACCCCACCTCTCAAATGGAAGACCAACACACCAGTGTGGGTGGGTGGACCAGTGGCCCCTCCAAGAAGAAAAATTGTCTGCGCTCCATGAATTAGTAGAAGAGCAAGTGTGCCTGGGACACCTTATACCATCCACTAGTCCCTGGAACACCCCCGTCTTTGTTATTAAAAAACCTAGCAAAGACAAGGGGCACCTGCTTCAAGACCTACGTAAGGTCAATGAGGTTATCAAGGACATGGGCCCCCTACAACCCGGCCTCCCGTCTCCCTCCATGCTTCCCCGAGATTGGCAGCTCGCAATCCTTGATATCAAAGATTGCTTTTTTAACATCCCGCAGTACCCTGGAGATGCTCCCAGGTTCGCGTTCTCTGTCCCATCTGTCAACCGTAAAGAACTCTTCAAAAGGTACCATTGGGTCACTTTGCCTTAGGGAATGAAAAATTCCCCGGTGCTCTGCCAGACTTTTGTCACACAAGTACTATGTCCAGTGCGAAAGATGTTTCCTGAAGCTATAATCCTACATTACATGGACAACGTACTAATCTGTGCTTCCACCAAGTCTTACTTAGACGCAGCAATTTCCAAGACTGTCACAGCTATCAAAAGCGTGGGGTTTCAGATAGCTCAGGAAAAAATCCAAATATCGAGACCGTGGAAGTACCTCTGGTTTTTAATTACGGGAAGGACCATTGTGCCTCAAACTCTGTCCATCAACAAGCACCCCCAGACATTAAGAGACATGCAACAGCTGTGCAGCATCATCACGCGGATCCGACCTCTCCTGGGCCTCACCACAGAAGAGCTGACATCACTCTTCAACCTTCTACGAGGAGACAGCGACCTGGCTTCCCCACGTCATTAATGCTGGAAGCCTGTGAAGTTTTGGAGAGAGTCGCCAATGCCATCAAGCACCGCCAGGCACATCGGATAGACCAGTCCCTCCCCCTCAACCTTGGTATTTTTTGTAAGTGCCCGAACTTCCATGCATTGCTCTTTCAGTAGGATGATACTTCAAAAAACCTACTCATCATCATCCAGTGGCTTTTTCTGTCGCACTAACCACATAAAACAGTTACCACCCCACCAGAACTTGTAGCCAAACTTATTATTAAAGGCCGACATCATCTCCGGAGCCTCGCAGCTTGCGATCCAGTGTGCATTTACCTCCCTTATACTTTGGGACAATTGGATTCTCTATTACAAACAAATGAACATCCGCAAATTTCATTAGACAGCTATCCTGGACAAATTTCAGTTCATTATCCTAAGCACAGACTTTTTAAAGATTCACTGCATTTGGCCCCAAAATCCTATAAAAATAAAACTCATATTAAAAATGCTATCAGAGTGTTCACTGATGGTTCAGGCAAATCTCACAAGTCAGTGTTCACCTGGAGAGCCCCGGACTCTCAAAAGTGGGAGTCTGATGTCCAAGTTGTTGAAGGTTCCCCCCAGATTGCAGAACTTGCTGCAGTTGTGAGAGCATTTCAGAAATTCCAACAACCCTTCAATTTAGTCACAGATTCTGCATGTGTCTCCAGGATAGCAGAGCGGGCAGAGCATGCCCTGCTCAAAGAAGTCCAAAATAAAAAATTATACCGCTTCCTCTCTGAATTAATTTGCCTCATCTCCTACAGAAAGCAACCTTATCACATCCTGCACATCCAGCCTCACACAGAGCTGCCAGGATACATCACTGAGGGCAACTGGAAAGCAGACTTGTTAGCAATGGCAGCGAGTGCCACTCGCATTTCCCCCACTGTACCACATCTTTCAACAGGCTTGTCTAAGCCATGCATTCTTCCATCAGAATGTCCCAGCTTTGGAATGTCAATTTAAGATTTCCAGAGACCAAGCCAAGGCAACTATCTCCACCTGCCCCAATTGCCAATCCCTCGCCCTCCCTTCCATAACATCAGGAGTCAACCCAAGAGACTCGGGAGCTTTAGAACTCTGGCAACCTGATGTGACTCACTATACCCCATTTGGATGCTTGAAATATATACACCTGCCAATAGACACGTTCTCTGGAGCAGTGTTCGCCTCCACTCATACAGGGGAAAAATCAAAAGATATCATAAAGCATTTTTATATGGCATTTGCCACCTTAGGCGTCCCAAAAGTTATAAAAACAGACAATGGCCCTGGGTTCACCTCAAAACAGTTTAAAGAATTCCTACAATTATGTGGCATCAACCATTGTACTGGCATTCCTCATAACCCCACCCACCAGTCAGTGGTTGAAAGAGTTCACAAAGAAATAAAAAGAATGCTTGAACAACAGCACAATGCTGAGTTAACCATGTCCCCAGCAGAAAGACTTTGCAAAGCATTTCATGTCGTGAACTTCTTGAACTGCTCTCCAAAGGAGGCAAACCCACCCATTCTCAGACACTTCCGTAACAACACTTATGTCCATTTAAAAGAGAGACCTCCTGTTTTAATAAAAGACCTTGACTCAAAATGTATCAAAGGTCTGTACCCCCTGATAACCTGGGGAAGAGGGTATGGGTGTGTTTCCACAGAGCAAGGCCCCCAGTGGATCTCAGGAAAATTTGTCCAAACTTACCTGAACGCCGCAACAGATGATAAAACTACAACAGACTACCTCGACATACCCCCGCCGCAGAACGCTTCAGAGGACGCTGTTGCCTGGTGACACCGAAGAAAGAAGTCTACCCAGCCAAATATCATCACCAGTCTCTTAATTTCCCGGAGATCTTTCCCCATAGCCAGTAACCCTAGAGATCCCCTTATACTCTCTCCTGAAATTCCACTACCATTCTCCTCATACCAATTCCCTTGATCCCTCCCATAACCCCTACCCATTACCCCCATAACCCCATTATCTGTTTCTTTAACCTATTAAGTTAAACACAAGGAAGAGACAGATAGGAAAACCAAAGATCTAATGCATAGTAGAGACAAACCAAAGAAAATTACAGCGACAAATAGCTTTTCCATTCACGTTTCTATCAGTGCTCAAACAGTCGATAACTGACTTACTTGAGGACCAGATGGCCACTCCCAGGACACCCCAAAACACCTTTAACTGCTGCTGCCACCTTCATTGTCCTCCTGTGCATCTGAACAGTGGTTGGATGGGTCGTGTCACAACCAACAGAAAACGTATGGGTCACATTGTCACAATCTCTCAAACAAGATAACTTTTGCATGGCCATGGGAGGTGTAAAAGACCCGCTGTCTACATGTCTGGTAGGAATCCCCCTGTCACCAAATGAATATCCCCATGCAGGTAAGAAGCTCAGCCCAGTAGACACCTGGGATGAGTGGACGAAGATCATAACACATGTACCACAGGAGCCCCCGGAGCTAGACCTGCTGGGCTCCTCAAAAGCTACTAATTGTGTAAACTTTTTCTATGAGCCACCCCAACAAAATTGGCATAAGAAATTCAAACCACAGATGATAGTGAGAAAAGATATATCACCAAATGATAAGAGATACAATGTTGTTGGGTGGTGCAATTATACTGCCAAAACATTATCTATGTCCTCTCCATTTCCCAGAGTGCTTCCCAAGGGAGTGTTTCTCATCTGCAGTGACAGGGTGTGGGCAGGGATCCCCTTGAAGATCAAAGGGGGATCTGCAGCCTTGGTCAGCTTACTACCCTCACTCCAAACACTACCCAAATTAAACATTGGAAACGAGAAACTCAATTGGCGTGCAAAAAAAGATCGTACTCCCAACTGGATCAAAATTGTGATGACCAAATTTATAACTGAGGCAAGACTCAGATGGTCGATGTTTCCATCATTCTACCACAGGTTGCAGCTGCGAAGGCCCTTGGTGAGCTTTCTCACCTGGAGTGCTGGCTTAGTAAGCAGACCAACGCTACGTCCGCTGTCCTATCAGAACTTCTAGCAGAGGAGGAAACCACCAGACAAGCCACCCTTCAGAACAGGGTGGCACTCGACTTCCTGCTGCTCTCCCATGGCCGTGGTTGTGAGGATTTCAAAGGACCTTGTTGTTTTAACCTGTCATCAAAAAGCACATCGATCCAGGCCAACATCAAACAAATGCAAGAGCAAATGAAGACTCCTCTTACTGAAGATAAAGTTGTGGACATGATGAACAAAATGCTCATGCAGTGGGGCATTCCTGGGTGGGTGGCCCCCATTCTTAAGAGTTTATTGCGGGTCCTTCTCATAGTTGTTATTGTTTCAAGCAGCTGATGTGTTTTTAAAAAACAATTGACAAAACACAAGGAAATATTTAGTTAATAAACAAAAAAGGGGGAGATGTAGGAGACAGCCATGGAGAAGACGAACCTGGAATGCCATCTCCTCACCACTCACTGAGGAGATTTTCTTCCTCACATCTAAATCAGTGGCCTATTCTGAAGTATTCAGCATATAATCAGAAGTTTGCAAGAAGAAGCTGACACAAGTTTTTAATGATACATCAAACATAATTCCCCAAGGAAAAACTTCTTCTGCTGTTTTATTTAATTATGGTGCTCCCCCATGCCAGTCCATAGCACTGGATTTTTTTTCCTAAGAAATAGCATGTTTTTTGCATTTATCACTCTATGTGCTAGTGAGCTATTGATGTGGATTTTAACAGAGGTGTAGTAAACCCCATAGATTTAGGAAAAGCACCATGGAGAATATGAACAATAGGAATGCTGAAACAGCAAAAGAAAATTCCTGTTTCCCTGTCCTCTACCCTTAACCTATCTCTGTAACCCTATAAGGCAATGTCATGTTAACCCCTTACCCATTGGTCAAGCTTGGAGCCTTCCCAACACTATAAAAGAAGCATACTGTACCCCATTAGGGGAGAAAGAAGAAGAGCAGAGACCCTTCACAGACCTCCCCAAGTAAAGCCATCTCCGTGGAACAGCCTGCGCCGTCTCCTTCTCCTCTCTCTCCGTCTGCTGCAGCCTCCAGCCCAGGGCACCACTACCTAGCAAGCAGAGCTGAAATCCTGAGAGCTTTCAATCACTATAGAGCTGATAATCACCATGCTTGCTAGATGGTAGCCCCGCGGCGTTGGCATGAGAGAGCTAGCCTCGGGCACCCAGTCTCTACCCAGGGACTGAGCTCCTGAGCCCTAGTGCTCTGCTTTATGATAAGGCCAAATCAGAGGCTTTATTACAGAGGAATATTGCATGTTCAAAATCTTTAGCATTCCCAGGTGACAGTCTTCAGATTTAGTTTTTTTCTTTTCCTCTATGACTTCAGAGTAATTTAAAGAATTTTAAAACTTCAAAGTGATGTGGATGTGACAGAAAACATTTTCATTCTCTTATGAAACTACAATTTTTTAAAAATTTTATTTTTATTTGCTGTTCATGATGAGATTTTGGTGTAAGTTGCAAAGAATGGTGTTGTGTAAAACTAATTTCTTAGTTCTCAGGGCTACTTCTTAATGCAAACATTTTGTGCAATTTGTGAAAGACTTAGCAGCCTTTAACATAGCAAGTGTTCTATTAGACTGGCAACCTTGGATATTTGATCTACTTAAAAAATCATAGTACCTTCATTTATCGCCCTTAGAATTGTTTTGCAGAGAAGCAGATTTTGCAATCTGCTTAGGAGGCTTAGGAGAATGTATCTCAATCTACACAAACATAACATTTTTTTATTGATGTTCTGATAACTCTGACAGTTGATATTCTACTGTATATATATATATATATATATATATACATATATATATATATATATATTTCTCTACAATGTTCAGGCTTAGAGGACTAGCAGTACAATTCCATTTTCTAAAGCCAGCGTCAAATTGCAGCTGTGGTAATTGTTCACATGACATGGTACTGTGAGTGGCTAAAAAAAAAAAAATTTTAGTAGATTGACAAGTAAAGTAAAGCACATCTCTGCTAGAGGCCTTAATGGTTTTATGATATAGGAGACTAATCTTTGAAGCTCATCAAGTAAAAGTATACATGGTTAACTGTGTTCTTATTTCTCCACAGTTTGTAAGACTTAAAAAACTGCAGTTTGACTACCATGAGTTTCCCCTCTTCAAACAGCATCACTTCCAGGAAAGCTATCCGGTGAGGTCCAGTTCTGGATTTTTAAGTGTAGCAGTTTAATTCCTGCTTTTGTGGCTTATTTATTTTCTGGATGCCTGAAATGATGCAATTCAGGCTGAGGAAGAACCAGATATGGTGTGACACATGCAAGCTGTCATAGAGTCATCAGGAGGTAGAGGTGGTTTCTGCCAGCAAGCAGGAGCACTGCCCAGGAGGCACAGGAGGGTGTTCCACATTAATTGAGGTGTTAGAGGTTGGCTTTAAGTCTTACCATGACCCCTGTGTTTTATAAGTTGGTAAGAGTTTGATCTTTGGCATGAACTATTTGTCTCTCTTTAGTCTGTACAAAACTACCAGTTATATGCGAACAACAAAATTCCACAAATACATACTTTGGTTAGAAAATCAGACTGCAGACAGCTCCTTCAGGTGCAGAAGTTTAGCAAAATGATACTCTAGCTAGTAAGCGAAGGAACATTTCTCCCTGTTGCAAAACTACTCTGCATTTTCTGCCAGCTGTGGAATTGAAGCTAGTGAAAAGTTGCTTTTCTGCAATGGTCAAGGTTGGCTGTATCCAGCAGACTTGGGAAGTGAACACTGAAAATTTAGCTTCTGAGCTCCAAAATACCTTCTGCAATACAGAACTCAGGAGCTATTTCATCTTCTCAAATGCTTTCTTGAAGATTCATAGACTCCTGCTAAAAATGGTGTCTTAGATAAAAGCTGTAGCTTGTAGAAAATGTATTTCAGTTCACAACTAAGGGTTGATGAGCTAGTAATATATGAAAATGGAAGTAGAAAACACACTCTGAATTTTGTTAGACTGCAAATTGTGCATGCTTTGAAACTTTCCAGGAGTTTGTATGGTTTTGTCTTTGTATCTTCTGAGAGCTTTGTGGTTGTAGCACTTCTAGTTGTTACATGAAAATGGACGGAAAAATCTCCTGCAAGTGGTAGGAAGCTTTCATAAAGTACTGCATTTGCTGGCCATGCTGTGACAATTAAAGAAAGTAACAGAAACAAAATTTTGACAGAAACAAAAATTCTAGTTTGAAAACAAAACAGGCTGGTTTTGTTTCAGAACAAAAAAGGCTAATTTCTATTTTATTTGAAAATGTTTAAGTAGACAACCAAAATGAAGTGGTTAACATAGTAATAATTCAGCAGTTCTGTCACTGGATGGCTGGGGGGTTTTTTGTTTTTGTTTTTTGGTGGGTTTTTTTTGTTGTTGTTTTTGGGGGTTTTTTGTGGGTTTTTTTTGTGTTTTTTGTTTTTGTTTTGGTTTTGGGTTTTTTATTTTTGGTTTTGGTTTTGTTTTGGTTTTTTGGGGGTTTTTTTTGTGTGTTTTTTGGGAGTTTTTTTTTTGTTTAGGGTTTTTGGTTCTATACTGAGACAAAAAAATTAAGGTTTTCTGATACATATGTTTGAGTTTCCACCAATTGCCTTGTGAGTTCAGAAGCTGTGCATAAAATGCTATTTCAAAAAGGTGTCTAATGGTTTTTTTTTGCCAGTACTTAATATTATGTTCTCTGTTTTAATGCTCTAATACACTTTTCATTTCCATAGCATCCTTAATTTGTAATGCTTGTGTTGTTGTATAATTTGTGCTTGGTATGGTTTTGGTTATTTTATTCCCCCCACCCCCTGATTCAGTTAAGCAGAATAGTTAATTGTACAGTCAGTTTCTCCTCTGAGTAAGTTTTTAATGTGTAGGTGTTTCCACTTTGATTTTTTGTTGGTGGATATTTAATAAGAAAGCTGGAAGAAACAGATTTATTTATCTCTGGCTGCCACACAAACCAATGTAATTTAATGAAAGCCTTAAATGATTTTACAAAAAGTGCTTATTCTCTTGCTTTCATTCTGTGTGGTCTCCATGAAAATTGTATTAAATCTTACCAGCTTTAAAAAAGCCAAATGACTCCCCTGCTGCCTACAGACCAAATAAATGGTTACTCTTTCCATAACTCTTATTTCTTGGACCTGGTCTTCCCCAGTTTTCAGTTTGGGTTTAGCTTTTCCCCCTTGGTGCTGTCTGGCTTTTAGCTATTTTCAGCTGAGATTGCCACTTCATTCATCATCTCTGAATAAAATTACTTGCCTTTATTTCTCCTGTGTTTCCCCAGAAAGGGTGAAAAAAGGGTCTCTCAAGCCTATTACATAATGGCCACAAGGAAGATTTTATTCAGCTTACAGATGCTTTGGCTGCTCAGGTTCTATTTATTTCCAAATCTTCTTGTTGCAGTAGCTGAATTGCATTAAACAAAGTGATTTTAGTTATTGCTGATCTCTTGCACTTTGAGTCATGTTCTTGCTCTGGGCATGGCTCTGGTAGTAAGTACTGAAAACCAATAATGAGCTTGTGGTTTTCTTGCAGTGCATGAAGGTTTTAATGATTCTTATCTCCTACATTTATTAAATACATAAAATGTTTTAAGAACACAGCACCTTGTGGAACAATTTCTGATGACCTATAGCTGTTCTGATCTCACAGATGCAGTCTGTCTTCTTTTTGGATGGGACTATACTTAGTATTTATTCAGTTTTAAAATATTTATAGTCTGCAGCTAAAAACCTGAAATTTCATCCTTTAATAGTAGTAATGTCTTTAAAAACAAAATTTAATCTAAGTTACTGATCCCCTTGTTGATGGCATTTGTGTCGGTTTTGCCAGTCAGAAAAAATACTTGAGAATACATATGTAATCAGGTAACTTTTTGGTCATGAAAAATGTTACTTGTGCCTACACAAATCTAGGGGTAAAGTGGTCACTTTTTATTAAGAAAGATCTATTAATTAAATGCCAGTATGGTGTCATTTCTGTAAAAAATACCTCATGTAGACAAAGGTATGGTATTTTAGTATTTATGTTTCTGTATTAAAGGATTTAGTATTTCTGTTTCTGTATTATATTATAGCAATTTAGTGGTTAATTTAATAACATTTCTTTTATTGGTGTATTTCGCATTTATTGCTCATAAACTCTTGCACTTTTGTGTGGAGAAAATAATTATTGCAGTCTTACATACTTGAAACAATGTGAGAACCAATATATATCAAATAATGGGAATATTGATTTTCAGGAACTGAAATAACTTAAAAGTTGTCTAGTTTGAAGCTATAATAATTTCACTGAAAATTATTTAACTAGTTAATATATATGTATGATACGTATTTATATACATATATATATACATATTTATGTGTGTGTATAAATGTAAAAATTTGTATATTCTTTGCATAAATTTTTCACTTCATATGTAGAAACTTTGCTTTGACTCTTTTCATTGTTTGTGGTGCTCGAGGGCTGAGTCTGCTAATTGCCAAGTAGCTTTTGTTTTAACTGAAATAGCAGTGGAAATTATGATAAAAGAGGGTGGTTTGGAGGACTAAACCTTTAATTTGTGTTGTGTTTGTGATCATTTGCATGTCTGTAATTTGAATGTTGTACGTATCTCTGAAGACAAAGTGTGTAAAAGAGAGGCTTTTTTCCACATCTCTATTTTTGTTTCATGACAGACATGGTTTTGAGATGGTAACTCATGCTGAAAAATGAGACTTACTGTGGACACAAAAAGCATGCCAGTTGTTTTAACTTACATGATTGGAATGATGTTTTTAAGCCTCCTAGAAGTTAATTATCAAAAATGATGGAAGTTCATTATTGAAAATAAAGATACTGAAAAATAATAATGAATGTATTATGCCTAAATCAACTTTGTTAATCCCAGTGAAACTCTCTTTTAAGTTCCTGCTGCAACATCTCTCATATCTTGCAAAATAAGGAATTCTATGCAATCCTCTCTTCAAAGAGCAATAGTAAGATGAAAACTGCACAAAGTAATTTTGTTTATGTGAATGTTTAAATCTTTGGCCCATGTTTGGGTAATTGAAGTAAAGAAGCATTAAAACTTCAAAGAAATGCTCCTGTTTTTTCAAAACACATTTTTCAGCTCTGGTAATGATATATAAGGTTCACGGTTACCTCAGAATAGAAACCAATCAGAAATGGACCCTGTTGAACATCTGAGACAGAAAGTCCATAAGCTCGAGAAAAAAAATTTGGAATTAAACAATCAACACAATCAAGAGGTAAGGAGTTTTTTTGTTTGTTTGCTTGCTTTATTTTACCCTTGGAATACATGTAATTTGTTTCCTTGAAATAGTCCTCTCATCAGGTGAATTAAAATCACAGTCACTAGTCGGAAAAGAACAAAGAAGTAGCACTGTACAGACATCTCATGCCTGTCCGTAGGAGCTGATATAATTTTTAGTGTCATTGCTAATAGTGGAAGGTGCGTGTAAGAAACTTGAGCACTACACAACAGCAAAGTCATGCAGAAGAATACTTTGCACCTCCAGCTTTGGAATTCTCAATGTAAGATGTGGTTTGTTTCTTTGAGTGTTTTAATCCCAGTAATTCCAGGGATACATTTTAGAGAATGACTTTACCTTTGATGGAACAATGGGAGCATGACAAGAGCAAGTCACTGTGTAAGAAGCAGGAATCTCTAAATAAATGGACAGGGATCAACAAACTTGGTTTATTGCCCATATTTAGTCAAAAACAGATGAATGAGCACCCACACCAGCTGCCCCTAACTGCTAAGAGCAGAATTGTTACTTATAGCAGTAATAAAAATTCAAACTAAAGGAAATTTTAATGAAGTTTTTTCTCACTGCTACTTCATTTAGGTACTAGTTTGCCACAAGAGCATCAGGGAAAATCTTTCTAATGGGGTTAAATTATTTCCTATGAATGGAGCTCCTGTTAATAAGGATGCTGCTGCCTTGAAGACGTTCTGAAAAAATGCATGTTTTACTTTCCACCTCCTTGCATTTAATGTGCTTAAGGTGGTTTCCTGGGTCAGTTTTTGGCAGCAGTGACTAGACTATCTTTCTTACACCAGATAAGAACTCTTTTTGAAGCCTTTTCTTTGTTCTGTTTGTTGTGTTTAATAGCATTCTGCTATTAACTGCTATGATGACTGCTGAACATCATTGAACTGGAGTTTGTGTTTTCGTAATGAGTTACGAGGTGTCTGATAATCTAGTATCCCAACACAATGGTTTTCTAGTTGTTAAATACAGTTACCAGAAAATTTCCTGTCGAATATAATTATAACTTTTATTTTCTTAAGAAAGAGTATGTTTGGAAAAACAGAGGGGTGTATTCAAGGTACATGAAAATGATCTAGGAACAGGATCAGTTTGCATTTAAAAAAAAAATATTTACAATGTGTAGTTTCAAGACTGTATTTCAAATTCAGACGGATATGATGGCAGCTGTGAATGCAATTTCCAAAATATTTATTTTCTAGGTCTCTCACTGTGAAAAAGAAGTAATGAATTTAAGGTTGGAACTCGAGAAAGGAGAGTTTCTTCGTCTGCAGAGTGAAATGTCGTGAGCTAGAAAGACGTCTGAAATACAGCTGTATTCTGCAGAGGACAAGCTATCTGATGCAAAAAGCAAACTTTTGGAACTGCAAGGTAATTTTCAAAGAAAAAAGAGAAATTGTAGACCAGAGGCTACATCAGTCCCAAGTCATTAGAACAAGCAGAGATTGCAAAAGGTTTTATGGTTACCGCATTTTTTGGAAGTGTCTTATTTTCCCATGTCTTACTCCTCTGCTTCTGTAAGCTCATAAGAGTTTACAAAACCCTTGCTGTCTCATAGGAATTAAATATAAGCTGCTAAACCTATCAATATCTTTTTTCCCTCTGGCTCCTTACCTTCTGTTATTCCTTCCTTCAGTGTGTACAGAATTGTAATTTAGGTGTCCCTCTCCACATCCTGTTTATCACTATGTCCAGCAGTTCTTCCTTTTCCATTTCAGGGGGGAAAAAAACATGGAGTCCTGTTTAAATTTATTTACACTCTTTTCTTTTCTCTCTTCTCGTCTCTTCTCGTCTCTTCTCGTCTCTTCTCCTCTTCTCTCCTCTCTCCTCTCTCCTCTCTCCTCTCTCCTCTCCCCTCCCCTCCCCTCCCCTCTCTTCTCTTCCTTCTTTTTCCCCAGGAGTTCTCATAGTACTGCTTTGTTCTTTCATATTTTAAAATATTTCTATCTTTTCATTCTCATACCTGGTCTCTTTCTGTCATCTTTGGTTTTGTTTTTATACAAATAACATGTGTTATGACAGTAGTCTGCAGAAAGGAAGGGTTTTACCTAGACATTTTTTCCCCTACTTGTTCTGCATTCAGAAACTCAAATTTTCTTAATCCTTCTCAAACAGAGTGATATTTCTCACACTTAAAAGCCGGGGAGATGCATTTTTTGTTGTCTAAGTAAGTATAATACTCTTTAAATTTGCTACAGGAGATGTACTTGTGAAACTTAGGTGTTCAGTGAAAAGACTGGAGCATTTCTGGAGTTTGTAACCTTACAAGGATGGAAGGAGACTTTCAAACTTGCCAGTGCACTTATACGGCCTGATTTTTTAAAAAGATAATAAGAAATACGCACTTTCACTCATTTGGAGAACACACAAATTATACAAATCTCATGGTTGGTTTAAATTTCTCAAACTGTTTTTGTTTGGTTGAGGTTTTTTGTTTGTTTGGGTTTTTGTTTTCATTTTCATTTTTGTTTGGTTTTGTTTGGTTTTTTTGTTGGGGTTTTTTCCTGATTTTGTTTTTATTGTGACAAATGTCAAAGAAGCTTAGTGTCAAACAAACTAGTTCTCATGTTGCTTCTCATTTTTTTTTTCATTTTTTAACTTAGCACTTCTTCATTCCTGGCCTCTTGGAGCCTTGTTCACCTCATGTGGTGCTTTTGATACAATCCCACCTTAACTCTTGGACAGAGCACCTCACCTGTGCCCTGTCTTTAGTATTTTCTCCAAACTGTTTTTCTGCTGTTCTTGAGGCTTGACTTACTAACATGTGATAGGTCTTCCCCATCATTGTGTCCACTAATTCTCTGTGTTTTCCCACCACGTCTCTTCTTGTTGTTTTATCCTTCTCCAACTAGGAAGAAATTTCAGAAGAATGGAATGAATTTGAAGTTAAAATCTATTAGAAAATGGTGATCACGTAAACACCAACATAGGTAGTTGTACTCAGTAATATAAAGGGCTAATAGAAAATATTTTGACCCAAAAGCCAGTTTGTGAAATGAAGCAAAGTCCCTAGCAAAACTGCTTATAGGAAAAGAACTTTTCCTTGGCATTTAAGCTTTCACAGAGAAATATATGCAGTGTTTGCCTATCTTGGGGCAGTTTCTGGGTTGAAGATTCAAATCTCTTGAGCAGCAGTAAATTTCCTCAGGAAAGCCAAGCCTTTGCTCATTAGCCCAACCTGCCTTAGGTTTTCCTACAGTCTTTTTCATGTGGCAGGTATCTGTATTTGCTGTTACTTAAACTGAGCTTGAAATTAATTGATACGGACTAAAGTTTCACATAGACATTTGGAAATAAGCTAGCCAAGTGTTGCAGAAAAATGCAATTAAGTTCCCCATGCTATAGAGGCCTCCCTTGAAAAAGTTGAATTTTTATTCCTTTCCAAAGGGAGAAGAGCTTTAATTTGTAAAAATTTCCAAAGCATTTCCATGTCCTTACGTGAAAGATGCTACAGGAATACAAAATGTGATTGTTTCTCTGTAGTGAAACTGGAAGTGTTAATGTTCCAGTGTTTCACAGGATATCACAATACACAGCTTTTGTGTTGTGAATTGGTATTCACTATACCTTTTTTCTTTTTTTTCTGAACATATTTATTTGCAGTGCTATTTGTCTTTTTCTTTCCCTTTTTTTTTTTTTTTGTAAACAACAGTACTCGATGACAAATACCAGCAGAAAGAAGCAGAGACTGAGGAAATGATTCAAAGTTCTCGGTGGCAGTGGGAAGAGGAACAGCAAAGATTTGCAGTGGATAGAGATAACATCCTCAGAGAATACCTCGCTAGAATGGAATTCCTTATTAAAGAAAAAGCTGAAAGAGAAAGGGCTTGTAAGGTATGGTGTATTAATAGATGGAAAGTTCCATTAGATGCTGGCTGAAAGTTTTTTGGTGAAAAGTCTAGGGTGGGTTGGGGTTTTTCTGGTTTAAGGGGGAAAAAAAACCCCAAAAAGCTAAATACTGCAGAATACTTCTGAAGATTACAGCTTTGTGGAGAGCTTTGTGGATAATTGGCTAGCTGAGAAAGGCCACTTCGATGTGATACCGTTGGATAAGGTTCGGGGAAACAAGCAGGGGATTAAGTAATCAGTGTCCAATCACTGCCAAGGGTCATGGTGACCTTTGCTGCAACATGAAGATGGGGGAGAAAATCTTTTGCCAGAAAAATGAAGATAGCCTAGGTAGAATAGCCACAAGAATGTAAACATAGAAACAAAATAATCATTAGAGCATAGAAGTAGGTGTGGTTGATTCATGTGTATTTTAACCAATAATGAGCTCAGCTTTGCAATATGTATAAGCTTCATTAACACCAATATAAATATGTGTGAGCTATCAATAAACTTTGAGATTTGTTGTTCACGCATATTGTGTGCTGCAATTCTTCCGCCGTTCACGACACAGCTTTATGAAGTTTCACTTAGTGTGTAATGCTGGTTTGGGGCTTTGAAGGAAGGTGTTGTGGCTGTTTGTCATGGGAAACACCAAACCCAAGTTATCAGTACACAGTGGTAGTGAAAACAGAGGAGCTTGTGGACAGGACCTAAGGTCCTTCTCAAAACAAGCAGAAACACAAGTCACTTTTCATTCAAAGCTGATTCTTACATAGGTAGGGCAGGATATAGGCTGTGAACAAGCCTGCTTTTAGATAGAGTTTTTTTTTTAAGTTGCCAGGGGCAGCAGGGTAAGCTCTGAGTTCTGGCTAACAGTAAGTGGCTGAGTTAGTTTGAGGAGGCTCTGGAAGAGTATTGCCTTCTGTTGTGTACAGTGTTTTATAGAAGCTATCTTCAGAGAGTTTAATGCTGCATCAATAGATCAAAGTTAAAAAAGTATGCCATGCTCTGTCAAGTGATGTTCGTCCTTGAAAAAGGACAAAAGAAGCAGCAAATGGCTCAGGACATTGTGTTCTCTGTCAGTTCCCTGGCAGTGTTCTCTGCCCGTGGTTGTAGGGGCTTTGTTGGTTAATGTATTGAAGTGACAAAATTGAAATGTAATTAACATGAGTAGACTAAGATTGCCATGCTCGTGAAACAGGTCAGTGTGAGCTGTAGGGTTTCAAATCTTGACGTTGTGTTGTGTATTTACAGGCCTGGTTTAAATCTCCTTTAGTTATTCTGAGTTATAAAATGAAAGCTAAGGAGATTTAATTGTGGTCTTAATACATGCAGAGAAGTGGGATTCTGAGCATGTAGGCAAATCCAGGCTGGAAAAACTGCACTTCACAAACTGTAATTCTGAAATTGGCTGTGAAAATGCTGAGGTAGGCATGGGAGTGCAGTCATAGAATATTTGAAATGTGTGTCTGGAACACGCCGGAAAAGTAGTCCTCTGCTTTGTGATCGTGATGAGCTCTGTTGGGCACATCCTGGCCCGGGATAGGAGGGGTTGGATTCGATAGGAAGGGCAATAGCATCACCTCGTGGTTAGGGAGGAGATCATATCCCTGCACGTTTTTTTCCTTAGAAGACTTGGGAGATTGTGTCGTTTACACACGGTAGAAAACCAACCAAACAAAACAAAACAAAATCCAGCCATGTCTTTCATGAGCAAATATTTGCAGGTGGCTACGGGGATAGTATTAAACAGTCTCCAAAAAGTTCAGAAATTCTTCAAAACTCTGAAATCCTACAGCTCATACTGACTTATTTAACAAGCTTCGTATATGCATGACAATTTTAGTTTACTGATGTTAATTACATTTCCAGTATAAAATGTTTTAAAATTTTTTGTAGTATTTTACAGCAAACTATGTATTAATTATTTCATATTTCCCAGTTCACTTTAGTTAATATCTGGAAGATAAACTTGAAGAAATAAATATATTTCCAGGTATATATATCCGTAGAAATTGTTAATTTTGGATTATTGATTTACTTATTCATTGATTTTGCATTCTGAAGGGAAGAAACCTGTCTTGCTGGACATGCAAAGCTAGAGGATTAGCTTAAATTTGGTCCAAATTCATATGGACTATGGGGATTTTGTAGCAGTGACTTCACAGAGCTGCAGAGTCCAGTAATGTCAGTAATTCTCCCAACCTGTAGCTTAGTTCAGTTTCTGTATGCAGAAATTGAAGTGGGGACCATCTTATTTTATTCTACTGAGGGCTTCATATTTCTTAGGTTTTTAAAGTAATTCAGTTTCTACAAAGAAGAAAATCCTTTTCAGAATAGCAGAAAATTAAATTATTTGGTCTATGGGAGTAATTGTCTCTCAAAACATCTGAAGTTTTAGCAATTAAAATCATGACAAAAATGAACTTTTGTCCCCATGTCCCCATCCCCATCATTTTCCCAAATGCACCATGTTTCTAACATTGCCACTGAGCTGGGACACAGAAGAGATTGGAAAAGCTGCACTCTTTCAGGGAAAGATTGCCTGTGGAGATCTGGATCTGATTTTAGTGTTACCACAGAAGGTCATGTTCACAGTGATTTTTGGGCCAACAGAGATTTCTTGGTGGTCAATTAAAAGCATGCCTGCATTGGGTAAACACTTCTGTTAACATGTGCTGGCATCTGAGATTTTAAAATTCTAACATCATCATCTGATGTGTGTTGTGTCATTATGCTCCCCCGGTTTAAGCTGGAATGTTCTGTTACCCCCTTTTTCTGTATAATGGTTCTGTCTGGAATTCCCCTCTTTCCCAGTTATCTGTCCATCACCGGTTACCCTGGAAACCTGCGCCCTTTCTGTCACCCCTAAATACCCCCCCTTTTATCCGGAATCTTCGGTGCTATACATGGAATTTTTGGGCCGGGGACCGGGGTCCCACCTTTGAGCTCTCTCGGTTGGCTACCCGTCCTGTCACTCTGATAAAGCCCGCGCTCACCGTGGGCCCCCATTCGCTGCCTGTCTGAGCTCTCCCCCTCCCGTTTCTCCTATATAACACGTGTATTCCCTCCCCCCAGGGCCCTTCGGTACGGCGGCTTCCCCTGGGTGTTACTCCGCGTTCTGGAATAAACCCTGGTCCCAGTCAGGGGACGCTCTCCCATCCCTGTCTGTGGTCCTGTGCCTTTCTGTCCGCCTCGGGCAGAGCTGACCGCCGAGCCGGCGCGTCCCTGTCAGCGGAGCGGCTCCCGCGCGCCGCGCCGAGAAACCGCGCACTCCTACCGCTCCTTCTGCTGGCTGGTGGGGATGGCGGCTCAGGCGGACCTTTAAAGTCATGGCTGCCACAGACGTGGTCTCTCCTCCTCTATTGAACTCTCTACTGCAATACTTTATCTTTGAAAAAGTACCTCTTGATGTATTTATTTATTCATGTACCTATTTATCTTTAGGACACAAATGCTGCCCTGAACAGCATTGCCAGGAAGTTGAAGGATATGGAGGCAGAGCACGATGGCTGCAGCAAGATCCTGAGGCTTCAGGCCAAGCATCTGGATTTCAAGAATACACGACAGGAGTATCTCATCAAAGAACTGGAAGTAAAGCTTTCTCCCTGCTGCTGGGAGCCTCAGCAAGCATTGGCAAAACTGAGCAGTTTCATTTTTGAAACCTCTGAGTTAGGCTATGAGTGCCTTGTGTTTGATTAACAAAATGCAGAGCATCACTTGGCAGGAAAGGTGGATTCACTAACTGAAGTGCTTAGAGTCAGCTTCAGTCTCACATACTTGCTACTTTGCTTTACCTGTCCAAAATGAATGACTTCATTTGTATCTGTGTAACTTTAGGTGTCTTAAATGACTTTTAATATTAATTTCTTTTTCTTGATCTTTGTTGCATCACTTGAAGGCAGGAGTCCTTTTGGAGTGTATTGTTCTTTTCAGATCAGTCATCAGTCTAAGTGAAAATATTTTTTTGACAGGAAACAGTGTAGTTAAAATTGCATGTGAATTTCTATTATAGCAGCTCTGTAGTTACTGCTATTGCTAGAAGCATTTTTTCAATTGAAATTCCATGTCCAGGCCTTTACATGGAGATAAGTATCTGTGAGTATAAAAAATGCAGCAAGAACATAATCCTACATCAATTTCTTTAACTAAACAAAAACTTTTATTTTAATATTCTGGATATGTAATTGTTTTCTTTTACTTATTTATTGATATGAGTTTTCACAGTTCTAAAGCGCAAGTAGTTCAGATGCCACAAATTGGTTTATGGAGACCCAATAAACTGAAGAAATTAAGTTGTCTTTGCATGATGTTATCATCTTTCTGGACATGAATATTTTCAAAATGTACTTTTAGGCAGAAACAGTGAAAATAAAGAAACTGGAAGAAGATGCTGCAGCAGCAAGATTAGCACATATACAATGTAAATCCGCTACAGAAATCATGCAGGTAAACTTTTAGTTAAATATGTGGTAGAAGTTTACAATGAAACAGAAGATGAAAGAAGATGTACCTTGTAAAGGTACAATCTTTGAAAAATGCCAGGACTTCCTTGCTCCAGTGAAAACACTGAGTAATTTTTTGCAATGAGTGTCAAAATTGCAAAAGGTAATAGAAAAATATCTCCTATTCTCAGGGGACTATTAAGTTAATAGAATAAATATTAAAATAAAATGTCACATTCTTATGTTTGAGAATTCAAAGTAGCATTGAAACAGTGAGGGGAAAGGAAATGTTTCACAGTAGTTAAACTGTTAAAATGTTCTGTCCTGTATCTTTGGAATGGGTACTTAGATAATTTTGGAGATACAGTGCATACATCCAACTTCTCTAGGTGTGAGATATTAATGCATCCTGAGACTGCAGTTTCAAATTTCAGCTGAGTACATTTTGGCTTCAAAGCTATTATATCTGCAGTTACCAAAGAATACATGAAAAAATGTAATATGTATACTTGAATATCAAATTCTTGTGTTATTAAACTGTATCACACAGGGTTTGATCCATTAAAGCAATTAGGGTTTATTTTAAAAAACAAGTATGAAAAACCTGTAAGATAATTGCTCAGTGATCTCATACTGACTAACAAAGCCTTCATATTGGACTTTTGAAAAACCAGACGAGAAAACAAGAAGGAATATAATCTTTTTTTTTTTCACCAATAAGCATTGACACTTTCTCAGTTATTTTCTTATGACCTTCTCTAAGTACAGTCCCTTAGGTTTCTGAAGTGATCATTAAATAAGTAGTGATGATTCAGTTTTCTTGATTCCTTCTCTACTTCTACAACATACAAAGGAACTGGAGGGTAGCATTCCTTGAAGTTAGAGATTTATCTTTTATAGGTGAAGAACTGGTAAGGTTTCCTTCCTTGTTTATGTACATGAACAAGCTCCACATGCGTTTTGCTCTGAGTGCAAGTGTAGTGTTTACTGTTAATCCCACCTTTTTACGAGTCTACTTAAAAAAATAGAATTCTCCTGGAAAACTTCAGTAATACAAATAATTGAAAACAGGAAAATCCAAACTCCATGAAAGGACAACAGAATGTGCTTTTGGTCGGCATATCTATTTCCTTCTGTTTTGAACTTTATGTATTAATACGTTTTTACATTGTTCAACGCTTTCCAATGCCGTATAGAATTAATAGAATGTATTCAGCTGTAAAAAGCAGAACAGAACAGCAAACAGCATTAAAGACCATGGTAGTCTTTCCTAACTTCCTTTAACTGCTTCCTTATCACTTGGGAGTTGAGAATTCAAGAACTTGAAGGCACTTTGAAGGAAGAGCAATGTGGCAGGAGAGAAGCTTTTTCAGGGGTATCAAGGAAAGATTTCAGAGAGTCAGAAAATGCACGAGAGAGGAAAAAAAGTATAAGTTTCCTTTTAAAGCTGTTATAAAATGACAGTAGACACTTGGAGTACAACTTGTAGTTTACATTCCCTGCAATTTTCAGTCAGCAGAAAATCTGGTGCAATGTGCCAAACCAAACTAAAGGTTCAGAACCTGGCAGTCCATTAATAACAGGCCCATATCAGTAACCAAAGGTATTGTGAATGGTACAGATAATAACTAGCCTATTACAGATCATTTGCCAAATAAAAAATTTTGAAAATCATAGTTATGGTTAGGTCCAGCCTCCAGTAGTGGTTGGGGTGAGTGTAGGAAAACATAGCCAGCAGGTCTACAAAAGATGGCTTTTCTATATACACTTAGATTATTATGAAGACATTATTTTCCACTTATGTGACTCAGCTGGATCTCTAAGACTCCCGTCATGAAGTTGTCTATCATTTATAGTGGGTAATCTTTGTTTTCAACTTTTGAATGGCTGTTGAAAGCTTTAAATGGTTAAAAAATATTGAAAGGTGTGACAGCAGAGGAAATCTCTTGGGATGTTTCCTGCCCAGCACAGTCTGCTGTGCCTGTGGTAGCAGAACTTGGGTGAGCTCTCTTTCAGCCTAGAGCTATATGGCTCTGTATACACAGGTGTTTATGTTGACTTACACAAGTAGTAGTGGAGAAGGAAAGAAACTGGCTTTTCCTACAAGAAAGGAAGTTTGTGGCCTGAGCAACTCATACAAGATTCATGGTGATGGAGATGTTTTTTAGTAAGATACTTAAAACTTGAGCTGGAAAAGCCTTTGTCATCCTCTGCAAAAATCAATTTGAAGCAAGCTTTTGGTTTTCCTGACACTGTGCCTAAATGCTCAGGCAATCTTTTTAGATTCTTCCTTGGATTCCTGTCTCTGCTTCTGTCTCCTTTATATACTATTGTTTGGCCTTGGAGTTTCCTCATCAGCTGCCTGTTTAGTCATGTCGGGCTCTTGATAGATCTGTTTTCCTGACTGACACAGTACAAGAACAGATTAAAATTCTGGGCAGTCTGCTTTAAAAGTCACTCCAGAGTAGAGTCAGGCATGTGGAAACCTTAAGAGCAAGAACTGTACTTGAAATCAGCGTTGATGATGCAAGATGTGACATGGTCTCTCTGAAGACAGCTGTTGTGTTAATTAAAATATGAAGAATTCTGTTTCTTATACGTAACCTTGGGGTCATATCCAAATAATCTTATGAACTGCATGTCACGAGGCTTGGTAGCTGAAAATATAACCTCTTGAAAAATCTTTCTTAGAAGGAATATAAATGTCTTCATTCAATTAAGAAAGGCAAGCAGTTTCAGCATCCATGTGATGTGCTAAAGTGGTATCTGGCAAATCCATTGATTATCCTTTAAAAGAGCACAGTGCATTTGCCAAAAATAATTTTGGGTAAAGTATCTTTGTGTGGAAACTTTCCAGTTTACAAAGACAGCATTTATCCTCCAGCGTGCAATGGAAAGACTAGGTTGAGGAAAGGAAGGAAACTGAAGAATCCCCTGGGACATTAGTGACTCCTCCTGGCAGCTTCAGCCTGCATGAAGGCTCAATAGTAAGGAAAAAAATGTGGCACACATCGTTTAGTTTAGGTGTTTTTTAAAACATACTGTCAAAATATGTACTGTGCTGAAGATTTGCTGCATTTGCTGTGCTGAGCTGTGGAAGAACTCTGCTATGCTCTTACCCTTTTTGTTATTATGCTACCTTTTAAAAAATTTAATACATGAATAAATGTAACCAATGCCTTGGAGAAGCTAATTTGAAAATGTTTTTTTAAAGTATGGGTAGGATGTACTGGCATTCCTAATTAAGGCATTTTGTAGATATGGATCGTCATTTCATGTGAAGAATATTCTGTCTTTCTACCCAACTTTTTTGTCACGTTTCATTAGCTACCATTGTAGAAATGTTTCTTTCTCTTTCATACACTCTTTTAGTTTTAGTGCATGTATTTGACTGTAAAAATTGCTTGAAAATTATTTCAAGCTTTCAGATGGAAAAGCAGGGGGGTTATTTTGTTGCTGTTTTGTTTTTTGCATGTTTTGCTGTGGATTTGGCACATTGGATGTATTTTACTGGATTATTTTCTGAAAACTTTCTCCTCTTATATGACCACTTTGGGCCTTTCTACTGTCTTTACTCAGCTACACCTTGAATAACAATTGCCCCATCTTTTTGCATAGCAGTATGGACAAAGGAAAGTTCTTAGCATGTTTAGAAAATCTCTCCTTTCATTGTGTGGTTACATTTGCTCTCTTTCTACTCTTAGCAATATACATTTTTTTTGCTGGTGGCTTGGAAACGTCTCCTCTTTCTCTGTCAGAGCTCTGAGCATGGAAGGTGCGTGAGATCTGTTCCCTGTGGAGAGGAGCGGAGACCTGCATCAGAGAGTCTTCAGATCTGTGGGTGTCTTTTGTTCAGCTGATGGAGTTATTCCCCACTTTGTCTTAGTGCTGTCCACTGCCCAGGCAGATCTGTCATTCATAAACTGGAGACAAATAAAATCAGGATCTTCTTTTTTCTTTCTGGGAGCATAACAGCTTCTTCCATGCAAGCATTAATGTATTAAAAGACATCTGCTGGCCTAGTTAGCCTGAAAAAGTCATTTCATCAGGCACAAAAGGAATGCATACAGAGAAAAGCAACTGTCTGCCCTAACTACAGGCATTAATGATTGCTATTTCTAACTACAAAACATAATTGCAAGCTGCAAATATTCTACTGAAGTGCTTGCTTCCAAACCTGAAGTGCTTGCTAGCTGTTGCTGTGGTAGGAATTTTCCTTTTTATTTGTATTCCTTAGTAAAATATATGTTATACATGACAAGAATTCAGGACAAGATTCCATTCATGATCAAGATTTCTGGTAATGGAAACAGTACTTAATGGTAGACTCAAAATTAATGTTATGTTACTGAAAGGTTAAAAAAAAAAGATTGTCTCACTGTCATATTCATAGAGCTGGTTGTTTTAATTGTTTTACTCAAAGGATTTCAAACCACAAGACTGTCCTGAGCAGGTGATAAAATATTCATTTTTGGAAGAGTTGTATTAGTGGTTGCCTTATGAGATCAGGTATTTATTGCCTTGGATGGCTTTGCATTTTTCCCAAAGCTGTTTGTATTTGTTTGGGAAGCAGAAGTGCCTGTGTGTGATCCTGTTTACTCCATTGAGACAGCTCTGATTTTGCTTCCCAAAATGAAAAAGCAGAAGGCTGTGGCAGAAACTAAGTATAGGTAACATTTAATATATTGTTGTTGGTCTTTGCTATACCCATGCCTAAATTATGTAAAAATGTCAGTGAATTTTACTTCCCTTCATTTTCCCTTCCTGCTTTCCTGACCTGTACAGTATTTTTTCATATTTTATACCACTTCTACGCTCCCTATGTTCTTTCCACTCTAGTCTGATAATCTTATCTTGATCTCTGACTGTACTGATACAGTCTTCATGGCATTTGAGAAACATTAAGATAACATTTCTGTTATCTTAATCAAAGTTTCTAAGGCACTTGTATGTACTAAAAGTATGAAGAATTGAATTTCTACTGCATGCTGTTGTTGCTAAAATTTATTTATAACCTGAATCACTTTATTATACCACTGATTAAAATCACTGTAAATAAATGAGGCACAGCTTGTGGAGTTTGATGGAGCTGTAGGACTATTTTGGCCAGATATTTAATCATATATAATACATGCAAAACAAAATTTTAAAATAATTTAAGTGTGTTGTGTTGCCAACTTGCCAACTGCCTTGCCAGACAGTTTTCTGTGTGCTGTGCAGGTGTTGGGGCACAGTTTGAATGCACCTCAGGGTATTAACATGGGTGAATGAACTGCATCCACTAAGAGCATGGAAATTTTTATCTGTGCCAGGTCATGGTTGTGGCCCCCACAGGACTGCGATTTACTCACATACTTTATTTACATACTGTGTCTAATTAGATAAATTTAGTGAAATCTATTTTCTTACTCTGCTGTAATATTATGCAATATTTTGGCTGCCATTATGAGAAATGAACTGAGGAATTTTGTAAAGCTGTGAGAATGAGCCTTGAGGGCTCATTTTCAGCTGCGCGCAGCACTGCTACCACACATAGGATGCATCTCTTTTGATTTTAACATTGCCTAGCTACAGCAATTAATTTTTTTCTTTGTGTTCCAGAGGGAGATGTCCATCCTCCTGAACACATACCAGACCCTGGCAAATGCCCAGGTGCTTTCCAGACCGACAAACGTGCCCCCCGGAAGAGTTACCTTGGACAGAGCTTTGTGCCCTCTTGCATGAGAATGTTGAAGCCCTGGTCTCGAACTTCAGCAAGGCTAACCAGAGGGTGAGTGTCCCCAGGCATCAGCTGCCTCTGCTGAGCTCAGTGACATTTGTTCACACTGCAGTCTCGTTAAAAAGGACTGATATTCATCCCCCCCAAAGGATTTGGACACTAACAAATAAACACTGTTTATTTTGGCTTGTCCACAGCTCAGTTTGATGCTGTTGCTGTGGGCCTTTAGATGTGACTGGAGTGTGCCTCAAGTCTCTCAGCTCCACCTTCTGTGCAGGACATTCTGAAAGGAATATCTGATACTAGCAACAGGGACCTAATTAAAAGATAATAAATTCATCTTACTGATGAAGAATTCACAGAATGTAGTCATTTACAGTCATAAAGCAAGTTTTTCTTCTACCATAATCCATTGGCAAAATAGGCTTTCTCCAGGAATACCATTTTTAAATTATGTGTTTATGGTTCAGATCTACTATTTGAAAGAATGCCAGTGTGGGTTTTTTGTTTAATTGTAACTTTTGGATTATGACATTTTTGGAAATACCTATTATAAAACATGTCAGCATTTGTGTGAAGGAGGAGCTGTACTTTTCTGCATGATAATAATGCAAGTGAGCTTACATGACCTCTCCTCCCAGAAAACCTTGTGGTTTTAGGAAAAAAAAAGCCCCTTTTTAGGTAAGTCAGCTGGCTCCAGAGACTAAGCTAAGAGTGGCTAAGCCACTCTTTAGGATATCACTTTGTTTTCTGGTTTATTTCTCTTTTGAAGTAGAAGAAGAAAGGGAAGGAAAGAGAAGCTGGAAGGGGTGAATATTGTTGAGAGTGTTTGTGGGGCTTGTATCTTTTTGTGCCTGCTTTTTAATTAAGCATTTTTATTGAGACTGATCATGAGGTCTGTAGGGCTCTTCTCATGTACTTAGCATCTGTTCTGGGATTTTAGACTGTTGTTTTTTTTCTACAGTTCAGTTTTCCTACAGTTCAGTGTGATCTATCTGGAAGTGTCTTGCTAATATTTTCTAGCAACAAGTGCAGGTGTGTGCATTTGGAGATCATTGTTGGCTCGGTTCATTCCTCCATTTAGTTTGCATGGGATGTGTGGTGTTAAACCACAAGAGTGAATCCTTTCATGCTTGTTGAAAACACATCCTAAACTTAGGAGCTATTTATAAAGAAAACATACTCTATGTTAGAATTCCCTGAAATTGTTTTAAAACTTCATAATAATCTGGAATGTCTTGGCTTTGCAAAAAAAAAAAAAACCAACAAAAAACCAAAAAAACCAAACCAAAACCAAAACAACCCCACCAAAACCCAAAAAAACCCAAACAAAACAAAAAATTAAATGCCATTTTAAATTATTGTTTGCAATCATCACAAGATTTCAACTGAGTTAAGTGTCTCTGCTTTACTGATACTACGGTGAGAAGTGGTTTTAAAATGTAAAACTGGCACTGCTTATTAAATGAGTTATTTGCAATCCAAAATGTTATTCCACAAAAACTATTTACTGTCTTTATCATCACATTCCTTCACACCTGTTTCAGTTAAAAGCATTGTAAAGAAAGGAAACAGATGTCCCTTTTTATTTCTGAGTTACTGCAACTTACTTCACAGAATAATGCTGTATTTGATGCAGATTTCAGGGCTGGAAGTCTTTGCATGGTGAAAACTTAAATTTGTCTAGTTTCATATTCCAACCTTCCTTACACTTTTCCTTTCACTTACACTGGTTTTCTACTTGGTAGAGCAGTGTTCTCTCTGAAATTGGAGGATGTTACTACTAAGTCAACCCCTAAAACTGTGTACTGTGGGCAGACAAGTGGTGTTGGACCTTCTGTGAGCTGTCACAGTATTGGTGAATTGTTGTCAGAAATCAGGAGTACATTTGCAGTTGATGATCGTGGCAATTTCCCTCCTACCATTGCTTTGGTTTCATATATCTGATTCTGTAATTGTTGACTAGAAGAGATACTTTTATCACTGTCATTACTAACATTTTTTATTCCTTTAATGAATCATTGGAATGGCAAAACTAAGAATTTTCTTTTTGCTCTTGTCTAGGTAAAAACCATCTAGTTAGTATTTCTTCCACTTTGGTTTGGTTTCTTTCTGTTGCAGGAATGTGAAGAGAGGAAGCAGAAAAGCAGGCAAAAACTGTGTGGCCTTGAACAAATGCGTGCACAACTGACCCAGGAAAACAATTCCATGAAAAATACATTATCAAATGCTCACAAAGAGTGAATGAATCATTGGAATGAATCATTGGAATGGCAAAACTAAGAATTTTCTTTTTGCTCTTGTCTAGGTAAAAACCATCTAGTTAATAGTTCTTCCACTTTGGTTTGGTTTCTTTCTGTTGCAGGAATGTGAAGAGAGGAAGCAGAAAAGCAGGCAAAAACTGTGTGGCCTTGAACAAATGTGTGCACAACTGACCCAGGAAAACAATTCCTTGAAAAATTCACTATTAGACGCTCACCCCTGCTGGCAGCCTGTGCGCTGCTGTCAGGGGCCCTGTGCTCTCTCTACGGCCGACTGTGCGCCACGTCTCGCCAAAGAGACATTCTCCAGGAACGGGTGAACCAGCACCAACTCCTGAACCACAAGATCGTCAGCCTCCTTTATGCTCTCCCTGCTGTGGTGGAAAGAAACCAGGACGAAGGCAGGCTGAGGCAGAGAAGAGCCAAGAACCTGGTTTATGTGTTCCCAAAAGCTGTGATCGCAGTTCTGGCTGCTAACAGGCTGAGGGCTCTGGCCCGATATTCTTGTACATTTTTCATCTGGACAGATGGATGCAGAGGAAGCTCTGGAATTCAAGTTTGTCTGGGAGAATCCAGAGGCAGGCATCCTTTGACACGCAAGTGAAATGTTCTTAAGATGTCAAATTACATGCTTAGGGAATAACAAAGAGCAATATTATTACTATTGCTAGAGCATGAAGACATATTTAACGACATTCTGACAATTACTACTTATGGATTTATGTTTTTTGTGTTTCTTCATGAAAGTATTTCACTCTAAGAGCAAATGCCTACTCTTATGTTAAGCATTGCAAGTAAAATTGCAATTATGCACATGAACTCAACAGTATCTGATATCCTTGATATTTGTGTTACGGATTTCAGAACTAGGCGCTGCAGCATCTTCTCTGTGGTAAAGATCTTGCAATGTTCCTAAATGATTAACTGTCACCTTTTTTTTTTTTTTAAAGTATTTCCTCTTATTTTTCTAATAATTTTTAATACCTATTTCCTACCAAAATTCCTAGAATTTTCCACCAAAATTGCTTTCTGATTCAGGTAAAATATTAGCATAGGATTTTAAAATTTTCTTTCGAGATTATGTCTACTTGCCCCTTTCTGTTACCAGACCAGTTTATACTTCCCTCTAAAAGGATAAATAGTATCAAAATGTTTTCCAAATTAGAAGATTCATCTACTTTTTTTAAAAAAAGTAATTCTGGAAGCATGCTTAAAACAGTCTAAATTGTTCCGTCTAATTTGTTGTTTATATGCTTATTTTTGGTTAATTTCTGAAAGAACTGGAGATAGCAGTGTGCCATATCTTAGTATTCAGTTATCCTGCTAGCTGCAATTCTCTTTCACAGGTTTTGGAGAGGAAGGAGTTGACTGTATTGAAGCACTTCACTGGTTGACTAGTTCTAACCTCTATACTGCAATAATCAGTTCCATCTCAGAACTGGAGGGTGTTCTCAGCAAACAAGGTAATTTTAACTGGATATTGTTGTAGCAGAAATACATAATAGACGCCTTTGACTAGAGATTATATCCTGAGCTAGTCGAAATACATAATAGACGCCTTTGACTAGAGGTTATATCCTGAGCTAGTCAATACAGATTTTAGTGGGACTGTTTCCCTGAAGGAGTAATTTCATTGCAAGATACAATAGTAACTCTTTTCTACATTCTCTGAATGATCACATCTCTGTACTGTTGGAACAGATCCATTTTCTTTAACAGCTGATAGGATATTTTATCCTTTCAGTATACAGAGCCATGGAAGCTGAAGGCTGGAGAGTGTTTCTGCAGTTTATTTACAGTGAGAACTGATACACGTTCCCTTGGTCCATCTGCATTGCTGCCATCCCTGGTTCTTTATTAACCTCTACTTTTAGAGTCTCCACATTTTTGTCCCAGAAAAAAGGATACAAGAAGAGGGATACTTTATGTGAATAAAGGGAAAGAGCAGGACAAAGACAAGATGATGCATTTTCCAAAAGGCTAAACACTAAATTGGTATAAAAGTTGCCATTCAATCAAATGTCTTTAGATTCAGTTGCAGACACTTTCTTCTTTGATCATGCTGTTTTCAAGAAATTGAAAATTAAAAAGCAAAGTTTGAACAGTGCTTCAGATTCTGTATTCTGTGTTTCAGAATATTTACAGATTCCATCTTGTATAAATGAAAAAGAACGGGATATTACAAGAAACCGGAACTAATAACCTGCTCCATGTTTCCTTTGTGGTGGTGTTTCTTAAAGATGCACAGTCCTGGCTTTTTGGACACTCACTTATCAGTGCAGCCAGGAACTGCTTTGCACAACTGATGGACAACCTGAGCCTTCTGATGGAGACAGTTCAAGGGAACGCTCGTGGGTGCAGAGCCTACCTGGAGAGGGACTCCCTCACACAGAGGCTGCCTCGTGGGCTCCAGACAGTAAATGCCCAGGCCCTGGAAACTGGATTGTATGACAGACTGCCCAGCACAGTAAGCAGATTTACAGTCCCCCTTCAGGAAAATAGGTTTACAGCAATGGTGAAGCTCCCTTGATAGCAGCATTTATTTGGTTTCAGGCTGGTAATGAGTCCATGACAATGAAGTACTACTACATGGGCACTAAGAACTAGATTTGTCACACATTAGAGTGTGAATAGGTGTTTTTGTTTATTGACAAACGATTTCTGGAGGAGGCTTAGTGAAGTCGGCCGGCAGATGGTGAACGCCCAGGCTAGCCGGCCAGCCCGCCTTCAGCCAAAGGGATGTTGCCGTGCAGGACTGCCACTCCGCAGGAGGAAGAGGCGACTCTCCAGCTAGTGGCAATATAGGGCTTATTGAGCCCCCAGAGGGACCAAGCACACCCAAGCAATCCAGGAACAACAGAGCCCCGAGGGCGGGGAAACACTGCGTTTTTAAAGGCAGTGGGAGGTAGGGGTGGTAACAACACATGAACAAATCAGAGTCTGGGGAAGGGGGATACATAGGTGACAGACATAAAAGGAGAACCAATTCTAACAAACGGAGGGAGGGCCCCCGGCCCCTGAACCAATCACCCGACGCTCTGGCTAGAAGGTTCTAGAGATAGAGGCAGGAGTGCCGGGTGACTGGCAGGCAGCCGGGGGCGGGGAATTAAAAAGATACATCGGTAACTGGGGCAACCGGGGAGGCGTTGGGAGATTGACAAGTAACTGTGGAACAGAGGGGAACAAAGGCAGAACCATTAACATCATAACATGGGGGAAACAGAACATACTAGACACAAACTACAACAGGTTAGCGTATCCAAGGAAAAGATTTTTTTTTCAAGTTCTATCAGATCTGTATTAGCTTATAAGAACAAATTTGCTTTTGGCTTGGTGTAAGTGTTAAGGTTGCTTTTTATTATTGTTTCCTATTTTCTCATGTTTACCATCCTTTCTTTCAGTAAAGATAACCTTCTTCCCTTTAACCAAAATGAAAAGACAAACACTTTCTCTCATAATATTTTATAGTAGACTTTAGGTGAAAATAGTAGTTCTTTGTAAACAGAATTTGCAGTAACCCTTGGTAGGTGACAGGTTCAGACTTTTGTGTATGTCTTTTAGAGATAGAGGAAAAAATGATGGTTTTGTCTTCACTTTCTTGGGTCTTAAATATTATTCATTTTATTGCTAAAATAGCAGACTTTATAGCCCATCAACTTGTTTTTGTTTGCTGACAGAGAAACATAGCAATCTTGCAGCAAGAAGTATTTGGATTTTTACAAAGGCTTCATGCAGCAGAGGTAGAGTCCCACTCACTGCACCTGCAGCTTGCAGAATGCAGATGGGCTTTCAACAAGATGCAAAAAGATGCTGAAAAAGCCTGCAGACTGCAAGAGCAATTAAATGAACTTCAGCGTGTAAGTACATTTGACTTGGAGACTCTCTTGCTTAAAAGAGATTCTCCTTTCTACACATTTTTTGATTTGTTTTATTTTGGAAAACAAGCATAAAATTGATTTCCTTTCAATAGAATTTTCCAGAAAACTTGTCCAGTAAATGTCACTAAACTAGAAGACAGATGTATTTAGAAATACCCTTTTCCCACTGGAGTTTCCTTTTGATTTGTAGAAGGAGGTATCCTGTATAAATGACAGTTTGGTCTTCAGCAATGCAGGTTCTCCCATTTGTTGGAAATGTTGATGTGATTTATGTATCCTAAAAGAAGATTTCACTTCCACAGAGTAAAGTCAGCTGGAATGAACGTATTCAATAAGAGTACGTTCATGAGAAGTTCATGAAATATAAATGTAGCAGTTTTAATTCCGAATGGATGTTGATGAAAAACATAGTAATGGATGTTGTTATAATAAAAACAATTCAAATTTTACTGGGTCTGTTTCCCTGAAGAAGTTACTTTATGGCAGGGGGAGAAAAAGCCTTCTCCGACATTCTCAGTAGCACAAATGCCCAAAATTCCCCTGAATCTTTTGCTGTTGCTGATTGACTTACTGAGACACTGTGGGTTCCCTAACCTGAAGCCTAGTTGGTAGAACCTGTCAGGGTGTCCCAATCCAAACACTTCCAAGCAGAGAATATCTGCTAGATGATGTCTCACCCATTGTCCTTCCTATTCTTAGCTAGTGAAATGGATTTTTTTTTAACTCAAAAATCTCTAATCATCTTCAGTTTTGTTCTTAACAGGTTTTATTCCCTTAGTGTTTTGGGACAGTTAGATGAAACTTGTCACATTTTAGATTGTAGTTGAAATGTAGATGATGACTTTCCTTGAAGAATTATTTCCTCTATCTGGAACAGTTTTTGGAGGAGAAGAACAGTCCACAAAGGTGTTTACGAGGATTAATAAGCTATCCACTAAGTTTTTGAACATTGATCTGCGTATTTTTCCTTCTAAATATTGAAGTTTTGCATCCTAGGGTGCTACTTTGACAAGAATTATGAATGCCAAAACTTTACATGAATGTTCTTTATAAAAAACACAGCAATTAACTGGTCTGCCATTTTACTGTCCAGTGATCTGTCTTCATGTTAAAAAAACTTCAATACTAATCCTAAGCATGCATTTGTTTTGGAATTTGCTAGGTTTGCAAGTGGAACTCACTTAGTGGTAGGGAAAGCACTGAATATAATTACAGAATCAGGCACAACTTCTTTCTCTTTCCAGAGAATCAACCAAGACAATGTACAGGAGGAGTCAGATAATGCTTTGCAGCGTGAGCATGAGGCACAATTGCTTTTACAAGAACACCAGCGACGGGTTCAGGAACTGAGCAATACACTGGAATTGCACTCATGTACCAACAAAGATAGAAGCCAGGTCTCCAATGTACCTCTGATGGTAATGTTATTCTTCTGGAACAGTCACCAGAGTTTCACCTTCTGTTCAACAAGCCAAATAGTGCAGTCCTTGTATAAATGAAATAAGAGGAGTAAATACACACACTACTCAGTCTGCTGAGAATTTTAGGCTACTGAGAAAACACTGCAAAGACTCCATTTTTTTTCTTAAGCTATGGATGTTTTATTTTCAACAATTAAGGAAAAAGTCTTCAGTGGGGGTTTGATTTGGGCTTTTTACCTACAATAATTTTGTTTTCTAAAACTCGGGGGGGGGGGGGGACGGGGGGGGGGTTCTGAGTCATTAATGCTTTTGCTAGGAAATTCATAAAACTTTAGTATGCAGTGGTCCAAATCTACTTCGCAATCAATTTGTCTTCCACGTTGGTCAGTAGCCAGTGGCATAAAGTGAGGTTTATTTGGGTTAAATAGCAACTCTGCTCTCTGCTGGCAGAGCCTCTCTAATGCAACAGAAGAGCTGAGGAGAAGAGACCAAGTTCTGGATCACCAGAATAGACTCCTGAAAGACCCAGAGCAGGACCAGCAGCGGCTGCAGGAGACTCTCCAGGAGGCAGAACGTGCCATCCAACAGGGAGCAATGTGAGCCCTGGGGCGCAGGGGATGTCACTTAAAATGTATAAAAACTGAAATTCCTACTTCCATGGGCAGGTTTTAGCCCTGGAAAGTGTAAGGTTAGAAGAGAAAAGTACATCTGTCTCCTTTTTTTTTGAAATTCAGACATAGTCTTCTAAAAGCAAAAGTGTTAGTTCAAAATACTAGGTCATACATTTTATGCAGTTATCCCCTAATAGTGCTCCAAATTCTGGGTGCTTAAAGAACTGGTAAACAAAAGACCTGTGTGATCTTACTGATCTGACAACATCTCTTTGGCACATCCTTAAAGTTCTGTTTATTTAAGAAATGGTTGTTTGTTCTCTGTGTTTCCACGCCATCTTGTTATAGGCAGATACAATTTATTTATAGTAAATACAGAAGCATCAGCTAGGGGACAGGTCTTCACTGCCAAAGGGACTGAAACCCATTTTGGATCTCGCCTTTCCTGTGGTACAAGACAGATCTTCCAGCTGATTTCAGGGAGTTTTGGATTTAGACCTAATCCCCACACCACTTGCACCATAACCTGGAGTGGCAGGAAAGGCTCAGGCACTGGTTTTGAAAAGACTGGTAGTCAAAAGGAGCCCCCATGACTTGAAGGAGCTTATTACTAACCAATTCTTACGCCATATGGTGAGATTAAAATAAAACAACAACTTCGCAGACTTTGTTTCTAATACTTACCATAGTATGAAGCATGTATTATGAATATTGTTGTTGTTCCATGGCTAGGATCTAAAAGACTTTTAGTCATACATGGGTTCATTTGACCTCTGAAGACCAACATCTGAGAAGCTGTAAGGGCTTTATGCACGAGGGAAATAATGCAATTTGTATAATCCTCAATGAAATGTTTAACAAGCTCATTAAAATGACAAATGTTATTTGGTAGGATTTGATCCAAGCAGCTGTCACCTGCAGAAGGATTTGTTCTAGAACGCTTGCCCTTTCCATTGTAATCACCCCAATCTATTTTGGACATTCTTCTTTGTGGCCACACATATATCCAGAAAAGATTATTTTCATGTGAAGAGACTTTAAAAATGGCATTTTTTTTCTCTATATAGCAACTGAAAATCAACAAAGACAACTTTCCCTTCATTGTTCTAGCAGCTCTTCACAACAAATAGGGTTTTTTTTCTCCCTTTGGAGCATATAAGCAAAGCAGATGAAATAAACAGAATCTGTCAGTGTTTTCCAATACAAGAATATAATACCATCCTGCTAGAGACTTTTAATGAACTCTGTATCCAAGCCATGATAGTTGTTCATTGATAAGCATATAATTACATCAGTTTTAATTGCTTATCCTCAACAGAAGCATCTTTCATTTGGAAATGCACCAAATGCACTAATATGAACTAATTTTAGGATTTGCATTGGAGTTTATCAACAATTTATCAACAATTTAAACAGTTTATCAACAATTATTTTACAAGACATCAAAACCATAAAGTAGCTGAAGAATAATTTGTACATTGGAAGAGCTTCAGTTCTATAAAGTTACTCCATTGTTGTTTTGTTTTGTTTTTTTTTTCTTTTATAATAGAGACGAAGAGTTGATCATTAATCATATAAAAGCTGTGGAGGCCGCCCTGAATGAGTATGAATTTGAAGTGCTCCCTCTGATTTGTGTTCCAAACATGCCAAACTCTTAGAACTGTTTATTCTCAGGGGAGGAGAAAAGTTGTTGCAAAGCAACTTCCTTTCCTTAGAGTTGAAGTTTCCTCCCTCAACTTCTACCATCTTAAAAAACTATTGTGGAATAAAATGCAAGCTTGCAGTATACACACACCTTGTTCTAAATGTAGAATTTATGACAAAATTCACTTGCCTTCCCTCGCTGAGCACTATTTCTGGTTGCCAAGACTAATGCAACATACAAAAAATTAGCAATTGTGGTGGTTAACCCTCTACTGAAGAATGAGAGATCACATACTTGGTGGCCATAAAACATTTGGCTTTGTGTCTGCTACTTTAACCTCTGAAAATTATTAATAGGAAAAGAAAATGCAGGAAGTCATAATCTGTGGTCAGAACCTTCCATGGTATTTTTTTAAAGCTCATTTTAAATTTAATAATAATCTCAAGTTTTCTCTCTGACTTGTGGCCTGGTATAAGACTATTTGAAGGTCCAACAAAGCTATACATATTAATTATTTAGGAGAAAGGAATATTTTCATATTATAGTGTAGCTCTAATGGTAGGTGGTTTTATAACTGCTTTCAATCTACAGCAGCACAGAGCAAGAGATGTTTTCATTACCTTGGAGTGTCCATTTCCCTTACTACATCTTTAATTCCTAGCAAAATGGGAATCTCTTCTTTATTTTAGTTTCTGTATTCACCAAAACTGTTGTTAACTTTATTTTCAGATATCTTTTTCAAGTCTCTTTCCTTTAATGCTCATGGAAAGTGACAGAACCTAAACTGCGTGGTTCACCTACAGCAAACTGTGCTGATAAGAAATTTCCTTTGTGCCACCACCATCTTCATACTGGCTTCTTTCAAACTTTGGAAGTGAATGTCATGCAGCAACTGCTGTGTTTTTACAGTAATAGATACGTCGTGCCATGTCCTTGGCCTTTCTCTTTTCAGGGCAGGATGCTTTTTTCTTTTTTTGGTAGCATTCTCTCCCAGCACTGTGAATGAGAGATTTATTTGCAATGAAAATTCAATCAGTCGTACTTTATCCATGGATGTTAGTTCCAGTGATCAAAGCAAGTCCACTCAATGGGCTCAAGGGGACACCGTTCACCCCCGCTGGTGTGTCTGAAGGAGAATTACCACTGATGCTGGGGTATTTTCCCTTTAGGTCAGAGACGAGGCTGTGGCATCAGATGCTGCAGCAGCCGCGCCACTCCCCAGCCTGAAGACCCTTTCAGAGGAAGCAATGAGAGACAGGCCAGAGGCTAGATCATTCCAGGTTAGAGTCTAAAACCAATCCTGTTTGGTTTTTTTTTAATTTTCTTTCTTTTTTGCATCTGAGCTGCAACAGGCAGACAGATTATGCTCTGAGCATGTGGAGAGCAAAACGCTTCAAAAGTATTGCAGTCAACGGTTGAAAGAATTTCCATGTATACGCTTGCACATGGTATTTCAGAGATGATGTCAACTTTCAGTTTTGCAGTTACAGTATTAAATAATGGATGGGAAAACAAACATGGACAGAAGTATATATATTTGGAAATTAATATCCCTCTATCCCCTTCACTTTTTTTCCCATTAATATACACAAGACTAATTAAAAAAACCCCACAAACAAAACCAAAATTAAGATCCCCACAAAAAAGCAAAACCGAACAAACAAAAAAGATGAGATTTTCAGGCTCCTTCTTGGTCAGTATCAGATTTTTTCAACCCACGGTTCTAGAATTAACTGTGGTGTTTAGAGCATTCCTCATTTAAAAGAGACTGCTATTTACAATGTTTAAATATAGAAGCTATTTTGCTTCTGTAGGTTTAAAGACTTGCACATTTCAAAATACTAATTTTTTTAGGACAAAACAATGAGTGGAAAAAAAAGAGAAATTTACCAATAATGTGCCATATTTTCAGCTCTGAATGCAGATTCAGTGCAATGCATCCTTATTGTTTTTAAGTTTGGTCTTCTACAGAAACTATCCCTTAGTCTTTATAGTTGTGCAGAATACATTAGTGCTAAAGCAGAATTTTTTTCCTAATGAGAGAACAAAAGGCAGAGTGAGTACATATTTCTTTCATTGTGCTTCTCTGTCTGAATTAGGGAGAGAGTAGGTAATCAAGTAAAGTGCAAGGAACTTAGACAGGGTAAGTATTGCATACAGTGTGTAAGCTTCTGCAGTAATTCCTCCCAACTGATTGTAGATTTTCTGTTCTAATGCAGAATACAATTGCAGGATCAGGGTCACAAAATCAAACATTCAAGAAAGGCAGATTATAATTTCTCACTGTTGCCCTCTTGCATGCATACATACATTTCAATATGATAAAGACATAAATTATGTGTGCATTATCGTGTTTCCACACTAAAATATGGAAATATGAAATATATAATGCCTTGAGAGTCCCATGAAGCTTAATTAGCACAGATGAATTTTTTTGTCAAACGGTTGAATTACAAATATTTCCCCAGTACAGTGATGATCCATTTTAGAGCTGCACAAAAGGTCCCATGGGTGGCATCTTTCCACAGGAGGCATTTGTGGCAATCACCAGCTTTAAAATCCTTATTTTCTAATTTGGTAGTGGATGCTGCTTTTTTTTTTTTTTTAAGTCCCATCTCAACTCCCATTCTTTTTTGACCTCACAATGATTGCAGAAGCACCTGCAGCCTTTTCCCTCTTTCTCTCCAGAAGAGAATCATAAACACAAAAAGTTGCATTTCATATTTGCACAGAGTGCTTGTGGTATAAATAACATAGTACAGTATGTGCTGGGGAGCTCGCTGGTGGGGCAGAACTGTGAAGTTCTTGTTCACCTGCAGCCTCAGGTGCACTTGGTAACTCAATACATATACAAACAGCAGCAATGGCTCACAGTCTGTGTCACTGTGAACTTCCTTTTCTCCGCACCTTTTCCTCTTTCTCCCTTTTCACATCTCTCTTTCCCCCTTTTCCCTCTCTCTCTCCTCTGCCCTCATCTCTAGTTCCTGTTTGATTCCTTTCCAAGCACATTATTGAGGTTTTATGATAAAATTTGCCTTTTTATAGACAGAGGTCACCTAATGGATTTTAATTTTACTCCATGCCAAACTGTATTAAGGGCAATCCTGTAATCTTGAGTGAGGTAAGCATTTAGGAATCATTTTAGGGACACTTGTCATTGAAAGCAGTGGAGTTGTTTGCAGGCACATTCTCTAGAACTGCCTTAGTTAGTCTGCGATGCGCATATTTAAATTAAAGGCCTTATAATCTTCAAGAATCCTCTTTTAGGACTAGAACCACAGAACCAAGACATTTTGGAGATTTTTTTCTCATGAAAAAAGATGTGATATGGGTTAATTTGCCACTGCTGTTTCCTAGGCACCACAGTGAAACAACCCGATTGATTTTAGCTGGGTTAACATCTATTCTGAAGATCAGCAATGTGAAAACTGAAAAGGAAAACTGAAAAACCTTTGTAAATCCCTGTTTGTGGTACAAGGTTAATTTTTGTCTGTATCACAGGTTTACATTCAAAAGTCCAATTTCATACCATCTGAAGGAAAAAATTGTAACAAATAAAATATGATTATGCATTGTAAAGAAGACCAATAATTTCAACAGTTAGTTGAGACTACTTGGGGTAGATATAAAGTGACCAGTACTGCCAAATCATCTGTGCTCTCTTGTCCTGCTAACTTTATCATCAATCTAAACCAATATAACAAAATTGGGACATTATTCCACTACATACATGGAAACAGCTACATTTTTCCAGTTCTAGTGCAATCAGATTATTTGTTTTCAGAGGTGTGTAGGTTTACGATGCTTCTTTTGTTACTGCAAGTTAATTTTTTTGCTGTGGAGTGGAAGGATTAGTAAATTGACTCATCTTGGAAGTGTGAACATCAGCTTGAAACTATGTGGTAATTTTTTGTGAACAAAAATTGAACTTGCAGTGAGCCTTGTATTTAAATAGAATGAAAAAATTGTATCAAGAGCTCAGTGCTGTACTGCATACTTGAAAACATCACAGCATCTTCTAACTAGGGTGTGGACTCATTCCCTGCTCCTCAATTACATTAGTATTCAACATTCTAGAAGAAATACAAAATCCAGTGTTAGACCTTTTTGATGTTCAAGTCCTGGGACTAAGAATCTGCCTGGCTTCCAAACTGTATTTGATTTCTCTGCTAAAAAAAAATTCTGTCTTTTGTAACAAATGTGGATGTGTGCTATTTGGCATTTAAGTGTAGCTAATGATTCCTTTTACTTTTATTTAAAGAACATGTTTAGACATCTTAGGGATCTCTACTCACTGGCAGCTGCCAGAATTGGAGCATTAAGAACAGGAAGACAATCTTCACAGGCTCACTTTGAATCCGAAGCAGCTTTGGTGCCTCTTACTCCTGTTCCTGATGGTAAGTGTGCTTTGCAAGCAATTACAGTCACTTGGATGTGGGTTCCCAGCCAGCATCTCCCTTCATGCTGCACAGCTTCTGTAGGAAAATACAGCAACACTTAATTGTAAACATATTGAAGCAATAAAATTAGTGCAAACAGAAATGTTCAGAGACATTTTTCAGAAGAGAAAGAAGGTGATGAAAGTTAACACAGGACTTAAAATTAGTGCTGTATTTTTTTTTCTATTGGTCATTATTTGATTAGGGGTTTTTTTGTTGTAGTTTGAATGTTGCTTGGTTGGTTGGATTTCTTTTGGTTTTGGGGAGTGGTGGTGGTGGGTGGGTATGTGTTTGGTTTTTGAGGTTTTTTGGGTTTTTTTTTTAATATTATTATCCTTCCTCCTTTCCTGGAACTTTCCTTTCCTGGAACTTTCCTTGCCTTGAAATTTCCTTTCCTTGCCTTGAAATTTCCTTTCCTTGAAACTTCCTTGAAATATCTTTTTCTTTCCCTGAAATTTTCTGTCCTTTCCTTGAAATTTCCTTTCCTTTCCCTAAAATTTCCTTGAAATAGCCTTTCCTTGAAATTTCCTTTCCTTTTCTTGAACTTTCCTTTCCTTGAAACTTCCTTGAAATTTCCTTTCCTTTCCCTAAAATTTCTCTGAAATTTCCTTTCCTTTCCTTGAAATTGCATTTCCTTTCCTTTTTTTAAAATATCCTTTAGTTTCCTTGCCTTGAAATTTCCTTTCCTTGCCTTGAAATCTGCTTGCAATTTCCTTGTCTTGAAATTTCCTTTCCTTGAAACTTCCTTGAAATTTCCTTGAAATATCCTTTCCTTAAATTTCCTTTCCCTAAAATTTCCTTGAAATTTCCTTTCCTTTCCTTGACATTTCCTTTCTTAAAATTTCCTTTCCTTTCTTTGAAATTTCCTTTCCTTTCCTTGAAATATCCTTCCCTTGAAATTTCCTTGACATTTCATTTCCTTTCCTTGAAATTTCCTTTCCTTGAAATTCCCTTTCCCTTCCTTGAAATTTCCTTTCCCTTTCCTTTCCTTTCCTTGCAATTTCCTTTCCTTTCCTTCATAGACTTTTCCCTTTCTTTTTGTTAGAAGCCATTAACATTTTGTAACAGCCTTTCCTTGCAAACACAACCATTCCAGTATTGTGCATTTCCTTGCTTATTACAATTTACTTTCTCCAAACAGAATCTTCACACTGCCACATTGAATCTGAAGCAGGTGGTTCACCGCCTCCACCTCCTCCTCCTCCTCCTGCTCCTGCTTCTGCTCCTCCACCTCCTCCTCCACCTCCTCCTTCTGTTGCTGTTCCTGCTGCTGCTCCTGTTCCTGTGGGTAAGTGTGCTTTGTGCCTTTCAAGCAATTAAAGTCACTTGAATGTGGGTTCCCAGCCAGCATCTCCCTTCATGCTGCACAGCTTCTCTGGGCAAACAATACTTAAATATAAACATAAGGGAGTATTAAAACTAGTGCTAAGAGAAATGTTCTGAGACTGTTTTCAGAAGAGAAAGGAGATGGTGGAAGCTAACACATGGATTAAAATTATTAGTCTAGTGTTTTTTATTATTGGCTCCTATTTCCTTGTGGGGTTTTTTGGTTTTAGTTTGGGTTTGGATGCTTGGTTGATTGGAATTTTTTGGTTTTGGGGAGGGGTTGAGGTGTGTGGGTGGGTGTTTGATTTTTGATTTTTTTTCTTTTTTTACTTCTTTTAATTGCTTGCTTTCTTTCTTTTTAACCAAAGGCTTTTCCCTGTCTTTCTGTTTTAAACCATTAACATTTTGTAATCACCTTTCCTTGTAAGCATAACTATTTCCATTCTGTGCATTTCCTTGCTTATTAAAACTTACTTTTACTAAACAGATCTTCTTCAGCCTCACATTTCACCCCAAGCAGCTGGTAGAGCTGCTGCTCCTATTCCTGCTCCTGCTGGTAAGTGTGCTTTTCAAGCAATTACAGCATGTGGGTTCCCAGCCAGCATCTCCCTTCATGCTGCACAGCTGCTGTAGGCAAACGCAACAACACTTAATTGTAAATGCACAAAACACTTAATTGTAAATGTAGCATTCCATAATGTAGCATTAAAACTAGCACAAACAGAAATGTTCAGAGACGTTTTTCAGAAGAGGAAGGGGATGGTGAAAGCTAAGACAGGGATTAAAATTTTTGTAATTTTTAGTAGGTTTGTTTTTTTTTTTCTAGTGGTCCCCATTTGCTTGGTTATTTTTATTTTTGTTTGTGTTTGGTTGCTTGGTTGTTCAGATTTTTTTGGTTTGGGGGAGTCTTGGTGGCAGGTGGATGGGTATTTGGTTTTTCATTTTTTTCTTTCATTACTATTTTAAATTTTTTTAAAGGCTTTTTCCTTTCTTTCTGTTTTAAACCATTAATGTTTTTGTAATAGCCTTTCCTTGCAACCGCAACCATTGCAGTTCTTTGCATTTCCTTGCTTTTTAAACTTTGCTTTCTCTAAGTTGTAGAAATTTGTCAGACTGGGCTTTTTTCTTGTCACCTTCTGTCTTGCATTTTTTTTCTTGGAAATAGTGTAGGACAGAATTCAGTAAATGTGGACCTCAAATAATTGTAACTTTTTCTTAGTACTGTTAGTAGTGAATGGTTTATTTGCTTTGAGACATGTGAATGTTCTTACAGTGATAGTAAGTAAAGTAAAATCTGATAGTGTCATGGGTTTGACATTGGCTAAAAGCCAATGCACCTACAGTGCATTAAAAGCCAGTGCACCTGCAAAAAATCCTTTACTTATTCTCCTCTGCCACAGTTGAGTAGAGGAGGGGGAAAGAACAATTAAAAAGCTCATGGGCTGAGATAAGGATTAGAAGTAAAAGACTTCAAAGGCAAAACAGGCTCAAAACTTTAAAATAGATAAAGAAAAATCTATTAATGAAATTTAAAAAGAATCATGAGATTTAAAACCCTTCCATAGCCCTTCTTTCCTTCCGACCAACAACAGAGGGAGACAAAACATGGGGCTTTTAGTCAGTTTGTCACTTCTAAAAGTCTTTCTTCAGTCTGCTTAGGGAGAGGTGGATTTTGCTATGCCATGGAGTCTCTTCCACAGGAGACAGTTCTCTGTGAACTTTTCCAATGTCGTTCTAATTTTCACGAGTAGCAGCCCCGCCCAAATTTGCTGCAACATGAGTCACTCCCAAGGGCAAAGAAGTCTTCCCACAACTGTTTTTTCATGAGCCATTTGGTTCATGGGGTTTTGTTTTAAGGATAAGCTGTTCTAGTATGAAAGCAAAGGTGTTTTTCTTCTATCTCTGGAAGCAAGGCTTCTCTCTCTCTTTCAAGTCTTTCACTTGATCACAGCTTCTCAGCATCCACACATTCCAGGATGAGCACCTTTTTCTCACAGGCTGCAGGTGATTTCTGTATTCCCCCACACACTTAATGAATTACAAGGAAATAGATTGTTGTGTTATAGTCCTCACCACAGCTTGCAGGAGAATTTCAGCTTTGAGGCCCAGAGCACCTCCTCCTCCCCCTCCCTCTTCTGCACCAACCTTAGTGTCGCCATGTTGCTCTCCTCGCATGTCTTCCCCTTTTCCTTTTCTCTGACTCAGGAGAGAATTAGTGTTCGTAAGTTCATTTGTTCCCAAGTTCTATCAATTGAAAAGTTTTATAGACCTCTGCAGCGTTGAAAGGTTGATCCTATGCAGGCTTCACCCTGGGCAATTGCTCGCCATGCCCCTCACACTGATCACACGGCTCCCGCCGGCGCCATGCGGGACGCGCCAGCTGCCAGCTCCACTCAGTGCCTCTCCTCATGTGGTGCACCAAAAAGGGGAAAAAAAATCCACTGCCACTACTTCTGGCTCTTCTGTTGGCAGCATGGCTGGCTAAAAGCGGCTAAGCAAATAAAGCTCATTGTGAGCCACACTGAGACAGCCGCACCACATGGCGCCAGCCTGGCTGTGCCCATCTTGGCTGCGCTGTCCTGGCCACATGGCCAGCCCTGGAGCAGGAAGACCGTGGCACCTACCCACCTCTCCGAGGAAGAAAAAGAGAGTTCCCAAGGTTTTGTCTTTCATAAATAAATTATCATAGAGGCAATACAAGCTTTTGTAATTGACTTAGCAGTGTGCCTATTCTCAGAGGGAGACAGCAATTGGTTTTGCTTAGCATGGAGGAAGCTTTTAGCACCTCCTCACAGAAATATCACTTTCATGGCTGGCTTCTTCCCTCCTGACCAAAAATAAACCCATGCAAAACCAACATATGCCACAAAAGAGAATTTTCCAGCTACTGAGATGATGGCAGACATGAAAGAATGGAGATATCAGTACAGGCAAAACAGAAAAGCATACTGACAGTGTTTACTTATCTGGAAGTGTCTATAATACACCAAGCAGCGATGTCTCCCAGAAACTAATTTTTTACAGGAGTAGTAGCGATTCTTACCTGACTTTAATCAACTGAGCATCACTTGCCAACATTACTACATAGCCAAGGAATGCACATATCCCAGTACAAATGCTCTCCTTGTCATGTGTCTTTGCTTACACAAGTAATAGTTGTAACTAAATATTACAAATCATGCAGTTTAAAATAATAACAATATGAAACTTATATTATAAATCACATTATGTAACTTAGGACAAAGTTTACAAAAACACGTTAGTTCAACCCCACACATGCTATTTGGTAAAGAAAGTGCCTTTTCTATGCAAAAATGGTTTGATACTCAGTATTTTAGTTATGTGAACTTTTAACTTGTCAGATTATTGTAACATACTGGAATATTACAGTAATTTCATTAAAATGTTGCCTGCAACAATATGCTTGACTAATATTTGAAGAACATTAAGTGTTGATTTCAATTAATAGTGAAATATATCCAAAAACAAATAAATCCCTTCTGTGGCCAACAGGGCAAGTGTTCCCCAATAACAGTGACAGGGAGACTGTAGAATAAGTTTGTTTACTTGATTAAAAAACACAGCCTTGGAATTATAATGATGAGGGATAAAAGATCTCTGTAAGTATTGTGTAGCACTTCAAATAAAGTGCCATTGTTTTCCAACCCTTCTGAGGGCAGGATACTTGTGCTAATGTCCTTTGTCTATTAAAGATTAGTATCTATAATCAGGTGCCGTGTGTTTCAAATGAGCACTTAAGAAGCAAACAGTTATAAGTACTTCACATACATACCCTTGTGAGAGGTATTTAACAGGAAACGTAGATTTGCTCTTGATTTGTTTTTCTATTTTTATTATTCCAGCACACAGGGGAGAGCTTAGACTCAGAACCTATACTGTTTCTGGAACCGACACAACATCCACTGTGGCACCAGACAGAACTGTGCCTGTACCCTCCAGTGTGGTACCATGCAGAACGCACACTCTGTATACCACCGACACATCATCCAGTGTGACACCAGACAGAACAGGTGTTGGATCATCAGTGGACATATCCTCCCACAGGATATCCGACAGAAGTTACAGTTTGTCTGCAAGCAACATACCCATGTCCATTGTGACGCCAGACAGAACAGGTTTTGGATCATCAGTGGACATGTCCTCCCATGGGATATCTGACAGAATGTACCCTCTGTCTCCAACCGACACATTCTCCAGTGTGACACCAGAGAAAAAAGGTTTTGGATCATCAATGGATGTGTGCCCCCCATGGGATATCCAACAGAATGTACACTCTGTCTCCAGTCGACACATTCTCCAGTGTGACACCAAGCAGAACAGGTTTTGGATCATCAGTGGGCATATCCTCCCATGAGATATCTGACAGAACGTACCCTGGGTTTGCAACCAACACACTCTCCAGTGTGACACCAGACAGAACAGGTTTTGGATCATCAGTGGACATATCCTCCCACAGGATATCCGACAGAAGTTACAGTTTGTCTGCAAGCAGCATACCCTCCAGTGTGACATCAGACTGTCCAATATGTCCACTGATGACCCAAAACCTAAGTACAAGTTTTGGATCATCAACGGACATATCCTCCCACAGGATATCCGACAGAAGTTACAGTTTGTCTGCAAGCAACATACCCTCCAGTGGGACACCAAGCAGAGCAAGCATTGGTCATCAAGGGACACATTCACCAACCTGACACCAACCAGAAACAGTACTGGGTCATCAATGGGTGCATCCTCCCATATGACAGGGAGCAGAACTGGTACTGGGTCTTCAGTCAACAAAACCACACAGAACTAGTTCTTTGCCTTCAGTCAGGTCTTTCAGCCTGAAGGTCTTACCCAGCACCAGGAGAAATCAGGGAATTTAATTATTGGATGTGACAGTTTTCTTGAGCAGTATCCTAGCTTCTCTTCAGAAGAAAAAAAAATCCAGCAATGTAAAAAGACCTAATTAAAGTACAATTAAAAAAAGGAGTAATTAAAGTACCAACCTTTGTATTATAGTTCAGTGTATGTAGTTTTTGGTTGTGACAGCTATAGGTGGCCTAAAGCTGCACAGATGATGTGGCATAACAAGACAGCAACTCAACCAGCCTAATCCATTGGATAGTAGAAGCAACCAAGTCCCCGGGTGTGTTACTGATAGGCTGGATTCAAGTTCAAACAGGGGACTTCAGCCAATCCGTTTGAACCATGAATGCACCCATATCATTGGCCAGTGAGCTGGTGGAGCTAAGACCCTTGTCCAATCAGCTAGGTAAGAGTGGGAAATTTGAAGCCCCTATAAAAGAGGGTGCCTTTTGTTGGTTTTCCCAGCTTTTACAGAGATGGGCAACTGGAAGGCATTTAAAAAGATTTGATTCCATTATCAGTCTCGATGAATAGTGAGACACAAGAGATGTAAAACTCAATGCCATTCCATCAGAAGCCAACCTATTTCCTGGTTACAATACCTTATAAATGTTTTTCAACCTATTAGCTTTTGCCACACAATGCTGCTATTAACTCTAACACAAATTGCCTCTATTTTTCCCCACATGGTCCTGCTACAATGCATCTTTCACAGTTCTAATTCTCTAAAATATCTAGTCTTTTTGCAGGGCCATATTTTGAAACTTGTTGAAACTTGTTTCTAGTACAGTCTCTCTCTCTCTCTCTCTCAGCAACGTCATCTCTATTCCATGGCCTTCCTAAGTCAGCACACCTTACCTCAGTGTTTGCATACAGGTGTACAAGACTGTGAGCTTTCTGTCAGGTTGTGAGAATTCTTCACAAATCCATTTCCCACAGCCATTCAATAAGCATTGGCTGTTGCTGCATGGACTCAGTGTGTGTGTATGTCACATTCCTGTCTCTACCATCAGCGACTTTTGTCTGTAATTTCATATTTTTATGAAAATATGCATTCATATCTTCACATTTCTGTGTTTCTAATTATTTGTACACCAAAGAACTTACTTTTTAAATTCTTACTTATTGCAGTTGTTAATTTTTATGTAGTATATTTTAAAATGTTACAAAAAACCACCTTTTGAGTAATTTTCCTCATTCTTAAAAAAAAAAATCCCATAAGCCATTTTAGTCTCCGTCTCCCAAAGTTGTTTCATACCTGTCTATTTTAAACCAGGACTAGAGTACTTTAATAGGATTGAGAGAGGTCCATGAAATGCACACCAGTGATTCCTCTTGTGGAACGTCATAGCCCTGCCATGAGGCTCTTTTTTTATTGGTGTTTTTTTGTTTGTTTGTTTGTTTTGTTTTTCTTTCCTCCTCATCAGTGTAACTGCAGCCACACATTGAGTTGCAAACTTAAGCCAGATGAGCAGAATAAAAACGATATGATGGGCCTTTGGGAGCACCCTTGCTGATCTTTCTGTTTTTTCCATTGAGCAAGGCTCTGATCCAGGCAAAGAGATTGCACTTAGCACTACAGAACCATTTGGCAGGAACTCCATTGATTTCTAGGAACAGCTGGAGGCCTGTGTCTCCCCAGAATGTTTTGGCTGTCCCAGGCTTTGTTGGGTTTTGGCTGCAAATACCATTGCCTTTGCTTTCTGATCTAGAAGTACCATGGCTGGGCAAAAACTGCCCATGGGCCATATTTCAAAGGCAGTTTGGTCTGGAGTTTGTGAATGAAGGAGACCTTCATCCAATTCCATAGGAAAAACCATAGGAAAAAAAATCATAAAAGAGAAGTTCCCATCCTTAACAAGCAACTGACAATTCAGAAGGGAATGTAGAGCTTATTTACGGAATGAAAAGGAAGGGAATCTTCCAATGGAGTTGTGGTTTACAGAGTTTTTATTCCGACTCCCACTCACAGCTGGCACTGGAGAAAGCCATGTCCCTGGAATTGTCAGTGTCTTCTGTCTGCCATGAATTGTTTTGCTGCAACAGAGGCATCAGGTGGAGAGAGGCTTAGCTGATGTTAGGAACAGGAGCTGCCCCAAGGAGAAAAAAATAAACAAATTTTTACTTCCCAAATCCATCTCCGCACAGGCTCAAGCAGGATTCCTCTGGTTCCCAGAAATACACAGAAATAGGGCTGAGAAGGCCATCTGGACATACATGTTCATGCCCAAGACCTTGCTGATGCCATTTGGGTTTTGCCTTTTTTTCTATGTTTTCTATATTCTTTGCATATATGTTTGTAGCTCTGTATCCTACTGTATTAGTCACCAGTTTTCCCAATACTTTTCCAAGTCCTTTTCCTAAGCAGAAAGACAAAACAAATTCCAGAGCTCCAAGCGCTGCGGGGGGTCCAAGGCCCTGGTGCCATCTTGGTTCTTCCTGGCCCACAAGAACAACTCTTTGAGATGCATTTTAATGGACAAAGTACAGCCAGTGCCAAGAGGGGGGACTCCAGAGAAGGAACTTGACCTGGGGGGGAATTGCATCACCACTTGTTGTCCTAATTAGTGCTTTTTATCAATTACGCTAATTTCCTAAAACCTACAAATATGTACTCATCTCTGGAGGGAGTGGGCTTTTGTGGACATCTTCCATAACTGCCCCTGAAAACTTCCAAATAAAGATCCATTTTTATATTATCTCCTTACTAAAATTATCTCTACTTTCGTTTCCAGGTTGGGAAAAAGGCAACATTGCCATCACAGGCAAACGTGGCTCATAATCTCACTAATCTGTTCATCAAGGTATCTTCAGTTTGCTGCTAGCTCTTTGGGAATGCTGCTTGCTGTCCAAGAATTTTGTTCTTTTCAGGAAACTCAAGATACTTGCTTAAGTTCCCCTTTTCTACAGACTTGGGCTATTGTTGAAAAAAATGAGGGGCACAAACCATTGCTTAGGCAACTTCAACAAATCTAACGTTGATCCCAGTAGGTCTTAGGCCCTTGTTCTGTCAATTGACAGGGGTGTTTTAAAGGACACAGACACCAATGGAAAGAAAGATCATATTTTACTAGGAATATTAAGGCAACAGAAAAGTGAAACAATACATTCAATAAAACTGTGTGCTTGGCTTTAGTGACAAGCAAAAACAAGCAAGGTAATCTCATTACTATATGAGAGACGGGACAGTGTTTGAGAAAGATCCATCACCAATGGCGTGAACGCCTGGATCTCTTGCCAAAAAAATGAAATTTATTTACTGTGTCTGGGTGATCTTCAGGACAATGAATAACTACTTTTTAAGCTTTACATGACATATACCCGGTATTGAAGATTAATGCTTATTCCATAAAATAAAATTAAAGAAAAAAATTTACTCTGCTCTAATCCATTTCATTTTGCTCCAAATTCTGCTTAGCATTTGGATCAATAGAAACACATGTGCCTATGTATTCCTCCGTCTTTCTCTTTCAATTTTGCCATTCATATTTGTTGTAAAATTGGTGAAATTAAAGATTCTGAAGCAGGATTTCTGTTTGCAGCATTTATACTGAGATGGAATGTCCACAGTTCACTATTATAAAGAAGACATTTATTTTATAGCATGATTTTCTGGAACGTGTGTTGTTTTTAAAAAATAAGAATGCTATATCATCACTAGTACCTTGTGTTTCAAATAAGTTGCTACAATGTTCCTGAAGGTAATACTAAAATTAGATGAATCAGACCGGACAGCGAACTGCAGTATAGGGAATACTACATTAATTTCAACTACTCCTTCACTTGTCTTTCTAACACAAAAAAGGAAAAAAAAGCAAAGTATCTCCCCTCGAAGGTTTCAAAGATGGGTAGGGGGGTGGCAGCAGAAAACAGGAGAAAAACGAAACAATAAAAATTCAATACCAACAGAATCTGTCGGCCTCAAAACAATTAAAAGATTCAGAGTTCGTTCAGCCATTGTCTGTCATTTGTACATCAGAAAAGAGGGAAATCAATATTTGTTTCTTGGAGAGTTCCAACCCCAGCACGTGGTATTGATAGTTTCAACAGTGTAAAAGATCAATACTTTTCACAACAAACCTTTCACTTTTCCGCTGTTAGAAAAGGTTTGTGAATTGGCTGGTAACACTGCTCTTGTTTAACGTTTTCTTTTGGGGAGTTTATGTTATTTCTATTGGCATTACTAGTGAAAATTTTTGCACTACTATTGCTGTTTTAACACAAATGATGAATGCATAAATAAAAAAATCCTTCACCACACAGGTGACAGCCATGAGAAAATATGCAACCAAAAAGTGCTGCAGCAAAGTCCCACTAGCCATGGGTGACAGGAGCTGCTTTGTCCCCAACAAATGCCTGAGGCATTTGCAGGCTGCAGCAGTTTATGGCAGGCCCTTTTTATAATTTTCTGATCTCATTGCTATCCTGCAAAGCCCAGAGACACATCTGTGGAGGCATGGCCAGTCATGACTTCTAGTTGTCACGGAACCTTGACACAGCCGGGACCTCTCTACTGGCAGATTGTTTTCTCAGTTTCAGCTCTGAATGGGAGGAACTCATGCGAAAATGAAATTTATCCTGAACTGGTACTATTGAAAAATGCTATCTGTGTTTCTTTGACTCCTGTTTTCAATGTGTCATATCACCTGATTCTTTTATACAGCTTCTGCATTATCAGTCTACTAAGTGCTGTAAGGGGGTTTATATCTCACCCCTCAGGAGAGGGGGGAAATAAAAGGCTCCTTACTGTGTTTGCAGGAGAAAAAGTAACCGATCTCTCTTAGAGCAGAGGGAATAGGAAAGGGGATGCTAGAATTAAACTCCTACCTGCTATCACTAAACTCTTCTCTACTTTTCCAGAGCAAATTTACAAAAATCGAACTTGCATGTGGTTTTCAGATAGGACCTTGTCGCAGACATCTTTCATGAAAAATCCTTTCTTAGGATTTTTCCTTGTGACAAGCTGCAGTTCAGCAACCAAAGTAAACAATGGTTATCTGCTGCTGTGGAATGCAACAGGTGATTGGTCTCCTGTGGGTGTTTGGATTTCTTGACCACTCATGGCAGAGCTGGCTCTTGCTCTGTCTGAGACACAGATCCTTGTTATTCATTCTTTTCTATTCTTAGCTTAGCTAGCTGCTGAAGAAACTTTTCCTTTCTATTGCTTTTTAGTATAGTCTTAATGTAACATTTATCATAAAATAATAAATCAAGCCTTCTGATCATGGAGTCAACATTCTCGTCTCTTCTTCATCCTGAAAACCCTTGTGACCGCAGTCACAGGACCTCATGTGCTCTCCAGCAGGTCTGAGCACTGCTAAAGTTTCTTCAGCAGCTAGCTAAGCTAAGAATAGAAAAGAATGAATAACAAGGATCTGTGTCTCAGAGAGAGCAAGAGCCAGCTCTGCCATGAGTGGTCAAGAAATCCAAACACCCACAGGAGACCAATCACCTGTTGCATTCCACAGCAGCAGATAACCATTGTTTACTTTGGTTGCTGAACTGCAGCTTGTCACAAGGAAAAATCCTAAGAAAGGATTTTTCATGAAAGATGTCTGCGACAAGGTCCTATCTGAAAACCACATGCAAGTTCGATTTTTGTAAATTTGCTCTGGAAAAGTAGAGAAGAGTTTAGTGATAGCAGGTAGGAGTTTAATTCTAGCATCCCCTTTCCTATTCCCTCTGCTCTAAGAGAGATCCGTTACTGCAGTTCACTGTCCGGTCTGATTCATCTAACTTTAGTATTACCTTCAGGAACATTGTAGCAACTTATTTGAAACACAAGGTACTAGTGATGATATAGCATTCTTATTTTTTAAAAACAACACACGTTCCAGAAAATCATGCTATAAAATAAATGTCTTCTTTATAATAGTGAACTGTGGACATTCCATCTCAGTATAAATGCTGCAAACAGAAATCCTGCTTCAGAATCTTTAATTTCACCAATTTTACAACAAATATGAATGGCAAAATTGAAAGAGAAAGACGGAGGAATACATAGGCACATGTGTTTCTATTGATCCAAATGCTAAGCAGAATTTGGAGCAAAATGAAATGGATTAGAGCAGAGTAAATTTTTTTCTTTAATTTTATTTTATGGAATAAGCATTAATCTTCAATACCGGGTATATGTCATGTAAAGCTTAAAAAGTAGTTATTCATTGTCCTGAAGATCACCCAGACACAGTAAATAAATTTCATTTTTTTGGCAAGAGATCCAGGCGTTCACGCCATTGGTGATGGATCTTTCTCAAACACTGTCCCGTCTCTCATATAGTAATGAGATTACCTTGCTTGTTTTTGCTTGTCACTAAAGCCAAGCACACAGTTTTATTGAATGTATTGTTTCACTTTTCTGTTGCCTTAATATTCCTAGTAAAATATGATCTTTCTTTCCATTGGTGTCTGTGTCCTTTAAAACACCCCTGTCAATTGACAGAACAAGGGCCTAAGACCTACTGGGATCAACGTTAGATTTGTTGAAGTTGCCTAAGCAATGGTTTGTGCCCCTCATTTTTTTCAACAATAGCCCAAGTCTGTAGAAAAGGGGAACTTAAGCAAGTATCTTGAGTTTCCTGAAAAGAACAAAATTCTTGGACAGCAAGCAGCATTCCCAAAGAGCTAGCAGCAAACTGAAGATACCTTGATGAACAGATTAGTGAGATTATGAGCCACGTTTGCCTGTGATGGCAATGTTGCCTTTTTCCCAACCTGGAAACGAAAGTAGAGATAATTTTAGTAAGGAGATAATATAAAAATGGATCTTTATTTGGAAGTTTTCAGGGGCAGTTATGGAAGATGTCCACAAAAGCCCACTCCCTCCAGAGATGAGTACATATTTGTAGGTTTTAGGAAATTAGCGTAATTGATAAAAAGCACTAATTAGGACAACAAGTGGTGATGCAATTCCCCCCCAGGTCAAGTTCCTTCTCTGGAGTCCCCCCTCTTGGCACTGGCTGTACTTTGTCCATTAAAATGCATCTCAAAGAGTTGTTCTTGTGGGCCAGGAAGAACCAAGATGGCACCAGGGCCTTGGACCCCCCGCAGCGCTTGGAGCTCTGGAATTTGTTTTGTCTTTCTGCTTAGGAAAAGGACTTGGAAAAGTATTGGGAAAACTGGTGACTAATACAGTAGGATACAGAGCTACAAACATATATGCAAAGAATATAGAAAACATAGAAAAAAAGGCAAAACCCAAATGGCATCAGCAAGGTCTTGGGCATGAACATGTATGTCCAGATGGCCTTCTCAGCCCTATTTCTGTGTATTTCTGGGAACCAGAGGAATCCTGCTTGAGCCTGTGCGGAGATGGATTTGGGAAGTAAAAATTTGTTTATTTTTTTCTCCTTGGGGCAGCTCCTGTTCCTAACATCAGCTAAGCCTCTCTCCACCTGATGCCTCTGTTGCAGCAAAACAATTCATGGCAGACAGAAGACACTGACAATTCCAGGGACATGGCTTTCTCCAGTGCCAGCTGTGAGTGGGAGTCGGAATAAAAACTCTGTAAACCACAACTCCATTGGAAGATTCCCTTCCTTTTCATTCCGTAAATAAGCTCTACATTCCCTTCTGAATTGTCAGTTGCTTGTTAAGGATGGGAACTTCTCTTTTATGATTTTTTTTCCTATGGTTTTTCCTATGGAATTGGATGAAGGTCTCCTTCATTCACAAACTCCAGACCAAACTGCCTTTGAAATATGGCCCATGGGCAGTTTTTGCCCAGCCATGGTACTTCTAGATCAGAAAGCAAAGGCAATGGTATTTGCAGCCAAAACCCAACAAAGCCTGGGACAGCCAAAACATTCTGGGGAGACACAGGCCTCCAGCTGTTCCTAGAAATCAATGGAGTTCCTGCCAAATGGTTCTGTAGTGCTAAGTGCAATCTCTTTGCCTGGATCAGAGCCTTGCTCAATGGAAAAAACAGAAAGATCAGCAAGGGTGCTCCCAAAGGCCCATCATATCGTTTTTATTCTGCTCATCTGGCTTAAGTTTGCAACTCAATGTGTGGCTGCAGTTACACTGATGAGGAGGAAAGAAAAACAAAACAAACAAACAAACAAAAAAACACCAATAAAAAAAGAGCCTCATGGCAGGGCTATGACGTTCCACAAGAGGAATCACTGGTGTGCATTTCATGGACCTCTCTCAATCCTATTAAAGTACTCTAGTCCTGGTTTAAAATAGACAGGTATGAAACAACTTTGGGAGACGGAGACTAAAATGGCTTATGGGATTTTTTTTTTTAAGAATGAGGAAAATTACTCAAAAGGTGGTTTTTTGTAACATTTTAAAATATACTACATAAAAATTAACAACTGCAATAAGTAAGAATTTAAAAAGTAAGTTCTTTGGTGTACAAATAATTAGAAACACAGAAATGTGAAGATATGAATGCATATTTTCATAAAAATATGAAATTACAGACAAAAGTCGCTGATGGTAGAGACAGGAATGTGACATACACACACACTGAGTCCATGCAGCAACAGCCAATGCTTATTGAATGGCTGTGGGAAATGGATTTGTGAAGAATTCTCACAACCTGACAGAAAGCTCACAGTCTTGTACACCTGTATGCAAACACTGAGGTAAGGTGTGCTGACTTAGGAAGGCCATGGAATAGAGATGACGTTGCTGAGAGAGAGAGAGAGAGAGACTGTACTAGAAACAAGTTTCAACAAGTTTCAAAATATGGCCCTGCAAAAAGACTAGATATTTTAGAGAATTAGAACTGTGAAAGATGCATTGTAGCAGGACCATGTGGGGAAAAATAGAGGCAATTTGTGTTAGAGTTAATAGCAGCATTGTGTGGCAAAAGCTAATAGGTTGAAAAACATTTATAAGGTATTGTAACCAGGAAATAGGTTGGCTTCTGATGGAATGGCATTGAGTTTTACATCTCTTGTGTCTCACTATTCATCGAGACTGATAATGGAATCAAATCTTTTTAAATGCCTTCCAGTTGCCCATCTCTGTAAAAGCTGGGAAAACCAACAAAAGGCACCCTCTTTTATAGGGGCTTCAAATTTCCCACTCTTACCTAGCTGATTGGACAAGGGTCTTAGCTCCACCAGCTCACTGGCCAATGATATGGGTGCATTCATGGTTCAAACGGATTGGCTGAAGTCCCCTGTTTGAACTTGAATCCAGCCTATCAGTAACACACCCGGGGACTTGGTTGCTTCTACTATCCAATGGATTAGGCTGGTTGAGTTGCTGTCTTGTTATGCCACATCATCTGTGCAGCTTTAGGCCACCTATAGCTGTCACAACCAAAAACTACATACACTGAACTATAATACAAAGGTTGGTACTTTAATTACTCCTTTTTTTAATTGTACTTTAATTAGGTCTTTTTACATTGCTGGATTTTTTTTTCTTCTGAAGAGAAGCTAGGATACTGCTCAAGAAAACTGTCACATCCAATAATTAAATTCCCTGATTTCTCCTGGTGCTGGGTAAGACCTTCAGGCTGAAAGACCTGACTGAAGGCAAAGAACTAGTTCTGTGTGGTTTTGTTGACTGAAGACCCAGTACCAGTTCTGCTCCCTGTCATATGGGAGGATGCACCCATTGATGACCCAGTACTGTTTCTGGTTGGTGTCAGGTTGGTGAATGTGTCCCTTGATGACCAATGCTTGCTCTGCTTGGTGTCCCACTGGAGGGTATGTTGCTTGCAGACAAACTGTAACTTCTGTCGGATATCCTGTGGGAGGATATGTCCGTTGATGATCCAAAACTTGTACTTAGGTTTTGGGTCATCAGTGGACATATTGGACAGTCTGATGTCACACTGGAGGGTATGCTGCTTGCAGACAAACTGTAACTTCTGTCGGATATCCTGTGGGAGGATATGTCCACTGATGATCCAAAACCTGTTCTGTCTGGTGTCACACTGGAGAGTGTGTTGGTTGCAGACCCAGGGTACGTTCTGTCAGATATCTCATGGGAGGATATGCCCACTGATGATCCAAAACCTGTTCTGCTTGGTGTCACACTGGAGAATGTGTCGATTGGAGACAGAGTGTACATTCTGTTGGATATCCCATGGGGGGCACACATCCATTGATGATCCAAAACCTTTTTTCTCTGGTGTCACAACGGAGAATGTGTCGGTTGGAGACAGAATGTACATTTTGTCACATACCCCATGGGGGGACATGTCCATTGATGATTCAAAACCTACCTTCTCTGGTATCAGAATGGAGAGTGTGTTGGTTGGAGACAGAGGGTACATTCTGTCAAGTGCCCCATGGGAGGACATGTCTATTGATGATCCAAAACCTGTTCTGCTTGGTGTCACACTGGAGAATGTGTCGGTTGGAGACAGAGGGTACATTCTGTCAGATATCCCATGGGAGGACATGTCCACTGATGATCCAAAACCTGTTCTGTCTGGCGTCACAATGGACATGGGTATGTTGCTTGCAGACAAACTGTAACTTCTGTCGGATATCCTGTGGGAGGATATGTCCACTGATGATCCAACACCTGTTCTGTCTGGTGTCACACTGGATGATGTGTCGGTGGTATACAGAGTGTGCGTTCTGCATGGTACCACACTGGAGGGTACAGGCACAGTTCTGTCTGGTGCCACAGTGGATGTTGTGTCGGTTCCAGAAACAGTATAGGTTCTGAGTCTAAGCTCTCCCCTGTGTGCTGGAATAATAAAAATAGAAAAACAAATCAAGAGCAAATCTACGTTTCCTGTTAAATACCTCTCACAAGGGTATGTATGTGAAGTACTTATAACTGTTTGCTTCTTAAGTGCTCATTTGAAACACACGGCACCTGATTATAGATACTAATCTTTAATAGACAAAGGACATTAGCACAAGTATCCTGCCCTCAGAAGGGTTGGAAAACAATGGCACTTTATTTGAAGTGCTACACAATACTTACAGAGATCTTTTATCCCTCATCATTATAATTCCAAGGCTGTGTTTTTTAATCAAGTAAACAAACTTATTCTACAGTCTCCCTGTCACTGTTATTGGGGAACACTTGCCCTGTTGGCCACAGAAGGGATTTATTTGTTTTTGGATATATTTCACTATTAATTGAAATCAACACTTAATGTTCTTCAAATATTAGTCAAGCATATTGTTGCAGGCAACATTTTAATGAAATTACTGTAATATTCCAGTATGTTACAATAATCTGACAAGTTAAAAGTTCACATAACTAAAATACTGAGTATCAAACCATTTTTGCATAGAAAAGGCACTTTCTTTACCAAATAGCATGTGTGGGGTTGAACTAACGTGTTTTTGTAAACTTTGTCCTAAGTTATATAATGTGATTTATAATATAAGTTTCATATTGTTATTATTTTAAACTGCATGATTTGTAATATTTAGTTACAACTATTACTTGTGTAAGCAAAGACACATGACAAGGAGAGCATTTGTACTGGGATATGTGCATTCCTTGGCTATGTAGTAATGTTGGCAAGTGATGCTCAGTTGATTAAAGTCAGGTAAGAATCGCTACTACTCCTGTAAAAAATTAGTTTCTGGGAGACATCGCTGCTTGGTGTATTATAGACACTTCCAGATAAGTAAACACTGTCAGTATGCTTTTCTGTTTTGCCTGTACTGATATCTCCATTCTTTCATGTCTGCCATCATCTCAGTAGCTGGAAAATTCTCTTTTGTGGCATATGTTGGTTTTGCATGGGTTTATTTTTGGTCAGGAGGGAAGAAGCCAGCCATGAAAGTGATATTTCTGTGAGGAGGTGCTAAAAGCTTCCTCCATGCTAAGCAAAACCAATTGCTGTCTCCCTCTGAGAATAGGCACACTGCTAAGTCAATTACAAAAGCTTGTATTGCCTCTATGATAATTTATTTATGAAAGACAAAACCTTGGGAACTCTCTTTTTCTTCCTCGGAGAGGTGGGTAGGTGTCGCAGACATCTTTCATGAAAAATCCTTTCTTAGGATTTTTCCTTGTGACAAGCTGCAGTTCAGCAACCAAAGTAAACAATGGTTATCTGCTGCTGTGGAATGCAACAGGTGATTGGTCTCCTGTGGGTGTTTGGATTTCTTGACCACTCATGGCAGAGCTGGCTCTTGCTCTCTCTGAGACACAGATCTTTGTTATTCATTCTTTTCTATTCTTAGCTTAGCTAGCTGCTGAAGAAACTTTTCCTTTCTATTGCTTTTTAGTATAGTCTTAATGTAACATATATCATAAAATAATAAATCAAGCCTTCTGATCATGGAGTCAACATTCTCGTCTCTTCTTCATCCTGAAAACCCTTGTGACCACAGTCACAATTGGTGACCCCCGACTGAGGAGGACAATCATCACTTGGTGAGACCACCAGAGGAGCATTGCTGCACTGGGTAAACCCTGAATGTGTGGCATTGATGGTTGCTTCACAAGTGACCACAGAAGTGGATTCTAGCCAGGAGCTGAAGAACTGAAGATCCGAATTTGGACAGAGTTCACAGCAAGGCTGACCACAAAGGGAACCTTCTGAAAAGCCTCCAGGAAGATGTTCGGAAAGCTCAGCAGAACCATGCAGATAGCCAGAGAGTCCTGGACACTGTCACAAGGTACTGTTGGTTTTTCCCCTCCTAAAGATGAGGTCATTCGCAGTTTGTGGCTGCTCATCTGGAGGACTCCTCCCCTAGAGGATGAGGTTCCATTCTCCCCTTCAGAGGAGAAACTTATTGCCCTCTGGCAAAAATGGGGTGAAGAGGACAGAATTCTCCTGTTGGAGGCAGATCTCTATGAGTTTTTTCGATGGGCGAAGCTCTTTGGGTTTTTTACGAATGTGCTATATGCCCTCGATGTGTTTGTCTGGGAGTGTATGGGCTCCATTTTCCAATTCTTTTTATACCGGGGGTTCGGATGCCCCTCAATTTATCCAACCTTTTTGAAGCTCTTTCTAGTCTTGAAACGGAGAGCAGCTGTTTTTCCCTGGATTGCTAACTGCAAGGGGAAAGCCCCGTTCCCCCCAATTCCGGGGGAAGACCCTTTGGAGGGGGACGATCTGCTGCTTTCCAGCCCCCCTGAACCACAGTGGGGGGGCGAAGTTTCGCCCGCAGCCGAAGTTTTTTTTACTGCGTCTTCGGAGCATGCTCAGACGGAGCCGCTTGTTCCCCCCTCCCGTTGCTCTCAGGGGGGATGGGAGTGGGCGGCGCCGCCCCGGCCAGCGCCGCGGGCACCGCCCCGGCCAGCGCCGCAAGCACCGCCCCAACCCGCCCCGCGGGTGCGGGCGGTTCCCCCCGCGGCCCGTCCCGCGGCCGCCCCTCCGGGGGAGCCTGTGGGCGCTCCGGCCGCGGTTCCACCGGCTTCCCTGCCTGCATCTATCTCAGAGACACCGCTTCCCGCGGCTGCGCCGATGTTGCTGGGCAACAGCGATCCACCGCTCCCCCCGGCCGTCCCGCCGCCTTCTGCGACTGCGGTTCCGCGGCCGATGTCAGAGTCCGGCGCAGAAGAAGCTGCCGACCCCGTGCCGCCCCCGCCGCCCCCGCCGCCTCCCCAGGCGGCCCCGCTGCCCGCCCCTGCGGGGACTCCGTTCTCCATGTCCGCGTCAGAGGCTGCCTTGGAGCCGGCGGCAGCAGCAGAGGCGCCTCCTGCATCCAGCGTGACTTCCTCCCCGAGTTTTTCGGGTTGTCCCGGGGCTGCCCCTACGGGGGGAGCTGGGACAGGGGAAGAGGGCGTCAGCCTGTCCTTCCGTGGAGGAGGCATGGCCCGACAGCTGGCTGTGGGCGCAGCCCGGCTGCCTGTTTTCAAGATCAGCATACTTGGCGGGTTGGGGGGTGTTTGGTCCGGGTTTTCCCCCTGGGGGATGCGAATCTCTCTGCCGCCCCTCGCGCGCCCCAGCGGCGAGGGGGAGGTGGGTCCCGAAAGTTCTGCCCCTGGTCCCCAGCCCAGAGCGGGTGGCGGTGGTGCCGTGAGGCAGATGGGAGGAACACCTGGTGCATTTGCATTGCAGAGGCAGAGGGCACAGCAGGAAGCGAGCATCGCTTGTCTGCTGTGGGGAAAGGACATCCCCAGACCCGAGACGAAGTTTCTCGGGACAGCTTCTGTCTTCCCATTGCCGGCATGCCTCGGTGATTTTGGGGAAAGGAAGCGTTTGGTCACCCCTTCTGCCATTGTACTGGCAGCAGGGTGCGGGTCTGTGCCAATGCAGAGCCTGCCTCGGGGGCTGGGCCTGGGCTGTCTGCCTTGGTTGCTTGGGCCAGGGCCACCTCCCAGCCTCCTGTTGAGTTTGGGGGCTTTGCTTCCCCCTTCTGGTCCTGGGCCACCTTTCAGTGGGCCAGGTCTGGGGTTCCTGATCCTTCCACATGGGCCAGGGCCCCCAAGGGCCTCTCTCTGGCTCCTCTGCTGCCACTGCTGCTCTTTCCAACAAGACAAACAAACAAACAAAAAAAAAAAAAAAAAAAAAAAAATTTAAATTGAATAAAAAAGGGTGAAAGAGCTGGCAGCAGCTCAGAGGCATTGAGGAGCCAGGGATTGGCTTCAGCCCAAGTTGTTCAATGAAGGGCTGTGGCAAGACATTTCAGAAATTTTCCAATTTTCTCAAAATTGTTTGAAGACTGTCAATGGACTTTTGATAAATATTGATGGACCTTTCTGTAGCAAGCCTGTTTCAGGACCAAAAGAAACTTTCAGATATGGCAAAGAGGAACATCTTCAAGCCATGGACTTTTCCTGAAACTCAGCTGCTTGGACTTGAATTTTCTTTGCATTGTTTTTGCATTTTCTTATATTATAGAATTGTTTTAGTAATATGATAGAATTTTATGTTCTACAGGTGAAGAAATTCCCAGTGCATTCCACAGGAGCACTTGAGTGGAGTTTGATTGGCAACAGATAACCTGTCAAGTGTTTGTCTTTTTCTTCGGCATGAGTACAGCAGAGAAAATTACAAACACTTTTTCCTTTTAATTTAACTAAATAAAAAAAGGTGACATGTCGCAGACATCTTTCATGAAAAATCCTTTCTTAGGATTTTTCCTTGTGACAAGCTGCAGTTCAGCAACCAAAGTAAACAATGGTTATCTGCTGCTGTGGAATGCAACAGGTGATTGGTCTCCTGTGGGTGTTTGGATTTCTTGACCACTCATGGCAGAGCTGGCTCTTGCTCTGTCTGAGACACAGATCTTTGTTATTCATTCTTTTCTATTCTTAGCTTAGCTAGCTGCTGAAGAAACTTTTCCTTTCTATTGCTTTTTAGTATAGTCTTAATGTAACATATATCATAAAATAATAAATCAAGCCTTCTGATCATGGAGTCAACATTCTCGTCTCTTCTTCATCCTGAAAACCCTTGTGACCACAGTCACAGGTAGGTGCCACGGTCTTCCTGCTCCAGGGCTGGCCATGTGGCCAGGACAGCGCAGCCAAGATGGGCACAGCCAGGCTGGCGCCATGTGGTGCGGCTGTCTCAGTGTGGCTCACAATGAGCTTTATTTGCTTAGCCGCTTTTAGCCAGCCATGCTGCCAACAGAAGAGCCAGAAGTAGTGGCAGTGGATTTTTTTTCTCCTTTTTGGTGCACCACATGAGGAGAGGCACTGAGTGGAGCCGGCAGCTGGCGCGTCCCGCATGGCGCCGGCGGGAGCCGTGTGATCAGTGTGAGGGGCATGGCGAGCAATTGCCCAGGGTGAAGCCTGCATGGGATCAACCTTTCAACGCTGCAGAGGTCTATAAAACTTTTCAATTGATAGAACTTGGGAACAAATGAACTTACGAACACTAATTCTCTCCTGAGTCAGAGAAAAGGAAAAGGGGAAGACATGCGAGGAGAGCAACATGGCGACACTAAGGTTGGTGCAGAAGAGGGAGGGGGAGGAGGAGGTGCTCTGGGCCTCAAAGCTGAAATTCTCCTGCAAGCTGTGGTGAGGACTATAACACAACAATCTATTTCCTTGTAATTCATTAAGTGCGTGGGGGAATACAGAAATCACCTGCAGCCTGTGAGAAAAAGGTGCTCATCCTGGAACGTGTGGATGCTGAGAAGCTGTGATCAAGTGAAAGACTTGAAAGAGAGAGAGAAGCCTTGCTTCCAGAGATAGAAGAAAAACACCTTTGCTTTCATACTAGAACAGCTTATCCTTAAAACAAAACCCCATGAACCAAATGGCTCATGAAAAAACAGTTGTGGGAAGACTTCTTTGCCCTTGGGAGTGACTCATGTTGCAGCAAATTTGGGCGGGGCTGCTACTCGTGAAAATTAGAACGACATTGGAAAAGTTCACAGAGAACTGTCTCCTGTGGAAGAGACTCCATGGCATAGCAAAATCCACCTCTCCCTAAGCAGACTGAAGAAAGACTTTTAGAAGTGACAAACTGACTAAAAGCCCCATGTTTTGTCTCCCTCTGTTGTTGGTCGGAAGGAAAGAAGGGCTATGGAAGGGTTTTAAATCTCATGATTCTTTTTAAATTTCATTAATAGATTTTTCTTTATCTATTTTAAAGTTTTGAGCCTGTTTTGCCTTTGAAGTCTTTTACTTCTAATCCTTATCTCAGCCCATGAGCTTTTTAATTGTTCTTTCCCCCTCCTCTACTCAACTGTGGCAGAGGAGAATAAGTAAAGGATTTTTTGCAGGTGCACTGGCTTTTAATGCACTGTAGGTGCATTGGCTTTTAGCCAATGTCAAACCCATGACACTATCAGATTTTACTTTACTTACTATCACTGTAAGAACATTCACATGTCTCAAAGCAAATAAACCATTCACTACTAACAGTACTAAGAAAAAGTTACAATTATTTGAGGTCCACATTTACTGAATTCTGTCCTACACTATTTCCAAGAAAAAAAATGCAAGACAGAGGGTGACAAGAAAAAAGCCCAGTCTGACAAATTTCTACAACTTAGAGAAAGCAAAGTTTAAAAAGCAAGGAAATGCAAAGAACTGCAATGGTTGCGGTTGCAAGGAAAGGCTATTACAAAAACATTAATGGTTTAAAACAGAAAGAAAGGAAAAAGCCTTTAAAAAAATTTAAAATAGTAATGAAAGAAAAAAATGAAAAACCAAATACCCATCCACCTGCCACCAAGACTCCCCCAAACCAAAAAAATCTGAACAACCAAGCAACCAAACACAAACAAAAATAAAAATAACCAAGCAAATGGGGACCACTAGAAAAAAAAAAACAAACCTACTAAAAATTACAAAAATTTTAATCCCTGTCTTAGCTTTCACCATCCCCTTCCTCTTCTGAAAAACGTCTCTGAACATTTCTGTTTGTGCTAGTTTTAATGCTACATTATGGAATGCTACATTTACAATTAAGTGTTTTGTGCATTTACAATTAAGTGTTGTTGCGTTTGCCTACAGCAGCTGTGCAGCATGAAGGGAGATGCTGGCTGGGAACCCACATGCTGTAATTGCTTGAAAAGCACACTTACCAGCAGGAGCAGGAATAGGAGCAGCAGCTCTACCAGCTGCTTGGGGTGAAATGTGAGGCTGAAGAAGATCTGTTTAGTAAAAGTAAGTTTTAATAAGCAAGGAAATGCACAGAATGGAAATAGTTATGCTTACAAGGAAAGGTGATTACAAAATGTTAATGGTTTAAAACAGAAAGACAGGGAAAAGCCTTTGGTTAAAAAGAAAGAAAGCAAGCAATTAAAAGAAGTAAAAAAAGAAAAAAAATCAAAAATCAAACACCCACCCACACACCTCAACCCCTCCCCAAAACCAAAAAATTCCAATCAACCAAGCATCCAAACCCAAACTAAAACCAAAAAACCCCACAAGGAAATAGGAGCCAATAATAAAAAACACTAGACTAATAATTTTAATCCATGTGTTAGCTTCCACCATCTCCTTTCTCTTCTGAAAACAGTCTCAGAACATTTCTCTTAGCACTAGTTTTAATACTCCCTTATGTTTATATTTAAGTATTGTTTGCCCAGAGAAGCTGTGCAGCATGAAGGGAGATGCTGGCTGGGAACCCACATTCAAGTGACTTTAATTGCTTGAAAGGCACAAAGCACACTTACCCACAGGAACAGGAGCAGCAGCAGGAACAGCAACAGAAGGAGGAGGTGGAGGAGGAGGTGGAGGAGCAGAAGCAGGAGCAGGAGGAGGAGGTGGAGGTGGAGGCGGTGAACCACCTGCTTCAGATTCAATGTGGCAGTGTGAAGATTCTGTTTGGAGAAAGTAAATTGTAATAAGCAAGGAAATGCACAATACTGGAATGGTTGTGTTTGCAAGGAAAGGCTGTTACAAAATGTTAATGGCTTCTAACAAAAAGAAAGGGAAAAGTCTATGAAGGAAAGGAAAGGAAATTGCAAGGAAAGGAAAGGAAAGGGAAAGGAAATTTCAAGGAAGGGAAAGGGAATTTCAAGGAAAGGAAATTTCAAGGAAAGGAAATGAAATGTCAAGGAAATTTCAAGGGAAGGATATTTCAAGGAAAGGAAAGGAAATTTCAAAGAAAGGAAAGGAAATTTTAAGAAAGGAAATGTCAAGGAAAGGAAAGGAAATTTCAAGGAAATTTTAGGGAAAGGAAATTTAAGGAAAGGATATTTCAAGGAAATTTCAAGGAAGTTTCAAGGAAAGGAAATTTCAAGACAAGGAAATTGCAAGCAGATTTCAAGGCAAGGAAAGGAAATTTCAAGGCAAGGAAACTAAAGGATATTTTAAAAAAAGGAAAGGAAATGCAATTTCAAGGAAAGGAAAGGAAATTTCAGAGAAATTTTAGGGAAAGGAAAGGAAATTTCAAGGAAGTTTCAAGGAAAGGAAAGTTCAAGAAAAGGAAAGGAAATTTCAAGGAAAGGCTATTTCAAGGAAATTTTAGGGAAAGGAAAGGAAATTTCAAGGAAAGGACAGAAAATTTCAGGGAAAGAAAAAGATATTTCAAGGAAGTTTCAAGGAAAGGAAATTTCAAGGCAAGGAAAGGAAATTTCAAGGCAAGGAAAGTTCCAGGAAAGGAAAGTTCCAGGAAAGGAGGAAGGATAATAATATTAAAAAAAAAACCCAAAAAACCTCAAAAACCAAACACATACCCACCCACCACCACCACTCCCCAAAACCAAAAGAAATCCAACCAACCAAGCAACATTCAAACTACAACAAAAAAACCCCTAATCAAATAATGACCAATAGAAAAGAAATACAGCACTAATTTTAAGTCCTGTGTTAACTTTCATCACCTTCTTTCTCTTCTGAAAAATGTCTCTGAACATTTCTGTTTGCACTAATTTTATTGCTTCAATATGTTTACAATTAAGTGTTGCTGTATTTTCCTACAGAAGCTGTGCAGCATGAAGGGAGATGCTGGCTGGGAACCCACATCCAAGTGACTGTAATTGCTTGCAAAGCACACTTACCATCAGGAACAGGAGTAAGAGGCACCAAAGCTGCTTCGGATTCAAAGTGAGCCTGTGAAGATTGTCTTCCTGTTCTTAATGCTCCAATTCTGGCAGCTGCCAGTGAGTAGAGATCCCTAAGATGTCTAAACATGTTCATTAAATAAAAGTAAAAGGAATCATTAGCTACACTTAAATGCCAAATAGCACACATCCACATTTGTTACAAAAGACAGAATTTTTTTTTAGCAGAGAAATCAAATACAGTTTGGAAGCCAGGCAGATTCTTAGTCCCAGGACTTGAACATCAAAAAGGTCTAACACTGGATTTTGTATTTCTTCTAGAATGTTGAATACTAATGCAATTGAGGAGCAGGGAATGAGTCCACACCCTAGTTAGAAGATGCTGTGATGTTTTCAAGTATGCAGTACAGCACTGAGCTCTTGATACAATTTTTTCATTCTATTTAAATACAAGGCTCACTGCAAGTTCAATTTTTGTTCACAAAAAATTACCACATAGTTTCAAGCTGATGTTCACACTTCCAAGATGAGTCAATTTACTAATCCTTCCACTCCACAGCAAAAAAATTAACTTGCAGTAACAAAAGAAGCATCGTAAACCTACACACCTCTGAAAACAAATAATCTGATTGCACTAGAACTGGAAAAATGTAGCTGTTTCCATGTATGTAGTGGAATAATGTCCCAATTTTGTTATATTGGTTTAGATTGATGATAAAGTTAGCAGGACAAGAGAGCACAGATGATTTGGCAGTACTGGTCACTTTATATCTACCCCAAGTAGTCTCAACTAACTGTTGAAATTATTGGTCTTCTTTACAATGCATAATCATATTTTATTTGTTACAATTTTTTCCTTCAGATGGTATGAAATTGGACTTTTGAATGTAAACCTGTGATACAGACAAAAATTAACCTTGTACCACAAACAGGGATTTACAAAGGTTTTTCAGTTTTCCTTTTCAGTTTTCACATTGCTGATCTTCAGAATAGATGTTAACCCAGCTAAAATCAATCGGGTTGTTTCACTGTGGTGCCTAGGAAACAGCAGTGGCAAATTAACCCATATCACATCTTTTTTCATGAGAAAAAAATCTCCAAAATGTCTTGGTTCTGTGGTTCTAGTCCTAAAAGAGGATTCTTGAAGATTATAAGGCCTTTAATTTAAATATGCGCATCGCAGACTAACTAAGGCAGTTCTAGAGAATGTGCCTGCAAACAACTCCATTGCTTTCAATGACAAGTGTCCCTAAAATGATTCCTAAATGCTTACCTCACTCAAGATTACAGGATTGCCCTTAATACAGTTTGGCATGGAGTAAAACTAAAATCCATTAGGTGACCTCTGTCTATAAAAAGGCAAATTTTATCATAAAACCTCAATAATGTGCTTGGAAAGGAATCAAACAGGAACTAGAGATGAGGGCAGAGGAGAGAGAGAGGGAAAAGGGGGAAAGAGAGATGTGAAAAGGGAGAAAGAGGAAAAGGTGTGGAGAAAAGGAAGTTCACAGTGACACAGACTGTGAGCCATTGCTGCTGTTTGTATATGTATTGAGTTACCAAGTGCACCTGAGGCTGCCAGGTGAACAAGAACTTCACAGTTCTGCCCCACCAGCGAGCTCCCCAGCACATACTGTACTATCTTATTTATACCACAAGCACTTTGTGCAAATATGAAATGCAACTTTTCGTGTTTATGATTCTCTTCTGGAGAGAAAGAGGGAAAAGGCTGCAGGTGCTTCTGCAATCATTGTGAGGTCAAAAAAGAATGGGAGTTGAGATGGGACTTAAAAAAAAAAAAAAAGCAGCATCCACTACCAAATTAGAAAATAAGGATTTTAAAGCTGGTGATTGCCACAAATGCCTCCTGTGGAAAGATGCCACCCATGGGACCTTTTGTGCAGCTCTAAAATGGATCATCACTGTACTGGGGAAATATTTGTAATTCAACCGTTTGACAAAAAAATTCATCTGTGCTAATTAAGCTTCATGGGACTCTCAAGGCATTATATATTTCATATTTCCATATTTTAGTGTGGAAACACGATAATGCACACATAATTTATGTCTTTATCATATTGAAATGTATGTATGCATGCAAGAGGGCAACAGTGAGAAATTATAATCTGCCTTTCTTGAATGTTTGATTTTGTGACCCTGATCCTGCAATTGTATTCTGCATTAGAACAGAAAATCTACAATCAGTTGGGAGGAATTACTGCAGAAGCTTACACACTGTATGCAATACTTACCCTGTCTAAGTTCCTTGCACTTTACTTGATTACCTACTCTCTCCCTAATTCAGACAGAGAAGCACAATGAAAGAAATATGTACTCACTCTGCCTTTTGTTCTCTCATTAGGAAAAAAATTCTGCTTTAGCACTAATGTATTCTGCACAACTATAAAGACTAAGGGATAGTTTCTGTAGAAGACCAAACTTAAAAACAATAAGGATGCATTGCACTGAATCTGCATTCAGAGCTGAAAATATGGCACATTATTGGTAAATTTCTCTTTTTTTTCCACTCATTGTTTTGTCCTAAAAAAATTAGTATTTTGAAATGTGCAAGTCTTTAAACCTACAGAAGCAAAATAGCTTCTATATTTAAACATTGTAAATAGCAGTCTCTTTTAAATGAGGAATGCTCTAAACACCACAGTTAATTCTAGAACCGTGGGTTGAAAAAATCTGATACTGACCAAGAAGGAGCCTGAAAATCTCATCTTTTTTGTTTGTTCGGTTTTGCTTTTTTGTGGGGATCTTAATTTTGGTTTTGTTTGTGGGTTTTTTTTAATTAGTCTTGTGTATATTAATGGGAAAAAAAGTGAAGGGGATAGAGGGATATTAATTTCCAAATATATATACTTCTGTCCATGTTTGTTTTCCCATCCATTATTTAATACTGTAACTGCAAAACTGAAAGTTGACATCATCTCTGAAATACCATGTGCAAGCGTATACATGGAAATTCTTTCAACCGTTGACTGCAATACTTTTGAAGCGTTTTGCTCTCCACATGCTCAGAGCATAATCTGTCTGCCTGTTGCAGCTCAGATGCAAAAAAGAAAGAAAATTAAAAAAAAAACCAAACAGGATTGGTTTTAGACTCTAACCTGGAATGATCTAGCCTCTGGCCTGTCTCTCATTGCTTCCTCTGAAAGGGTCTTCAGGCTGGGGAGTGGCGCGGCTGCTGCAGCATCTGATGCCACAGCCTCGTCTCTGACCTAAAGGGAAAATACCCCAGCATCAGTGGTAATTCTCCTTCAGACACACCAGCGGGGGTGAACGGTGTCCCCTTGAGCCCATTGAGTGGACTTGCTTTGATCACTGGACCTAACATCCATGGATAAAGTACGACTGATTGAATTTTCATTGCAAATAAATCTCTCATTCACAGTGCTGGGAGAGAATGCTACCAAAAAAAGAAAAAAGCATCCTGCCCTGAAAAGAGAAAGGCCAAGGACATGGCACGACGTATCTATTACTGTAAAAACACAGCAGTTGCTGCATGACATTCACTTCCAAAGTTTGAAAGAAGCCAGTATGAAGATGGTGGTGGCACAAAGGAAATTTCTTATCAGCACAGTTTGCTGTAGGTGAACCACGCAGTTTAGGTTCTGTCACTTTCCATGAGCATTAAAGGAAAGAGACTTGAAAAAGATATCTGAAAATAAAGTTAACAACAGTTTTGGTGAATACAGAAACTAAAATAAAGAAGAGATTCCCATTTTGCTAGGAATTAAAGATGTAGTAAGGGAAATGGACACTCCAAGGTAATGAAAACATCTCTTGCTCTGTGCTGCTGTAGATTGAAAGCAGTTATAAAACCACCTACCATTAGAGCTACACTATAATATGAAAATATTCCTTTCTCCTAAATAATTAATATGTATAGCTTTGTTGGACCTTCAAATAGTCTTATACCAGGCCACACTTGTACAAGTCAGAGAGAAAATTTGAGATTATTATTAAATTTAAAATGAGCTTTAAAAAAATACCATGGAAGGTTCTGACCACAGATTATGACTTCCTGCATTTTCTTTTCCTATTAATAATTTTCAGAGGTTAAAGTAGCAGACACAAAGCCAAATGTTTTATGGCCACCAAGTATGTGATCTCTCATTCTTCAGTAGAGGGTTAACCACCACAATTGCTAATTTTTTGTATGTTGCATTAGTCTTGGCAACCAGAAATAGTGCTCAGCGAGGGAAGGCAAGTGAATTTTGTCATAAATTCTACATTTAGAACAAGGTGTGTGTATACTGCAAGCTTGCATTTTATTCCACAATAGTTTTTTAAGATGGTAGAAGTTGAGGGAGGAAACTTCAACTCTAAGGAAAGGAAGTTGCTTTGCAACAACTTTTCTCCTCCCCTGAGAATAAACAGTTCTAAGAGTTTGGCATGTTTGGAACACAAATCAGAGGGAGCACTTCAAATTCATACCTCATTCAGGGCGGCCTCCGCAGCTTTTATATGATTAATGATCAACTCTTCGTCTCTATTATAAAAGAAAAAAAAAACAAAACAAAACAAAACAACAATGGAGTAACTTTAAAGAACTGAAGCTCTTCCAATGTACAAATTATTCTTCAGCTACTTTATGGTTTTGATGTCTTGTAAAATAATTGTTGATAAACTGTTTAAATTGTTGATAAATTATTGATAAACTCCAATGCAAACCCTAAAAATAGTTCATATTGGTGCATTTGGTGCATTTCCAAATGAAAGATGCTTCTGTTGAGGATAAGCAATTAAAACTGATCTAATTATATGCCTATCAAAACTATCATGGCTTGGATATAGAGGTCATTAAAAGTCTCTAGCAGGATGGAATTATATTCTTGTATTGGAAAACACTGACAGAATCTGTTTATTTCATCTGCTTTGCTTTTATGTTCCAAAGGGAGAAAAAAAACCCTATTAGTTGTGAAGAGCTGCTAGAACAATGAAGGGAAAGTTATCTTTGTTGGTTTTCAGTTGCTATATACAGAAAGAAAATGCCATTTTTAAAGTCTCTTCACATGAAAATAATCTTTTCTGGATATATGTGTGGCCACAAAGAAGAATGTCCAAAATAGATTGGGGTGATTACAATGGAAAGGGCAAGCGTTCTAGAACAAATCCTTCTGCAGGTGACAGCTGCTTGGATCAAATCCTACCAAATAACATTTGTCATTTTAATGAGCTTGTTAAACATTTCATTGAGGATTATACAAATTGCATTATTTCCCTCGTGCATAAAGCCCTTACAGCTTCTCAGACGTTGGTCTTCAGAGGTCAAATGAACCCATGTATGACTAAAATTTTTTTAGATCCTAGCCATGGAACAACAACAATATTCATAATACATGCTTCATACTATGCTAAGTATTAGAAACAAAATCTGCGAAGTTGTTGTTTTATTTTAATCTCACCATATGGCGTAAGAACAGGTTAGTAATAAGCTCCTTCAAGTCAAGGGGGCTCCTTTTGACCACCAGTCTTTTCAAGACCAGTGCCTGAGCCTTTTCTGTCATTCCAGGTGATGGTGCAAGTGGTGTTGGGATTAGATCTAAATCCAAAACTCCCTGAAATCAGCTGGAAGATCTGTCTTGTACCACAGGAAAGGCGAGATCCAAAATGGGTTTCAGTCCCTTTGGCAGTGAAGACCTGTCCCCTAGCTGATGCTTCTGTATTTACTATAAATAAATTGTATCTGCCTATAACAAGATGGCGTGGAAACACAGAGAACAAACAATCATTTCTTAAATAAACAGAACTTTAAGGATGTGCCAAAGAGATGTTGTCAGATCAGTAAGATCGCACAGGTCTTTTGTTTACCAGTTCTTTAAGCACCCAGAATTTGGAGCACTATTAGGGGATAACTGCATAAAATGTATGACCCAGTATTTTGAACTAACACTTTTGCTTTTAGAAGACTATGTCTGAATTTCAAAAAAAAAGGAGACAGATGTACTTTTCTCTTCTAACCTTACACTTTCCAGGGCTAAAACCTGCCCATGGAAGTAGGAATTTCAGTTTTTATACATTTTAAGTGACATCCCCTGCGCCCCAGGGCTCACATTGCTCCCTGTTGGATGGCACGTTCTGCCTCCTGGAGAGTCTCCTGCAGCCGCTGCTGGTCCTGCTCTGGGTCTTTCAGGAGTCTATTCTGGTGATCCAGAACTTGGTCTCTTCTCCTCAGCTCTTCTGTTGCATTAGAGAGGCTCTGCCAGCAGAGAGCAGAGTTGCTATTTAACCCAAATAAACCTCACTTTATGCCACTGGCTACTGACCAACGTGGAAGACAAATTGATTGCGAAGTAGATTTGGACCACTGCATACTAAAGTTTTATGAATTTCCTAGCAAAAGCATTAATGACTCAGAACCCCCCCCCCCGTCCCCCCCCCCCCCGAGTTTTAGAAAACAAAATTATTGTAGGTAAAAAGCCCAAATCAAACCCCCACTGAAGACTTTTTCCTTAATTGTTGAAAATAAAACATCCATAGCTTAAGAAAAAAAATGGAGTCTTTGAAGTGTTTTCTCAGTAGCCTAAAATTCTCAGCAGACTGAGTAGTGTGTGTATTTACTCCTCTTATTTCATTTATACAAGGACTGCACTATTTGGCTTGTTGAACAGAAGGTGAAACTCTGGTGACTGTTCCAGAAGAATAACATTACCATCAGAGGTACATTGGAGACCTGGCTTCTATCTTTGTTGGTACATGAGTGCAATTCCAGTGTATTGCTCAGTTCCTGAACCCGTCGCTGGTGTTCTTGTAAAAGCAATTGTGCCTCATGCTCATGCTGCACAGCATTATCTAACTCCTCCTGTACATTGTCTTGGTTGATTCTCTGGAAAGAGAAAGAAGTTGTGCCTGATTCTGTAATTATATTCAGTGCTTTCCCTACCACTAAGTGAGTTCCACTTGCAAACCTAGCAAATTCCAAAACAAATGCATGCTTAGGATTAGTATTGAAGTTTTTTTAACATGAAGACAGATCACTGGACAGTAAAATGGCAGACCAGTTAATTGCTGTGTTTTTTATAAAGAACATTCATGTAAAGTTTTGGCATTCATAATTCTTGTCAAAGTAGCACCCTAGAATGCAAAACTTCAATATTTAGAAGGAAAAATACGCAGATCAATGTTCAAAAACTTAGTGGATAGCTTATTAATCCTCGTAAACACCTTTGTGGACTGTTCTTCTCCTCCAAAAACTGTTCCAGATAGAGAAAATAATTCTTCAAGGAAAGTCATCATCTACATTTCAACTACAATCTAAAATGCGGCAAGTTTCATCTAACTGTCCCAAAACACTAAGGGAATAAAACCTGTTAAGAACAAAACTGAAGATGATTAGAGATTTTTGAGTTAAAAAAAAAATCCATTTCACTAGCTAAGAATAGGAAGGACAATGGGTGAGACATCATCTAGCAGATATTCTCTGCTTGGAAGTGTTTGGATTGGGACACCCTGACAGGTTCTACCAACTAGGCTTCAGGTTAGGGAACCCACAGTGTCTCAGTAAGTCAATCAGCAACAGCAAAAGATTCAGGGGAATTTTGGGCATTTGTGCTACTGAGAATGTCGGAGAAGGCTTTTTCTCCCCCTGCCATAAAGTAACTTCTTCAGGGAAACAGACCCAGTAAAATTTGAATTGTTTTTATTATAACAACATCCATTACTATGTTTTTCATCAACATCCATTCGGAATTAAAACTGCTACATTTATATTTCATGAACTTCTCATGAACGTACTCTTATTGAATACGTTCATTCCAGCTGACTTTACTCTGTGGAAGTGAAATCTTCTTTTAGGATACATAAATCACATCAACATTTCCAACAAATGGGAGAACCTGCATTGCTGAAGACCAAACTGTCATTTATACAGGATACCTCCTTCTACAAATCAAAAGGAAACTCCAGTGGGAAAAGGGTATTTCTAAATACATCTGTCTTCTAGTTTAGTGACATTTACTGGACAAGTTTTCTGGAAAATTCTATTGAAAGGAAATCAATTTTATGCTTGTTTTCCAAAATAAAACAAATCAAAAAATGTGTAGAAAGGAGAATCTCTTTTAAGCAAGAGAGTCTCCAAGTCAAATGTACTTACACGCTGAAGTTCATTTAATTGCTCTTGCAGTCTGCAGGCTTTTTCAGCATCTTTTTGCATCTTGTTGAAAGCCCATCTGCATTCTGCAAGCTGCAGGTGCAGTGAGTGGGACTCTACCTCTGCTGCATGAAGCCTTTGTAAAAATCCAAATACTTCTTGCTGCAAGATTGCTATGTTTCTCTGTCAGCAAACAAAAACAAGTTGATGGGCTATAAAGTCTGCTATTTTAGCAATAAAATGAATAATATTTAAGACCCAAGAAAGTGAAGACAAAACCATCATTTTTTCCTCTATCTCTAAAAGACATACACAAAAGTCTGAACCTGTCACCTACCAAGGGTTACTGCAAATTCTGTTTACAAAGAACTACTATTTTCACCTAAAGTCTACTATAAAATATTATGAGAGAAAGTGTTTGTCTTTTCATTTTGGTTAAAGGGAAGAAGGTTATCTTTACTGAAAGAAAGGATGGTAAACATGAGAAAATAGGAAACAATAATAAAAAGCAACCTTAACACTTACACCAAGCCAAAAGCAAATTTGTTCTTATAAGCTAATACAGATCTGATAGAACTTAAAAAAATATCTTTTCCTTGGATACGCTAACCTGTTGTAGTTTGTGTCTAGTATGTTCTGTTTCCCCCATGTTATGATGTTAATGGTTCTGCCTTTGTTCCCCTCTGTTCCACAGTTACTTGTCAATCTCCCAACGCCTCCCCGGTTGCCCCAGTTACCGATGTATCTTTTTAATTCCCCGCCCCCGGCTGCCTGCCAGTCACCCGGCACTCCTGCCTCTATCTCTAGAACCTTCTAGCCAGAGCGTCGGGTGATTGGTTCAGGGGCCGGGGGCCCTCCCTCCGTTTGTTAGAATTGGTTCTCCTTTTATGTCTGTCACCTATGTATCCCCCTTCCCCAGACTCTGATTTGTTCATGTGTTGTTACCACCCCTACCTCCCACTGCCTTTAAAAACGCAGTGTTTCCCCGCCCTCGGGGCTCTGTTGTTCCTGGATTGCTTGGGTGTGCTTGGTCCCTCCGGGGGCTCAATAAACCGTATTTTGCCACTAGCTGGAGAGTCGCCTCTTCCTCCTGCGGAGTGGCAGTCCTGCACGGCAACGTCCCTTTGGCTGAAGGCGGGCTGGCCGGCTAGCCTGGGCGTTCACCATCTGCCGGCCGACTTCACTAAGCCTCCTCCAGAAATCGTTTGTCAATAAAGAAAAAGACCTATTCACACTCTAATGTGTGACAAATCTAGTTCTTAGTGCCCATGTAGTAGTACTTCATTGTCATGGACTCATTACCAGCCTGAAACCAAATAAATGCTGCTATCAAGGGAGCTTCACCATTGCTGTAAACCTATTTTCCTGAAGGGGGACTGTAAATCTGCTTACTGTGCTGGGCAGTCTGTCATACAATCCAGTTTCCAGGGCCTGGGCATTTACTGTCTGGAGGCCACGAGCCAGCCTCTCTATCAGCAAGTCCCTCTCCAGGTAGGCTCTGCACCCACGAGCGTTCCCTTGAACTGTCTCCATCAGAAGGCTCAGGTTGTCCATCAGTTGTGCAAAGCAGTTCCTGGCTGCACTGATAAGTGAGTGTCCAAAAAGCCAGGACTGTGCATCTTTAAGAAACACCACCACAAAGGAAACATGGAGCAGGTTATTAGTTCCGGTTTCTTGTAATATCCCGTTCTTTTTCATTTATACAAGATGGAATCTGTAAATATTCTGAAACACAGAATACAGAATCTGAAGCACTGTTCAAACTTTGCTTTTTAATTTTCAATTTCTTGAAAACAGCATGATCAAAGAAGAAAGTGCCTGCAACTGAATCTAAAGACATTTGATTGAATGGCAACTTTTATACCAATTTAGTGTTTAGCCTTTTGGAAAATGCATCATCTTGTCTTTGTCCTGCTATTTCCCTTTATTCACATAAAGTATCCCTCTTCTTGTATCCTTTTTTCTGGGACAAAAATGTGGAGACTCTAAAAGTAGAGGTTAATAAAGAACCAGGGATGGCAGCAATGCAGATGGACCAAGGGAACGTGTATCAGTTCTCACTGTAAATAAACTGCAGAAACACTCTCCAGCCTTCAGCTTCCATGGCTCTGTATACTGAAAGGATAAAATATCCTATCAGCTGTTAAAGAAAATGGATCTGTTCCAACAGTACAGAGATGTGATCATTCAGAGAATGTAGAAAAGAGTTACTATTGTATCTTGCAATGAAATTACTCCTTCAGGGAAACAGTCCCACTAAAATCTGTATTGACTAGCTCAGGATATAACCTCTAGTCAAAGGCGTCTATTATGTATTTCTGCTACAACAATATCCAGTTAAAATTACCTTGTTTGCTGAGAACACTCTCCAGTTCTGAGATGGAACTGATTATTGCGGTATAGAGGTTAGAACTAGTCAACCAGTGAAGTGCTTCAATACAGTCAACTCCTTCCTCTCCAAAACCTGTGAAAGAGAATTGCAGCTAGCAGGATAACTGAATCACTAAGATATGGCACACTGCTATCTCCAGCTCTTTCAGAAATTAACCAAAAATAAGCATATAAACAACAAATTAGACGGAACAATTTAGACTGTTTTAAGCATGCTTCCAGAATTACTTTTTTTAAAAAAAGTAGATGAATCTTCTAATTTGGAAAACATTTTGATACTATTTATCCTTTTAGAGGGAAGTATAAACTGATCTGGTAACAGAAAGGGGCAAGTAGACATAATCTCGAAAGAAAATTTTAAAATCCTATGCTAATATTTTACCTGAATCAGAAAGCAATTTTGGTGGAAAATTCTAGGAATTTTGGTAGGAAATAGGTATTAAAAATTATTAGAAAAAGAAGAGGAAATACTTTAAAAAAAAAAAAAAAAGGTGACAGTTAATCATTTAGGAACATTGCAAGATCTTTACCACAGAGAAGATGCTGCAGCGCCTAGTTCTGAAATCCGTAACACAAATATCAAGGATATCAGATACTGTTGAGTTCATGTGCATAATTGCAATTTTACTTGCAATGCTTAACATAAGAGTAGGCATTTGCTCTTAGAGTGAAATACTTTCATGAAGAAACACAAAAAACATAAATCCATAAATAGTAATTGTCAGAATGTCATTAAATATGTCTTTATGCTCTAGCAATAATAATAATATTGCTCTTTGTTATTCCCTAAGCATGTAATTTGACATCTTAAGAACATTTCACTTGCGTGTCAAAGGATGCCTGCCTCTGGATTCTCCCAGACAAACTTGAATTCCAGAGCTTCCTCTGCATCCATCTGTCCAGATGAAAAATGTACAAGAATGTCGGGCCAGAGCCCTCAGCCTGTTAGCAGCCAGAACTGCGATCACGGCTCTTCGGAACACATAAACCAGGTTCTTGGCTCTTCTCTGCCTCAGCCTGCCTTCGTCCTGGTTTCTTTCCATGACAGCAGGGAGAGCATAAAGGAGGCTGACGATCTTGTGGTTCAGGAGTTGGTTCTGGTTCACCTGTTCCTGGAGAATGTCTCTTTGGCGAGACGTGGTGCACAGTCGGCCGTAGAGAGAGCACAGGGCCCCTGACAGCAGCGCACAGGCTGCCAGCAGGGGTGAGCGTCTAATAATGAATTTTTCAAGGAATTGTTTTCCTGGGTCAGTTGTGCACGCATTTGTTCAAGGCCACACAGTTTTTGCCTGCTTTTCTGCTTCCTCTCTTCACATTCCTGCAACAGAAAGAAACCAAACCAAAGTGGAAGAAATATTAACTAGATGGTTTTTACCTAGACAAGAGCAAAAAGAAAATTCTTAGTTTTGCCATTCCAGTGATTCATTAAAGGAATAAAAAATGTTAGTAATGACAGTGATAAAAGTATCTCTTCTAGTCAACAATTAGAGAATCAGATATATGAAACCAAAGCAATGGTAGGAGGGAAATTGCCACGATCATCAACTGCAAATGTACTCCTGATTTCTGACAACAATTCACCAATACTGTGACAGCTCACAGAAGGTCCAACACCACTTGTCTGCCCACAGTACAGTTTTAGGGGTTGACTTAGTAGTAACATCCTCCAATTTCAGAGAGAACACTGCTCTACCAAGTAGAAAACCAGTGTAAGTGAAAGGAAAAGTGTAAGGAAGGTTGGAATATGAAACTAGACAAATTTAAGTTTTCACCATGCAAAGACTTCCAGCCCTGAAATCTGCATCAAATACAGCATTATTCTGTGAAGTAAGTTGCAGTAACTCACAAATAAAAAGGGACATCTGTTTCCTTTCTTTACAATGCTTTTAACTGAAACAGGTGTGAAGGAATGTGATGATAAAGACAGTAAATAGTTTTTGTGGAATAACATTTTGGATTGCAAATAACTCATTTAATAAGCAGTGACAGTTTTACATTTTAAAACCACTTCTCACCGTAGTATCAGTAAAGCAGAGACGCTTAACTCCGTTGAAATCTTGTGATGATTGCAAACAATAATTTAAAATGGCATTTAATTTTTTGTTTTGTTTGGGTTTTTTTGGGTTTTGGTGGGGTTGTTTTGGTTTTGGTTTGGTTTTTTTTTTTTTTTGGTTTTTTTTTTTTTTTTTTGCAAAGCCAAGACATTCCAGATTATTATGAAGTTTTAAAACAATTTCAGGGAATTCTAACATAGAGAATGTTTTCTTTATAAATAGCTCCTAAGTTTAGGATGTGTTTTCAACAAGCATGAAAGGATTCACTCTTGTGGTTTTAACACCACACATCCCATGCAAACTAAATGGAGGAATGAACCGAGCCAACAATGATCTCCAAATGCACACACTTGCACTTGGTGCTAGAAAATATTAGCAAGACACTTCCAGATAGATCACACTGAACTGTAGGAAAACTGAACTGTAGAAAAAAAACAACAGTCTAAAATCCCAGAACAGATGCTAAGTACATGAGAAGAGCCCTACAGACCTCATGATCAGTCTCAAAAAAAATGCTTAATTAAAAAGCAGGCACAAAAAGATACAAGCCCCACAAACACTCTCAACAATATTCACCCCTTCCAGCTTCTCTTTCCTTCCCTTTCCTCTTCTACTTCAAAAGAGAAATAAACCAGAAAACAAAGTGAAATCCTAAAGAGTGGCTTAGCCACTCTTAGCTTAGTCTCTGGAGCCAGCTGACTTACCTAAAAAGGGGCTTTTTTTTCCTAAAACCACAAGGTTTTCTGGGAGGAGAGGTCATGTAAGCTCACTTGCATTATTATCATGCAGAAAAGTACAGCTCCTCCTTCACACAAATGCTGACATGTTTTATAATAGGTATTTCCAAAAATGTCATAATCCAAAAGTTACAATTAAACAAAAAACCCACACTGGCATTCTTTCAAATAGTAGATCTGAACCATAAACACATAATTTAAAAATGGTATTCCTGGAGAAAGCCTATTTTGCCAATGGATTATGGTAGAAGAAAAACTTGCTTTATGACTGTAAATGACTACATTCTGTGAATTCTTCATCAGTAAGATGAATTTATTATCTTTTAATTAGGTCCCTGTTGCTAGTATCAGATATTCCTTTCAGAATGTCCTGCACAGAAGGTGGAGCTGAGAGACTTGAGGCACACTCCAGTCACATCTAAAGGCCCACAGCAACAGCATCAAACTGAGCTGTGGACAAGCCAAAATAAACAGTGTTTATTTGTTAGTGTCCAAATCCTTTGGGGGGGATGAATATCAGTCCTTTTTAACGAGACTGCAGTGTGAACAAATGTCACTGAGCTCAGCAGAGGCAGCTGATGCCTGGGGACACTCACCCTCTGGTTAGCCTTGCTGAAGTTCGAGACCAGGGCTTCAACATTCTCATGCAAGAGGGCACAAAGCTCTGTCCAAGGTAACTCTTCCAGGGGGACGTTTGTCTGTCTGGAAAGCACCTGGGCATTTGCCAGAGTCTGGTATGTGTTCAGGAGGATGGACATCTCCCTCTGGAACACAAAGAAAAAAATTAATTGCTGTAGCTGGGCAATGTTCAAATCAAAAGAGATGCATCATATGTGTGGTAGCAGTGCTGCGCGCAGCTGAAAATGAGCCCTCAAGGCTCCTTCTCACAGCTTCACAAAATTCCTCAGTTCATTTCTAATAATTGCAGCCAAAATATTGCCTGATATTACAGCAGAGTAAGAAAACAGATTTCACAAAATTTATCTAATTAGACACAGTATGTAAATAAAGTATGTGAGTAGATCCCAGTCCTGTGGGGGCCACAACCATGATCTGGCACTGATAAAAATTTCCATGCTCTAGTGGATGCAATTCATTCACCCATGTTAATACCTTGAGGTGCCTCCAAATTGTGCCCCAACACTTGCACAGCACACAGAAAACTGTCCAGTTGGCCTGGCAGCACAACACACTCTAAATTCCTTTAAAAATTTGTTTTGCATGGATTAGATATGATTAAACAGCTGGCCAAAATGGGCTTACAGCTCCATCAGTCAAACTCCACAAGCTGTGCCTCATTTATTTACAGTGATTTTAATCAGTGGTATATTAAATTGATTCAGATTATAAATAAATTTTAGCAACAAAAGCATGCAGTAGAAATTCAATTCTTCATACTTTTAGTACATACAAGTGCCTTAGAATCTTTTTCAAGTTAAGATAATAGAAAGCTGTTTCTCAGATGCTGTATTAGTACAGTCAGAGATCAAGATAAGATTATCAGACTAGAGTGGAAAAACATATTCAGGAAGCATAAAAATGTTATAAAATATGAAAAAAATACTCTACAGGTCAGGAAAGCAGGAAGGGAAAATGAGGGGAAGAGAACACACTGACATTTTTACCCAATTTAAGCATGGGTATAGCAAAGACCAACAGCAATATATTAAATGTTATCTATACTTAGGTTCTGCTACAGTCTTCTGCTTTTTCATTTTGCGCAGCAAAATCAGAGCTATCTCAATGGAGTAAACAGGATCACACACAGGCACTTCTGCTTCCCAAACAAATACAGCTTTGGGAAAAATGCAAAGCCATCCAAGGCCATAAATACCTGATCTCATAAGGCAACCACTAATACAACTCTTCCAAAAATGAATATTTTTATCACAGTCTTGTGGTTTGAACGCCTTTGAGTAAAATAATTAAAACAACCAGCTCTATGAATATGACAGTGAGCTAATTATTATTATTTTTTACCCTTTCAATACCGTAACATTAATTTTGAGTCTAGCATTAAATACTGTTTCCATTACCAGAAATCTTGATCATGAATGGAATCTTGTCCATAGTTCTTGTCATGTCATATATTTTACTAAGGAATACAAATAAAAAGGAAAACTCCTACCACAGCAACAGCTAGCAAGCACTTCAGGTTTGGAAGCAAGCACTTCAGTAGAATATTTGCTGCTTGCAATTGTGTTTTGTAGTTAGAAATAGCAATCATTAATGCCTGTAGTTAGGGCAGACAGTTGCTTTTCTCTGTATGCATTCCTTTTGTGCCTGATGAAATGACTTTTTCAGGCTAACTAGGCCAGCAGATGTCTTTTAATACATTAATGCTTGCATGGAAGGAGCTGTTATTCTCCCAGAAAGAAAAAAGAAGATCCTGATTTTATTTGTCTCCAGTTTATGAATGACAGATCTGCCTGGGCAGTGGACAGCACTAAGACAAAGTGTGGAATAACTCCATCAGCTGAACAAAAGACACCCACAGATCTGAAGACTCTCTGATGCAGGTCTCTGCTCCTCTCCACAGGGAACAGACCTCATGCACCTTCCATGCTCAGAGCTCTGACAGAGAAAGAGGAGAAGTTTCCAAGCCACCAGCAAAAAAAATTGTATATTGCTAAGAGTAGAAAGAGAGCAAATGTAACCACACAATGAAAGGAGAGATTTTCTAAACATGCTGACAACTTTCCTTTGTCCCTGCTGCTACGCAAAAAGATGGCAAAATTGTTATTCAAGATGTAGCTGAGTAAAGACAGTAGAAAAGCCCAAAGTGGTCATATAAGAGGAGAAATTTTTCAGAAAATAATCCAGCGAAATACATCCAATGTGCCAAATCCACAGCAAAACAAGTAAAAAACAAAACAACAACAAAAAATCCCCTGTGCTTTTCCACCTGAAAGCTTGAAATAATATTCAAGCAATTTTTACAGTCAAATACTTGCACTAAAACTAAAAGGGTGTATGAAATAAAAAAAAACATTTCTTGAATGATAGCTCATGAAACTTGACAAAAAAGTTAGGTAGAAAGAACATTCTTCACATGAAATGATCATCAATATCTACAAAATGCCTTAATTAGGAATGCCAGTACATCCTGCCCATACTTAAAAAATATTTTCAAATTAGCTTCTCCAAGGCATTGCTTACATTTATTCATGTAGTAAATTTTTTTAAAGGTAACATAATAACAAAAAGGGTGAGAGAACGGCAGAATTCTGCCACAGCTCAGCGCAGCAAATGCAGCAAATTCTCCCCACAGTAAATATTTTGACAGTATGCTTTAAAAAAACCTAAGCAATGTGTGCCACATTTTTTTCCTTACTACTGAGCCTTTTTTTCTATTTACTATTTACTATTGAGGCTTTTTTTCCTTACTATTGAGCCTTCCTGCAGGCTGAAGCTGTCTGGAGGAGCCACTAATGTTGCATTGGCATCTTGAGCTCTCTTCCCTTCCTCAGCCTGGTCTTTCCATTGCACACCGGAGGATAAACGCTGTCCTTGTGAACTGGAAATTTTCCACAAAAAAGATACTTTAACCAAAATGACTTTTGTCAAATGCACTGTGTTCTTTTAAAGGATAATCAATGGATATGACAGATACTACTTTAGCACCACACATGGATTCTGAAGCTGCTTGCCTTTCCTAATTGAATGAAGAAATTTATATTCCTTCTAAGGAAGATTTTGCAAGAGGTTATATTTTCAGTTACCAAGCCTCGTGTCATGTAATTCATAAGATTATTTGGATGTGGCCTCAAAGTTACATATAACAAACAGAATTTTTCGTATTTTAATTAACACAACAGCTGTCTTCAGAGTGACCGTGTCACATCTTGCATCATCAACCCTGATTTCAAGTACAGTTCTTGCTCTCCAGGTTTCCACATGCCTGACTCTACTCTGTCTGGCTTTTAAAGCAAACTATCCAGAATTTTAATCTGTTCTTGTACTGTGTCACTCAGGAAAACAGATCTATCAAGAGCCTGGCATGACTAAACAGGCAGCTGATGAGGAAACTCCAAGGCCAAGCAATAGCATAAAGGACACAGAAGCACAGAGAGGGAATCCAAGGAAGAATTTTAAAAGATTGCCTGAGTATTTAGGCATGGTGTCAGGAAAGCCAAAAGCTTGCTTCAAATTGATGTTTGCACAGGATGACAAAGGCTTTTCCAGCTCAAGTTTTAAATATTTTACTAAAAACATGGCCATAATCATGAATCTTGAATGAGTTGCTCAGGCCACAAACTTCCTTCCTTGTGGGAAAACAATTTTTTCCTTCTCCACTGCTCCTTGTGTGAGTAAGTCAACATAAACACCTGTGTATACAGGCTGAAAGAGAGCTCACCCAAGTTCTGCTACCACAGGCACAGCAGACTGTGCTGGCCAGGAAACATCCCAAGAGATTTCCTCTGCTCTCACACTTTTCGATACTTTTTAACCATTTAAAGCTTTCTACGGCCATTCAAAAGTTGAAAACAAAGATTATCCACTATAAATGATACACAACTTCTTGACAGGAGTCTTAGAGATCCAACTGACTCACTGAAGTGGAAAACAATGTCTTCATAATAATCTAAGTGTATATAGAAAAGCCATCTTTTCTAGACCTGCTGGATATCTTTTCCTACACTCACCCCAACCATTACTGGACCCTGGACCTAACCATAACTATGATTTGCAAAATTTTTGGTTTGGCAAATAATCTGTAGCAGGCCAGTTATTATCTGTACCATTCACAATACCTTTGGTTACTGATATGGGCCTGTTATTAATGGACTGCCAGGTTCTGAACCTTTAGTTTGGTTTGGCACTTTGCACCAGATTTTCTGCTGACTGAAAAATGCAGGGAATGTAAACTGCGAGTTGTACTGAGGCTGTCTAGTGCCATTTTGCAATGGCTTTAAAAGGAAACTTACTCTTTTTTTCCTGTCTCAAGTGCATTTACTGGCTCTCTGAACTCTTCCCTTGCTATCCCTTCTGGAAAATCTTCTCTCCTGCCGCGATGCCCTTCATTCAAAATGTCTTCCAGTTCTTGAATTCTCAACTACCAAGTGATAAGAAAGCAGTTGAAGGAAGTTAGGAAAGACTGCCATGGTCTTTAATGCTCTTCACTGTTCTGTTCTGCTTTTTATAGGTGAATATCTTCTATTAATTCTATATGGAATTAGAAAGCATTTAACACACATAAAAATGGATTTATACATAGAGTCCAAAACAGAAAGAAATAGATATGCTGACCCAAAGCACCTTTTGTTCTCCTTGCATGGTGTTTGGATTTTCCTGTTTTCCATTATTTATATTACTGAAGTTTTCCAGGGGAATTCTATTCATTAAGTAGACTCATAAAAGGGTAGGATTAACAGTAAAAGCTACACTTGCACTCAGAGCAAAGCTCATGTGGAGCTTGTTCATGTACATAAACAAGGAAGAAAACCTTCTGAGGTCTTCACCCATAAAAGATAAATCTCTAACTTCACGGAATGTTACTTTTCCAGCTCCTTTGTATGTTGTAAAAGTAGAGAGGGAATAAAAAACCTGAATCATCACAATTTATTTAATCATCACTTCAGAAATCCAAGTGCCTGTACTTAGAGAAGGTCATAAGAAAATTACTGAAGAAGTGGCAATGCTTGTTTGTGTTCCTCAGAAAACAAGAAAAAAATAATGAAATTCCCTTTTGTTTTCTCATTTAGTTCTTCAAAAATCCACTAGGAAGTCTTCCTTAGTCACTACAAGATCACTCAACAATCACCTTACAGGATTTTCACTTTTGTTTTTTTAATAAACCCTAATTACTTTAATGGATCAAACCCTGTGTGACACAGTTTAGTGATACAAAAATTTAATATTCAATATACATATCACATTTTTTCATATATTCAAACTTTTCTGGCAACAGCAGATGTAATAGCTGAAATGTACTCTGAATAGTTACATTTGGAACTGCAGTCTCAGGATGCATTAATATCTCACACCTAGAGAAGTTGGGTGAATGCACTCTATCTCTGAAATTACCTAAGTGCCCATTCCAAAGATATAGGACAGAATATCTCAGCAGTTTAACTATTGTGAAACATTTCCTTTCCCCTCACTCTTTCAATGCTCCTTTGAATTCTAAAACACAAGAATGTGTTTCCATATCTCCTGGAAATCAAGGAGATATTTTTCTATTACCTTTTACAGTCTTGACAATCATCAATCACTGCAAAAAATCTACTCAGTGTTTTCACTGGAGCAAGGAAGTCTGAACATTTTTGGAAGATTGCACCTTTACAAGTTCATCTTCCATTTTACTGCAAACTTCTACCAAATATTTAATCAAAAGTTTACCTGCATGACTTCTGTAGTGTATTTACATTCTACATGCACTCGTCTTGCTGCTGCAGCATCATCCTCCAGTTTCTTTATTTTCACTGCAGCTGCCTAAAAGTACATTTTAAAAATATCTAAGTCCGGAAAGATGATGACATCATGTAAAGACAACTTAATTTCTTCAGTTTATTAGGTCTCCATACACCAACCTGTGGTATCTGAACTACTTGCACTTTGGAACTGTGAAAACTCATGTCAATAAATAAATGAAAGGAAACAATTACATATCCAGAATATTAAAGTAATATTTTCTGTTTAGTTAAAGAAATTGATGTAGGATTACGTTCTTGCTACAGTTTTCATAGTCACAGATACCTGTCTCTATCTAAAGGCCTGGACATGGTATTTCAATAGAAAAAATGTTTTTAGCAGAAGCAGTAACTACAGAGCTGCTATAATAGAAATCCACATGAAATTTTAGCTACATTGTTTCCTATCAAAAACATCATCTCACTTTGACTGATGATTGATTTGAAAAGAACAATACACCCCAAAATGACTTCTGCCTTCAAGTGATGCCAGAAAGATGAAGAAAAGGACATTCATATTAAAAGTAATTTAAGACACTCAAGGTTACACAGATACAAGTCAAGTCATTGATTTTGGACAGGTAAAGCAAAGGAGCAAGCATGTGAGACTGAATCCTAACTCCAAGCACTTCAGTTAGGGAAACATTAACTGAAAAATAAATTAATACATAAAATGAACATACGAGCTGTTGGCAATAAATTTAAACTATGTATAAGCTCACACATTCACAAAAGGAAATAATTGAGAAACAGAGATCTGTGGAAGGCCTATTAAAGAGAAAGTCACAGCACAGAGCTTACCAAACCCACTCCACAAAAGCATCAGCCAAAAGGCTTAAGCTTTGCCTCCTCCCACAAGATCTATCTGCTTAAGATGCTTAACTAAAAAATAAAAAAGTCACAAATCCTGCGCAAATACTCCCTCTGTACCCATATTGCTAAGAGTACTTTCCCAGTGACATAAACCCCTTTCCATCTGCAGTTCAAACACCACTCTCAGGTCAGGCTCGCAGCATTCACCTGTGAATCCACCTTTCCTGCCAAGTGATGCTCTGCATTTTGTTAATCAAACACGGGGCACTCATAGCCTAACTCAGAGGTTTCACCCCTCAGAAATGAAACCGCTCAGTTGTGCCAGTGCTTGCTGAGGCTCCCAGCAGCAGGCAGAAAGCTTTACCTCCAGTTCTTGGAGGAGCCTCTCCTGCCGTTTATTCTTGATTTCCAAACAGGCGGCCTGGAGCTTCAGCATCTTGGTGCAGCCACTGTGCTCTGCCTCCATATCCTTCAACTTCTTGGCAGTGCTTTGCAGGGCAGCATTAGTTTTCTAAAGATAAATAGGTAAAGGAATAAATCAATACATCAAGAGGCACTTTTTCTAAGATAAAGTATTGCAGTTGAGAGTTCAGCTGCAGTTTGAGAGGAATGGAGACTGCATCAGAAGATGATGTTAGAATTTTAAAATCTACGACGCCAGCACACGTCAACAGAAGTGTTTACCCAACAGCAGACATGCTTTTGATTCACCACCAAGAAATCTGTGTTGGCCCAAAAATCACTGTGAACATGATCTTCTGTGGTAACACTAAAATCAGAGCCAGATCTCCACTGGAAACCTTTCCCTAAAAGAGTACAGCCCTTCCAATCTCTTCTGTCTCCCAGCTCAGTGGCAATGATAGAAACAGAGTGCATTTGGGGAAATTATGCATGGGGACAAAAGTTCATTTCTGTTATGATTTTGATTGCTGAAACTTCAGATGTTTTTAGAAACTGTTAGTCCCACAGACTAAATAATTTTGATTTCTGCTTTTCTGAAAAGCATTTTCTTCTTTCTAGAAACTGAATTTAAAAACTGATGAAATAAGAAGTCCTCAGTAGAATAAAATGATCTGGTCCCCACTTCAATTTCTGCATACAGAAATTGAACTCAGCTACAGGCTGGAAGCATTATTAACATTACTGGACACTGCAGCTCCATGAAGTCACTGCTACAAAATCCCCATTGTCCATATGAATTTGGATTAAATTTAAGCTAATCCTCTAGCTTTGCACGTCCAGCAAGACAGGTTTCTACCCTTCAGAATGCAAAATAAATAAATAAAGAAGCCAAAATTAACTGTTTTCTACATTTTCTAACATTTCTTCTCTATATCTGGGAAGATACAGAAATATTTATTTCTTCAGGTTTATCTTCTAAATATTAACAAATATAAACTGGGAAATGTGAAATAAATAACAGATAGTTTGCTGTGAAATACAACAAAAAATTTAAAAACATTTTCTACTGGAAATATAATTAACATTAGAAAACTAAAACTGTTGTGAGTATATCAAGCTCATTAAACAAGTCGGCATGAGCTGCAGGATTTCAGAATTTTGAAGAATTTCTGAACTTTTTGGAGGTGATATGACTGTTGAATACTATCCCCGTAGCCACCTGCAAATATTTGCTCATGAAAAACACAGCTGGTCTTTTTTTTTTTTTTTTAAACCGTTTGTGAACGACACACTCTCCCAAGTAGTTGAAGGAAAAAAACGTGCAGGGATATGAACTCCTGCCTATCCACGAGGTGATGCTATTGCCCTTCCTAGCGAATGCGACCCCTCCCATCCCGGGCCAGGATCCGCCCAATAGATCCTGTCACACAGCAGGGAGGGTGATTTTTCCTGCGTGCTCGTTCCAGAGGCACATTTCAATACTCCATGACTCCACTCCCACGCCTACCTCAGCATTTTCACAGCCAAGTTCAGAATTACAGTTTGTGTAGTTTTTCCAGTCAGGATTTGCCTACATGCTCAGAATCCCACTTCTCTGCATGTATTAAGACCACAATTAAATCTCCTTTCATTTTATAACTCATTTCATTTTATAACTCAGAATAACTCAAGGAGATTTAAATTTGGGCCTATAAATACACAACACAAAAGACTGCAATGCATTCAAAGTCATCATTTATAAACCCAGATATTTCTGATGTTCATCTGACAAGCTCAAATGAATTAAGCTTTCAATGCGGTCGAGTCAAGGACAATCAAGATGTAAGATTTTTTTATTTCCCAGAATTTTATAATTATACGTAACATAACTCTAGGGTGAGGGGCAGGGGAGCAGCTACAAAAGCAAAGTGGAAAAATGTAACATTTTTACTACTGAAGGCAGGTTAGGGTTTGGCACCTAGCAGTGAGTCACATTTTCCTTTCAGTGATTCTTGAAAGTTCTGAAAGACTTCTGAGTCCAGTGACATCAAGATTCTGAAACCCTACAGCTCACTCTGGCCTGTTTAACGAGCTACATGTATTCATGGCAATCTTAGTCTACTCATGTGAATTACATTTCCTACAAGTTTGTAGCTTTAATACATTTACCAACAAAACCCCTTCCTCCACAACCACTGTCAGAGAACACTGCCAGGGAACTGACAGAGAAGACAATGTCCTGAGCCATACACTGCTCCTTTTGTCCTTTTTCAAGGACAAACATCACTCGACAGAGCATGGCATACTTTTTCAACACTGATTTTTGATGCAGCATTAAACTCTCTGAAGGTAGCTTCTACAAAACACTGTGCACAACAGAAGGCAATACCCTTCCAGAGCCTCCTCAAACTAACTCAGCCACTCACTGTTAGGCAGAACTCAGAGCTTACCCTGCTGCCCCTGGCAACTTAAAAAAGAAAACTCTATCTAAAAGTAGGCTTCTTCACAGCCTATGTCCTGCCCTACCTTTACAAGAATCAGCTTTGAATAAAAACTGTCTTCTTTTGAGAAGGACATTAGGTCCTGTCCGCAGCTCCTGTCCTGTCCACAAGCTCCTCTGTTTTTCACTACCAGCATTACACACTAAGTGTAACTTCATAACTCTGTAACTTCATTACTTCTGTAATCTTCAGAACTATTCTGCAGTATTTAGCTATTTGGGGGATTTTTTTTCTCCCTTAAACCAGAAAAACTCCAACCTACCACACACTTGGCATCAAAAAACTTTCAGCCAGCATCTCATGGAACTTTCCATCTATTACTACATCATACCTGAAAAGCCATTTCTGCTTCAGCTTTTTCTTTAAAAAGGAATTCTAGCTCAGCAAGGTGTACTCTGTGGATGTTATCCATCTCCACTGCAAATCTTTAACTATTTTCTCAGTCTCTGATGCTTTCTGCTGGTGTTCGTCATTCATTACTGTTGTTCACAAAAAAAACCAAAAAAAAAAAAAAACCAAAAAAAAAAAGAGGAAGAGGAAAAGAAAAAGAAAAAAATAAGCATGTTCAGAAAAAGAAAGAGTATAATGAACATAAGTTCCTCTGTGTATTGTGGTATCCTGTGAAACACTGGAACAGTAACACTTCCAGTTTCACTACAGAGAAACAATCACATCTTGTGTTCCTGTAGCATCTTTCACACAAGGACATAGAAATGCTTTGGAGATTTCTCAAAAGCATTGAGAAAATTAGATTTCAAAAAATTAGATCTCAAATTTAAGCTCTTCTCCCTTTGGAAAGGAATAAAAATTCAACTCTTTCAAGTGAGGCCTCTATAGCATAGGAAACTTAATAACTTAATTACATTTTTCTGCAACACTTGGCTAGCTTATTGCCAAATAGTTATGAGACACTTCAGTCTGTATCAATTAATTTCAAGCTCAGTTTAAGTAACAATAAGGACAGACACCTGCCACATGAAAATGATTCAAGGAAAACCTTAGGCAGGTTGGGCTAGTGAGCAAAGGCTTAGCTTTTCTGGGGAAATTTACTGCTGCTCAAGAGATTTAAATCTTCAGCCCAATGGCTGCTCCAAGATAGGGAAATACTGGATCTACTTCTCTGGGAAAGCTTAAATGCCAAGGAAGAGTTCTTTTCCTAAAAGCAGTTTTACTAGGAACTTTGCTTCATTTCACAAACTCAGTCAAAATATTTTGTATTATTTTTTATGTTACTGAGTACAACTAGCTATGTTGGCATTTATGTGATCACCACTTTCTAAGAGATTTTTACTTCAAATTCATCCTATTCTTCTGAAATTTCTCCCTAGATGGAGAAGGGTGAGAAAACCAGAAGAGACATGTTGGGAAAACACAGAGAATTTGTGGACACAATGATGGAAAAGACCTGTCAGATGTCAGGAAGTCAAACCTCAAGAAGAACAGCAGAAAAACATCTTGGAGAAAATACTAATGAAAGGGCACAAGTGAGGTGCTCTGTCCAAGAAGTTAAGTTGAGATTGTATCCAAAACACCACACGAGGTGAGCAAGGCTCCAAGGGATAAGGAAGAAGAAGGAGTAAGTTAAAAACTGAAAAAGAAATGAGAAGAACACTACAAGTCTTTGGCTTCTTTGACATTTGTCACAATAAAAACAAAACCAGGTGAAGCTGTGGCTGTTTTTAAGGGGGGCCTGGCTGAAGGGAATTTAGAGAGACCAGCCACCTTCAGTTACACCAGCACTCCCCTGGCACGAAGCCAGAGGCATGTGCCGACCGTGGGTGGGGCGAGAGGAAACAGTCACCGATATTAAAGCAACCACACCGCAGGAGTGAAGAAAAGAGACGGCCCTCCTCTGCTGGGTGAAATAACTTGGTTTAATCCAGGGTAGGGGAAGTACAGGGTGGCCACCCAAAGTTGGCGAGCGGAGGAGGAGCCCCGAGCCCCTCCGGGGACCGGGTTTTACAGGGAAGGGGTGGGTACACAAGAAACCAATCATAGAACGAAAATTTGGGTACATTGAAGACTGATGGGTGGTGTGGATCAATGGGGATAGGTCAGGGGAGGAGCCCAGGCCTACCAGCCAATCACTCGACACCCTAGCTGGAAGATTCTGGAACTTGGGGTGGGGTGCCGGTGACTGGCAGAAGGCCTGGGGAGGGGCTACAAGGACAAATAAGGGATAATGAGGGAAAATAAGGAGGGGAAAACCGTGACTGACATAACTGGGGGTTTGAGCCAGACCAACTTGCCAAGCTAGGAGAGGGGAGAACGGAACAAACCAAACACAAACCACAACATCTCCCCCTTTTTTGTTTTAAAAAGAAAAGGAAGGGAGAAAACAAACAGTCCCTTATAATCAGGCGGCAGTTGTCTCTTGTGCTGTTTTAAAGTCCAGGCTTCCACCGCTCACGCTTTCAGAGTCTGAAGTCGAGGCAGGGTCCTCCTCGACATCTGAAAGCTCCAGATGGTTTATGTTGGCCGCTGAGGCATTCAGCAGAAGTCTCTTAACCAATCCCCACATTAGGGAGCAGGCGATGACAATTACGAATATAACTAAAACAGAATATGAGGCGGACCGAACTATGGCATCGGGTCTATGCAGGCGGGAGATCAACTAAAAAGAAACAGAAATATAAATTAAGAAGGTCTGGCTCGAGAGGGGGGGGGTCAGGACCGTGGTCAATGGTGGCTCGCCCACCAGTTCCTCCGTTTCCGCCGCCAACACGCCTCTGCTACCTGTGGGACCGGTTCTGGTTTTGCACCCCGCTTAGGGCGGAAGGGCTTGACCCACTTTGATGGAATCCATCTCGGACCTGAGGGAGTGGACACGCAAGCGTATCCCCTACCCCAGGTCACGAGATCAAATGGCCCTTCCGTTTTCCAGGTCTCCGGATCCTTAATGAGGACCGGAGGCCTGGCCCTAGGTCGCAGCTCCTCGTGCTTCCCGAAGTGTCGCACTATGGGCGGGTTGAGATTTTCAAAGGAGCAATTTAGAAAGTTGATAGTATACAACGCCCGTGCGAGACGGATGTGAGGGGACTCCACCTTCACTGCCGAATGCTGTTGCTCCAAAACCCTTTTAAGGCTCTGGTGGGTCCTCTCCACCACGGCTTGGCCTGTTGGGGAATAGGGGATGCCGGTCTTGTGTTCTATTCCCCATTGCTGCAGGAAGCTCCGCAGTTCCTTGGATTTGTAAGCTGGGCCGTTATCTGTTTTGATTACCTTAGGGATGCCCAGGACCGCGAATGCCTGAAGCATATGCTTCCTGCAATAAGCAGCCCTCTCACCTGTGTGGGCAGAGGCAAAGACAGCACCAGAGAAAGTGTCCACAGAGACATGTACAAACTTAAAACGGCCGAATGACGGATAGTGGGTCACGTCCATCTGCCACACCTCGCAGCTGGACAAACCACGGGGGTTAGCTCCGAGAGGGACGGAAGGGAGCTGGTGGGACTGGCAGTGAGGACATGTAGCCACAATGGCCTTGGCCTGTTCGCGCGTCAGATGGAACTGCCGAACTAGGCCAGGCGCATTCTGATGGAACAACTGGTGGCTGATCTTGGCTTGACTGAAGAGATCAGGGAGCGGGGCCGCTTGAACAGGGGCGGCAAGGGCATCAGCACGCCGGTTGCCCTCCGCTATGAACCCCGGCAAATCGGTGTGTGATCTCACGTGCATGACATAAAAGGGTTGCTCTCGGTGGGAGACCAATTGAACCAATTTGGAGAGCAAGTCGTACAATTTTGGGTTTGACACCTCCTGCAGCACAGCATTTTCAGCTCTGGACACTACACCCGCTACATAGGCCGAATCCGTAACTAAATTGAAAGGTCCAGGGAACCTCTCAAAGGCTCTGATGACTGCGTCCAACTCGGCAATTTGAGGTGAACCTTCAACCTCGGTGACATCGGACTCCCACTCCCGAGTTTGGGGATTCCTCCAAGTCATGACTGACTTGTGGGATCTTCCGGACGTGTCAGTAAAAATGGTCATTGCCTTTAGAGGGGTTCTACTCTGGATCGATTTTGTAGATAACACGAATTCTTAGTTAAATAATTTATGGGCCGGCCGATCAACACGAATTTGGCCGGAGTAGCTATCCAGAGCGAACTGCAAAGCTGTATTCGTTTGCAGGAGGCTGTCAATTACCTTTTGTTTTAGGTGGCCCGAATCTAATTTAAGAGGAATATGTATGCACGCAAGATCAACACCTGCCAGCTCTCTGATCCTCAGCCTAGCTTTTCGGATCAACTCTGCCACCAGTTCAGCGGGCTGTGTCATTCTCTTGGACCGATGGTGGCTGAGGAATACCGACTCTATGATTAAGAGGAGGTCACTCGAGCCTCGGTCTCTGCCTTTGATGGCGTCGTCCCACTGAAAAATCACCCCGTGGAGGTGTGGCAGTTTGCCGCAAATAATGAATTTAAATGGCAGGCCCGGATGACAACGGTGGGCCTGCCTAGCCGAGATGAGTCTCTGAATTTTCTCTAGTGCAATCCTCGCCTCTGGGGTAAGGGTCCTGGGAGAACTTAGCTCCTCTCCCCCTTTCAATAAATTGAAAAGGGGGGCCAGGTCTTCTGTTGGTATGCCCAGCCAAGGTCTTACCCAATTCAAAGATCCACACAGCTGGTGGACATCCGCCAAGGTTTTGACAGTTGTTACAATAGCCAATTTCTGAGGAACAATGGTCCTCTTAGTAATCTCCAGGCCCAGATACTTCCAAGGCGGCACCCTTTGAATTTTTTCCTGCTGGAGCTCGAACCCTGCAGCAACCAGCGCATCGACTGTCAGGTCAAGGGCGTGGCCAAGTATGTCGGCGGTTGGGGCACACACCAGGATGTCATCCATGTAATGATAAATGATGGCGTCGTTTACCACTGCACGTATTGGGGACAGCAAGGAAGTGACGTACCATTGGCAGATCACTGGGCTGCACTTCATGCCTTGCGGGAGAACCCGCCAATGGTAGCGCTTGCTTGGGGACTCATGGTTGATGGAAGGAACCGTGAACGCAAAACTCAGGGCATCGTCCGGGTGGAGGGGAATTTGAAAAAAGCAATCCTTTATATCAATCACAGCCAATTCCCAATTTTGTGGGAACATCGTTGGGGAGGGCATCCCTGGTTGGAGAGGCCCCATATCTTCTATAATGTTGTTGATTTGGCGGAGGTCGTGGAGGAGCCGCCACTTGTCCTTATTGGGCTTTTTGATGACAAACACGGGAGAATTCCATGGTGACGTGGTCTCCACGATATTGCCCTTAAGTAGCTGCTCCTCGACGAGCCCCTTGAGCGCCGCCAATTTCTGTTTGTTGAGCGGCCACTGCACTACCTGGACAGGCTTATCTGATTTCCAATTGAGCTTCCAGGTAGGGCGCTCATCAGTGGCCGCCGCCCGAAAAACCTGGGGAGCCGCTGGAAGGTCAATTCGGGCTCCCCACTGGGCTAAGAGGTCTCTCCCCCACAGGGGCTCCGTATAATCCAAAACGAATGGGCGTATAGAAGCCAATTGCCCATCCGGCCCCGTGATTTGCACGATGCTCTTAGATTGTCTGGCCAATTGTAAACCCCCAACACCACGGACATGTCCAGGCGCGGTTTGCAACTCCCAATGCGACGGCCACTCCCGAGAAGGAATGACCGTGACATCCGCCCCAGTGTCCAACAGGCCTTTTAGTTGTTTGCCTTCCCCCCCTTTTGTAATATAACAATCGAGGCGAGGTCTTTCGTGCCCCAAAACCTGGGCCCAAGCGATAGTTGGCGTGGTGTCTCCTGGTGTTTGGTGTAATTCCCAGGTTATTTCAGGCACTGGTATTGCCTGCGCTACAATCTGCCCTTTAGGCAAAAAGATGGGGGGCTGGACACAGTGCAGGCCGACGGCAAACACCCGCGGGTCCAATGGTAAGAGGCCCGGGATAATGTTCACCGTCGGTGGTGTGTGCTTAGTGTCACCGACCACAACATACTTGCAGCGAATCCGTCCCCAGTTACCTGGGCACTCCGGGTCGACAGCAACGAGTTGAAAGTCGGAGGTCCTCAGGTGGAGAGCCTCCGAGAGCCGCAACCTATAGGGTGCAAAAGTAGAAGCGGTCGTTAGTACAGGTATTGTCTGGATAGGAAATGCAGAAGTCGGATCAGATTGATATGAGTCATGTCCGGTTGGCGGTGGTCCCTGGTCTCCCTTCCCCCTACGCGACGGTGGTAAGCGGCCCGCCTGATTTTTGTCAGCGCGCAGGGGGGCACTGCGCTCCGATTTCAGTTTTTTGGGGGGTTGACCCCCAACTGTCCCTGCTCCCTTTTAAATTTGTAAAATTCTGCCCATAGGGGGCAGTCCGGCATCCAATGTCCAGTCCTCCCACACAAATGGCAAGGTGCGGAGGACTTCGACGAAACTGCTGCTGCAACACCCTGCTCGGTGGAGGGCTCTTCTGCCGCGGCGACCCGGGGAGGTTGAGTCCTCCTCTTTTCGCTGTCCCTGGTGGTCAAAAGCGGGACCTTGCGCGCGCACACTTCCAACATATCAGCCATCTGCGGTGCCGGGTGGAGGGGCAGGCTGAGGATGGCATCCCTGCATGCCTGGTTGGCATTTGAGGACGCCACCTCCCGCAAGATGGTGCTTCTAGCTCCTTCGTCCGACACCTGATGTTCAATGGCCTTCCTCAACTTCTCCACGAAGTCAAGGAAGGCCTCGTCTGGACCCTGAAAGATTCTAGAAAAGGCAATTGGAGGCGCGCCCCCCGGCAGCAACAAAAAGGCTTTTTCTGCGGCAGCTGCCGACGCTTTAAGAGCCTCCCGGGGAAGGGTACTCGCCTGGGAGTACCCATCTTCCCAGTCCCCGGTCCCCAGGAGCTGGTCGATGGCCAAAGGGCGACCCGTGAAGTCAACTCCCGATTGGGGTTGTCTCCACAGGCTCGGGAGGGCTTCAGTCACCCCCCTCTTCCAGGCGGCTTCCCACATTACCCGCTCGGATGGATTCAGTAGGCAAGTGAAAAGCCGCCGGACATCGAAGGGGGTGATTTCTGCTTCGGAGAGTGTCGCTTCCAACACTCCCCGGAAGTATTCACTCTCCCAGCCGTACTCCTTTTGGGCTTTGAACAGCTCCTTAATTTGTGAATGACTCAATGGGACCCATTGGCGACGCACTCCCCCACCCGCTTCTGGCTGGTAAACAACCGGAGCCGCTGATGGTACAATGGCCGTCTCCGGTTCCCGGCCCTTGGCCTCCCCCCCCGCCCCGGACCCCGAACCGTGGGAACCGGAGGGAGGGGCGTGGGAACCGGAAGAAGGGGAGGAGGGGGTGTGGCAGGAGACTGCGTGGCCCGATGACGAGGGGCCGTCCCCGGAGGCGGGAGCAGGAGGCGGGGCACAGTGCCAAGCGGTGGGCGGGGAAAGGGGCGGGATTGTGGGAGGAACGATGGGAGGAGCTATCATGGGAAAGGGAGGAGGGGAAACGAGATGGGAGGGGTCAGGTAGAGGGTGGAGCTGGGGGGAGGTCGGGAGGGAAGGGGCGGGGAAAGGGGAGTGGCCGAGAGGCAGGAAGGGGTTGGAACTTGGAAGAAAAGGATTCTGGGATGAGGATGGGGGTTTTCCCGCCATCTCGACCATGCGGTCGCCTCCATTTTGGGCCGCGCCGCGGCCATCTTGTGAAACCAGAGGCGACCCGGGGCAAACTGGGGATTCAACGAACTGGGGTACATAACTCTGGGGTTTGGGGACAGGAGCAGGGGAGGCAGGACAAGTCGAGGAGCCCCCGAGTTTGGCCAGAACTCTCGGGGCGGGGGGACCGGGCATTCTGGAGAGGGCCAGGGGATGATGGAACGCCCTGCGCCTGGCTGGTCTGGGGGGGTGCCCCCTTCAGAATCCCGGTTTTAAGTTTGGGCGTACGGGAAGGGGTATTCGGGACAGAGGGTGAGCAAACCGAACTGGGGTGCGAAACCGAACTGGGGCAACGTTTAACTCGAACTGTGGCCTGTTCTGAGCTCCCTTCTTCTTTTAATATTTTTCTAATTTGGGCAACAAGCCTGGCCAATTGTATGAGGGAAGCGTCGCCTGGCCTGATCAACTCCGAGAGTCGAGTTTTGACCCTCCGCCAAAAGGCCGGATCTTTGATCAGGTCAGGCGAAACCTCCGGGAACTCAGAAGAGACCCATTTTATTAATTTTTCAACAACAGGTTTTTCATAAACAATTCCCCCCCCCAACAAGGATTCTCTCAACTTGGGTTTTGAGTCTCTTTTGGGCAGTAGACAGCCTAGCACCCATGGCTCTAAAAGACTTCCCACGAAGTCAGATGTCTACTGCCACGAACTTCGCGCCCAAGCCGCCGCGCAAAAGGGAAAACAAAACTAAAAGGTGGCCACCCACCGGCCCCCGCCTGTAAAGCTGAGGGAGGGCGACGAAACACCCTGGGGACGGGGGAGAGCGGCAGGGAGAATGGCGGAACACTCATGTGTCCGGTGGATGGTCAACGAAAAGCGAGGCAGAGTGGGTCCTGCGGCTGGACGGCTCCGGGTGCTCGAGTTCCCGTTCGGTCCCCGGGGAGCGCTGCCTCAGAGGGCCTGCTCACCTCGGGGTGCTGCTGCGTCCAAAGGACAGAGTCCAAAATCCGTAGGGTCCTTGCGAAGATTGTAAGTCCAGGCTCTACTGGTCCCGAATCCGGCCGACCAGGAGCAGGCAATCGATGCAGAGGGGCGCGACGCTGGGCGCCAGCAACTGAAGCTGTGGCTGTTTTTAAGGGGGGCCCGGCTGAAGGGATTTAGAGAGACCAGCCACCTTCAGTTACACCAGCACTCCCCTGGCACGAAGCCAGTGGCATGTGCCGACCGTGGGTGGGGCGAGAGGAAACAGTCACCGATATTAAAGCAACCGCGCCGCAGGAGTGAAGAAAAGAGACGGCCCTCCTCTGCTGGGTGAAATAACTTGGTTTAATCCAGGGTAGGGGAAGTGCAGAGTGGCCACCCAAAGTTGGCGAGCGGAGGAGGAGCCCCGAGCCCCTCCGGGGACCGGGTTTTACAGGGAAGGGGTGGGTACACAAGAAACCAATCATAGAACGAAAATTTGGGTACATTGAAGACTGATGGGTGGTGTGGATCAATGGGGATAGGTCAGGGGAGGAGCCCAGGCCTACCAGCCAATCACTCGACACCCTAGCTGGAAGATTCTGGAACTTGGGGTGGGGTGCCGGTGACTGGCAGAAGGCCTGGGGAGGGGCTACAAGGACAAATAAGGGATAATGAGGGAAAATAAGGAGGGGAAAACCGTGACTGACATAACTGGGGGTTTGAGCCAGACCAACTTGCCAAGCTAGGAGAGGGGAGAACGGAACAAACCAAACACAAACCACAACAACCAGGGGAAAAAAAAAAACAACAAAGAACAAAACAAAACAAAACAAACAAAGAACCCCAACCAAAAAAAAACTGTTTGCGAAATTTAAACCAACCAAGATTTCTGTAATCTGTGTGTTCTCCAAATGAATGAAAGTGCAGAATTCTTATTATCTTTTTAAAAAATCTGGCAGTATAAATGCACTTTCAAGTTTCAGAGTCTCCTTCCATCCTTGTAAGGTTACAAACTCCAGGAGTCCTCCAATCTTTTCAGTGAACACCAAAGATTCACAAATACATCTCCTGTACTGAATTTAAACAGTATTATATTTACTTATGTAACAATAAAAAAAAAATCTCCCCAGCTTTTAAGAGTGAGAAATCCCTCTCTGTTTGAGAAGGATTAAGAAAATTTGAGTTTCTGAATGCAAAACTAGTAGGGGGAAAATGTGTAGGTAAAATCCTTCCTTTCCACATACTACTGTCATAACCCATGTTATTTGTATAAAAACAAAACCAAAGATGACATGAAGAGGCCAGATATGAGCAACAAAAAGCCAGAAATATCTGAAAAGGTGAAAGAGAAAAGCAGCACGATGAGAACTCCTGGGGAAAAAAAAAAAAAAGTTTTTGGAAAGAGTGTAAACAAATAAACAGGATTTGATTTTATTTTTTTCCCCCTGAAAATAAAAAGGAAGAACGGCTGGATATAGTGATAAGCAGGAAGTGGAGAGGGACTCCTTAATTACAATTCTGTGCACACTGAAGGAAGGAAAAACAGAAGGTAAGGAGCAAGAGAAAAAAAAAAGGTATTGATAGGCTTAGCAGGTTATATTTAATTGCTACGAGACAGCAAGGGTTTTGCAAACTCTTATGAGCTTATAGAAGCAGATGAGTAAGACATGGGAAAATAAGAAAATAAGAGACTTTCCAAAAAACACTGTAACTGTAAAACCTTGTGCAATCTCTGCTTTTTTAATGACTTGGGACTGATGTAGCCTCTGGCCTATGATTTTTTTTGTTTTTTTGAAAATTACCTTGAAGTTCCATAACTTTGGCTTTTGCATCACACAGTTCATCCTCTGCAGCATAGAGCCGTAAATCAGCTTCTTTACTAGCAAATGTCATTTCACTCTCCAGATGTTGACGAAGAGCTTCTCCTTTCTCAAGTTCCAACCTTAATTGCATTATTTCTTTTTCATAGCAAGACATCTAGAAAATAAATATTTCAGAAATTGCATTCATAGCTGGCATTCTTATCCCATCTGATTTTGAAATACAGTCTTGAAACCACACATTTTAGATCCTTTTATTTTTTTTATGCAAACTGTTCCTAGATCATTTTCATGTACCTTAAATGTACCTCTCTGTTTTTCCAAACATGCTCTGCCTTAAGAAAATAAAAGCTACAATTATATTTATTCCACAGGCAATTTTATGGTAACTGTATTTACAACTAGAAAAGCAGTTGTGTTGGGATACTAGATTAACAGACACCTAGGAACTCACTATGTAAACACAAACTTCAGTCCAATGATGTTCAGCAGTCAAGCAGAATGCTATTAAACACAACAAACAAAACAAAGAAAAGGCTTCAAAAAGGATTCTTATCTGGTGTAAGAAAGATAGTCTAGTCACCACTGCCAAAAACTGGAGCCAGGAAACCACATTCAAGCCATTAGAACTCAAGGAGGTGGAAAGTAAACCATGAATTTCTTCAGAACATCTACAAAGCAGCAGCATCCTTCATGGATGCCCCATTCATAGGAAATAATTTAACAGGAGCTCCATTCATAGGAAATAATTTAACCGCATTACAAAGGTTTTCCCTGATGCTCTTGTGGCAAACTAGTACCTAAATGAAGTAGCAGGGAGAAAAGACTTCATTAAAATTTTCTTTACTTTGAATTTTATTACTGCTAAAAGTAACAATTCTGCTCTTAGCAGTTTGTTAGGGGCATCTGGTGTGGGTGCTCGTTCATCTGTTTCCTACTAAACACAGCCAATAAACCAAGTTTGTTGTTCCCTATCCACTTATTTAAGGATTCCTGCTTCTTACAGAGTGACTTGCCCTTGTCATGATCCCGTTGCTCTGTCAATGGTGGGGTGATTCTGTAAAATGGACCCCTGGAATTCCTGGGATTAAAAGACTCAAACAGACAAACAAACCACATCTTACCTTGAGAATTCCAAAGCTGAGGGTGCAAAATATTCTTCTGCATGATTTTACTGTTGTGTAGTGCTCAAGTTTCTTACACCCACCTTCAGCTATTAGCAATGACGCTAAAAGTGATATCAGTTTCTAGGGACAGGCATGAGATGTCTGTACAGTGCTACTTTGTTATTTTCCAACTACTGAATGTCATTTTGACTCACCTGATGAGAGGATTATTTCAAGGAAACAAATTGCATTTAAGGAAAGAAATTACATTTATTCTCCGGGTAAAATAAAGCAAACAAAGAAAAAAACTCCTTACCTCTTGATTGTGTTGATTGTTTAATTCCAAATTTATTTTCTCCAGACTATGGAGTTTTCTTCTCAGATCTTCAACAGTTTCCATTTCCATTTGACTTAAATTCTGAGGCAATGGTAACTCTTCTAACTGATTACCTGAGCTCAAAAGTGTGTTTTGAAAAAACATGAGCATTCCTTTGAAGTTTTAATGCTTCTTTACCTCAATTACCCAATCATGGGTCCAGAGTTTTAAACCTTCACATAAGTAAAATTATTTTGTGCAGTTTTCATCTTACTATTGCTCTTTGAAGAAAGGATTATATAGAATTGCTTATTGTGCAAGATATGAGAGATGTGGCAGCAGGAACGTAAAAGAGAGATTCACTTTCCATTAATAAAGTTGATTTAAGCATAACATATTTATTACTATTTTTTAGTGTCTTTGTTTCCCCTAATGAACTTCCATAATTTTTTATAATTAACTTCCAGGAGGCTTAGAAACGTAATTCCAATTATGTGAGTTAAAACAACTGCAACTTTTTGTCTCCACAAAAAGTCTCATTTTTTAACATTAGTTACCATTCTCAAAACCATCTCTGTCATGAAACAAATCCACAGATGTGGGAAAAAAACCCTCTCTTTTTACACTTTGTCTTCTGAGATACATACATTCAAACCACAGACATGCAACTGATCACAGACACAACAGAAATTGAAGGTTTAGGCCTCCAAACTACCCTGTTTTATCATAATTTCCACTACTATTTTAGTTAAAGCAAAATCTACTTGGCAATTAGCAGAATCAGCCCTCAAGCACCACAAACAATTACAAAAGAGTCAACACCTAGTTTCTATATATAAAGTGAAAAATTTATACATACAATATATAAATTTCTATAGATACACACACACAACCATGTATAGATACAGATATGTATATGTTACATATATATATATATGTATGCATATACATATAAATAGTTACATTAAAAAATATTTATTAACCAGGTAAATAATTTAAAGTGAAATTATTATAACTTCAAACTGGAAAACTTTTCAGTTATTTCAGTTCTTGAATATCAGTGTTCACATTATTTGATATGTTCATTTTCACATTATTTTAAGTACGTAAGACTGCAACAATTATTTTATCCAGACTTGCAAAAGTGCAAGAGTTTATGGGCAATAAATGTGAAATACACTGATAAAAGAAACATGATTAAATTAAGCACTAAACTGGTATCATATAATGCAGAAATGTAAATACTAAAATACCATATCTTTGTCTACATGAAGTATTTTTTACAGAAGTAACACTGTCCTGGCATTTAATTAATAGATCTTTAAGTCACACCACTTTACCCCTAGATTTGTGTATAGGTACAGTTAACATTTTTCATGACCAAAAATTTACTGATGACATATTTTTCTCTTTTTTTTTTTTGACTGGCCAAAAGATACAAATACTATCAAGAAGGGGATCTATAACTTAGATGAAATCTTGCCTTTGAAGACATTATCTCTCTTAAAGGATGACATTTCAGTATTTTAGCTGCAGACCATAAATATCTTATAATTGAATAAACAGTAAGTATATTCCCATTTAAAAAGAAGACAGACATCGTCTGTCAGATCAGAACAGCTCGATGTCATCAGAAATTGTTCCACAAGGTGCCGTGTTCTTAACCCATTTTATGTATTTAATAAATGTAGGAGATAATAATCATTAAAACCTGCAAGAAAACCACAAGGTCATGATTAGTTTTCAGAACTTACTACCAAAGCCATACCCAAAGCAAGCAACATGAACCAAAGAGCAAGAGATCAGCAACAATTAAAATCACTATTTTTAGTGTAACTCTGCTCCTGCAGAAGATTGGGAAATAATAGAACCTGAGCAGCTAGAGCATCTGTAATAAAATCTGAATAAAATCTTGTTTGTGGACATCATGTAATGGGTTTGAGTGACCCTTTTTTCTCCCTTTCTGGGGAAAACACAGAAGAAATAAAGGCAAGTAATATTATTCAGAGATGATGAATGAAGTACCAGTCTCAGCTGAAAATAGCTAAAAGCCAGACAGCACCAAGGGGGAAAAATGAAACCCAAACTGAAAACTGGGGAAGACTTGGTCCAAGAAACAAAGGTTATGGAAAGGGGAACCATTTATTTGGTCTGTAGGCAGCAGGGGAGTCATTGACCTTATTTAAACTTGGTAAGATGTAATATTATTCTCATGGAGACCACACAGAATGGAAGCAAGAGAATAATGACTTTTTGTAAAAACCTTTAAGGCTTTCATTAAATGACATTGGTTTGTGTGGCAGTCAGAGCTAAAGAAATCTCTTTCTTTCAGCTCTCCTATGAAATCTCCACCAACAAAAAATCATAATGGAAAGACATTAAAACTTACTCGGAGGAGAAACTAACTGTGCAATTAACTATTCTGCTTAACTGAATCTGTGGGGGAGAATCAAAAAAACAAAACCATACTGTTGCAGTGTGTCCCACTTCCTGTCTCACCTATCCCACCCCCCTCAAGGATGCGAACCTTTCCCCCTTCCCCTTTGCCCTCCTGCCTGGCACCTTCCAGCAAGGTGTCGAGTGATTGACAGATGGCCCCCCAGGTCTGGGCTCATTGGTTTGTCCTAGCGTCCACATCCCCTGAGCCTTCCCCTGCTCACACCTGGTTGGCCCTCACCTGTCCGTCCCCTCCCCCTGTCCCCGAGGGCTTAAAAGAACACGAGACCATGCGGCTGGGGTCTCTGCCGTGGTTCGGTCTCTGCCTGTCTGGCTGGAGCTGATACCACATTCAGAGGTCTACCATGCTACAATAAACTCTGGATCTAAGCTACACGGCAGAACCCGCTCCTTTTCTCTTCACCGTCTGAACCTTTTCCACCAAAGGTAAACTGAGTTCCTATTTTGCCTGGACTTGTTCTGAGCGCCCAGCTGCAGCACCCAGCCAGCCAAAGGTATCTCTGGGGTGAAAAACGCCACAGCTGCCGCCTTTGGTCCAGCAGCGAAGCCAGAGGAAGCCAGGCAGGACACACTCCCGAAATATTCGGGGCTTAATATTTAATATAGTGGCGCCCAACGGTGTGGCTGCACGGACCTGCAGCCCCAAAAGGAACCTCAGAACCTTGGAAAAGCATTACAGCAGCTTTGCTTCCACTGGAAAGAGCTGTGGTTGCACAGCTCTCCGGAGAGACTTGGGACTGATCCCACAAAAAGCCTCGAGGAACGCACTGCGCCTCTGGAAAAACAGCTCCTTTCTGGTGAGCGAAGTTTCCAGGGGAGAATAGGGGAGCCCCTTCCTGCCCAAGGGGTCCTATTCAAGTGAAGAGACCAGCCTGCCTGATCTTGCCAGGCACTGCTTCGATTTCGGTGAGTATTTCTGCTCCTTCGGGGGGTAGTAGCTCAAAAAACCCGTCTTTGCCGTGAGACGAGTTCCCTTTTAAAAACCCGTCTTTGCCGTGAGACGAGTTCCCTTTTGCCCTTTGCGTTTTAGGCTGCGCAGCCCTGCGGTGATAAGGTAGTTCTCTGTAAAGCTTTAACTCTCCGGCGTTTTCTCGCCGCTTTTGGAATTGGCGCCAGCTCGGAGGAGCGGGACGGCCTTGCCTGCCCCTCCTCCCGCCCCGGCTCGGCAGCGTGCTCGGCTCTCGGTGCTTGGGGGGTGCTGCGTTCGCGCGGGGGACGCTTTGTCTCTGTCTCCACGCGGCGCGGGGCGGCCCCGGTTTCGGCTCGCCACGTGGCGCGGGGAGGGAGCTCTCTCTCTCTCGGCGCGGGGCGGCTGCATTCCCGCGGGCGGGGTCCCGACTCCCTGCTGCTCCTGCCCGCGGCAATTCTAAAAGCAGTGTATACAGCTGCATTGTGAAAGCTTTCGTCTGTTATCGCCTTTTAACCGTAGGTTTTTTTTTTTTTGAAATCGGTAGCTGATTTTGGTTTTGTATTCAGTCGGCGGGAATTTGTTCTGTGCCATTTACATCTAACATGGGCTCGAAATTAAGTACAGCACAAAAAGGAGTGTATTATCATATTATTGGAATTTTAGTTAATGCAAATGTAAAGTTCTCTAAAGGAAAGTTGAAACAGCTTGTAAGGTGGCTTTTTCTGCACTTCCCACAAACTTCTCCTGAGGAAGTCCACAATATTCAATTTTGGGATAAAATAGGGTATGAATTGATAACCTTGGGACAGTCTGGGAATACATCCTCAGCTAAATTTGTGTTCTGGAGCTTGCAAATTAGACCGCTTTGCTCAAACAAAGGGAATTGGAGAAAAAGCCAAATGTTAAGCCATGTACCTCTGCTCTCCCTGTGTCCCCCCCTTCCAGCCCTGAACCTCTTACCCCAAAACTTGGTATTTTAAAGAGAGCAAATCCGGCTCATGCGCTGGGAAGTCGACTCCCAGTGCAGGTTAAAATGCCTGAGTCCCCTTGTCCACAAGGCCCTGGCCAGGTCTCGTGGAAAACTTCCCAAAACCCTGTTTCCCCCGCTTTAAATCCCAGAGCACGTGTTAGCTTTTCGGAGAGCAGTGATCCCCAAAATGGCCCCCAGTCCCTAGGGGCTACCCAAGATGGAGGATGCCACCTGGCACCCTCCCAAACCTGGTCACCTTCTTCCCGAGATTCCCCTAAGTATCCCAAAATTCCTTCCCCATCCCCCTCTCCTCCTGTTCCTCGTGACACCTTCCCTCCCCGTCCCCTACCCACTGTACCCTCAGCTCCGCCCCTCTACTCCTCCCAGGGGGCGTCTGCCGATGTGACGTCACCGGGTGTCCCCACCCCCTGTTCCCACGGTATCCCCGCCCCCTGCCTTTCCTCTGTCTCCACCCCCTCTTCCCATTGCATCCCCACCCCCTCCCCGGGTTCCCTCGGTAGAGGCACGCCCACTGCATGTCCCCGAACCTGCTTCTGTGCTCCCGTTGCTTCCAATGCAAGGGATACAGGGCAGGAAGCTGCAGACCCAATACAGGGTCCCACTCTGTCATTTGCCCCTGTTTTGTATCAGCCTGCAGCCCAAGGGGGAGCAGCTCAAACTGCTAATTGGAGCTCTTTTGGACGACAATTGATTAAAGAGATCTGGAAATCCCACAAGGAGTATGGCCCACACAGTCCATACTTCCGTGGCCTTTTGAATTCTGAATTGAGCAGGACTGTAGTCGTCCTGCATGATTTAAAACAGCTTTTCTCATGCCTCATGACATCTACAGAATTCAAATTATGGGAATTAGCATGGAAACAACTGCTAAAAGAGGCTCTCCCAGGCTTGCATGCTGATCCAAACACAGCGAAAGATGCTAATGGCATGCCGATTACCATTGAGCATCTCTTCGGTGATGGTCAGTGGTCTTCCCCCTCGATCCAAGCAACTGTAATACCCTTCTCAAGTGTACAAACACTTGAGAAGGTAAAAGAAGCAGCTGAAAAAGCATTCTTTTCCCTCCAACCCGAGGGGCCTTTTGAGCCCTATAGTAAGATTAAACAGCTACCATCCGAGCCTTTTCTGAAATTTGTAGAAAGGTTAACTAGAGCCATTGAAGTCCAAGTTAAAAAAGAGAATGCAAAGGAAGAGGTTTTAGAGGAAATGGCATTTACAAACGCAAATGAACAGTGTCGAGCGGCAATTTTGAGCCTTCCTCTAGAACCTCCCCCTACACTAAAAGATATGCTTCTAGTTTGTAACAGGAAAGTGCCTCTGATGAGTGTTGCTGAAGACACCAGACCAAGGCTGCTGCCAAGACCACCTCAGCGTGTTGCCGTTGCCAGCCCTGCGCCCATTCCCTCAGCACAGCAGTACCCTGGGCAGCAGCGACGACCAGCAATGGTTGACCCCACGAAGCCATGCCTGCTTTGCCATAACCTTGGGCATTGGAGTAACCAGTGCCCCCTGAAAAGGCAATTTGATGAATTTAGAAATGGCACGAGAGGGAAATTACAAACACTCCCAGGGGGTCAACAACAACAAAAAAACTGAATGGGGAGCGCCGGCCTGCCAGGCGTGCAGACATAAAAAGAGCAGGCCAAGGGAATAAGGGAACCAAAACGAACCAAGCGCGCGGTAATGTTACTATTTCTGTAAGTGAAGCAGATGCTTCAAAGACCACGTCTGCTGGTCCACTGTTAAAAATGAAACAAAATAACCTTTGTTATAATTTAGATGAAGCTATGTTAACCATTTCTTCTGTCAATGAGCCTTACAGGTTGCAGCTGACAGAATCACTCCACCTGAAAGATACGGACTGGCATTTTGTCTCTGTCAACCCAGATCAGAAGGTTACTTGGCACCGTATTCACTGTAAGTACATCGTCATTGGGAACACCAAACACGCACCACATAAGATTGAAATTGCTCCAGGAATGACAGCATCAGATCCTGAGCAATTCGTTCTCGGGCTGCACTGTTTCCACCCACTCCTGTTTCTTCCCAAAGGTCAAATTGTTGCACCCTGTGCCATTTTTGCCTGAAGGCACCAAAAAGCAAGGGCCCATAGTCGCCCGGGTCCAAGTTATTGGGAGAGACAAACCCAAATTAGGGTGTAATGTCAGTGGGGGTGGAGAGTCAAAACGCATTGAGATGCTTGTAGAAACGGGTGCAGACTGCACAGTGATCCCAGTACAAGACTGGCCAGCACACTGGCCTTTGCAAAATGTTGCTAGTCACGTTCAAGGTGTAGGAGGTCTGCAATTGGCAAGACAATCCAAAAGCATAATCCAAATCGAAGGACCAAATGGACAGTTGGCAAATATCCATCCATTTGTGTTAGATTATTCGGAACCTTTTTTTAGGGAGAGATTTAGATCTAATGGCCCAGTGGGGTGTCACAATTGATATTCCAGACTCCCCACAGGATTTTTGTACATGGTCATGGAACAACAGCGCCCCACCCAAAAACTGAAGTGGAAAACAGACAAACCAGTTGAGGTGAAACAGTGGCCGCTCAGTAAACAAAAAAAAAAGGCACTTGAAGAGCTAGTGGAAGAGCAATTGAAAAAGGGTCACATTGTGGAGACCACGTCCCCGTGGAACTCTCCAGTGTTTGTCATTCAGAAAGCTGACATAAAGAGATGGCGGCTCCTCCACGACCTCCAACAAATTAATAATGTCATTGAAGATATGGGCTCTCCCCAGCCTGGTATGCCATACCCAACAATGCTTCCCCAGGATTGGAAATTAGCTGTTATTGGTATAAAAGATTGTTTTTTCAATATTCCCCTCCACCCTGACGATGCACCGCGTTTTGCATTCCCGGTCCCCACCATCAACATGGAAGCCCCTATAAGAAAGGTACCATTGGACAGTTCTCCCTCAGGGCCTTAAGGTCTCGCCAGCGATCTGCCAGTGGTATGTCTCTTCCCTGCTTTCCCCAGTGCGTGCAGCTGCAGAAAAGGCCATCATCTATCATTATATGGATGATATCCTTGTGTGTGCCCCCACTGATGATCTACTCACACATGCTCTTGATCTAACGATCGATGCATTGATTTTGCAGGGTTCGAGCTCCAGGGAAGGAAAATTCAAAAGATGCCACCTTGGAAATATTTGGGCCTAGAAATTGGAAATAGGACCATTGTTTCTCAAAAACTAGAAATCAATCCAAGGATCAAGACCCTTGAGGATGTCCACAAATTGTGTGGGTCTTTGAATTGGGTAAGACCATGGCTCGGTCTGACTAATGAAGACCTTGCCCCTCTTTTCAATTTATTGAAAGGGGGAGAGGACCCAGTTGCTCCTAGGTCTATTACCCCAGAGGCACGGAAAGCTCTAGAAAAGGTTCAGATTGCAATGTCCACAAAACAGGCCCACCGATGCCGGCCTGACCTGCCATTCAAATTTATCATCTTAGGTAAGTTGCCACACCTCCATGGAATCATTTTCCAGTGGGAGGAAAAACAAACTCCTAAGGTAAAGGGCACATCTAAAAAGGGCCAGGACAAGAGGGACCCTCTCTTGATCATAGAATGGGTTTTCCTCAGTCACAAAAGGTCCAAGAGAATGACAAAGCCTCAGGAGCTGGTAGCAGAACTGATCCAGAAAGCAAAAACCCGGATCAGGGAGTTAGCAGGATGTGACTTTGAGTGCATTCACATTCCAATTGAGTTAAAATCGGGTCAAAATTCTATGCAGATATTGGAACAATTGCTTCGAGAAAATGAAGTGTTGCAGTTTGCTCTGGATTCCTACTCAGGACAAATTTCTGTCCACCGGCCTGCCCACAAAATGTTCAAACAAGATGTTCAATTTATTCTGAAATTGAGAAGTGCTCAGAGTAGGAGACCTTTAAAAAAGGCTCTGACTGTCTTTACAGATGCGTCCGGGAGGTCCCACAAGTCTGTTATGACTTGGAAGGATCCTCAAACCCAGCAGTGGGAGATGGACATTGCTGAGGTGGAAGGTTCACCTCAGGTTGCTGAATTGGCTGCTGTTCTAGGGCTTTTGAAAGGTTCTCAGAACTATTCAATCTGATAACGGATTCTGCATATGTGGCAGGAGTAGTGTCCAGGGCAGATCAAGCCATACTGCAAGAAGTGTCTAACATCACACTTTTCGAATTGCTCTCAAAACTTGTAAAGTTAGTCACCTGCTGAGAGCAACTATTTAATGTGATGCACGTCAGGTCATACACCAACTTGCCAGGGTTTATCGCTGAAGGCAACAGAAGGGCAGATGCTCTTGCTGCACCTGCAGTGATGGCCACTCTTCCAAACGTTTTTGAACAGGCAAAAATCAGCCACCAGCTTTTCCACCAAAATGCACCTGGCCTGGTTCGTTAGTTTCACCTCACTCGAGAACAGGCCAAAGTGATTGTGGACACATGCCCAAATTGCCAACAACATGCACTCCCTACAGTGAGTACGGGAGCAAACTCCAGGGGGTTGAACAGTTGTGAACTGTGGCAAACAGACGTAACACACATACAGTCTTTTGGACGGCAGAAATACGTTCATGTTAGTGTAGATACCTTTTCTGGAGCGGTCTATGCCTCTGCCCACACAGGAGAGTCATCTATCGATGCCATTAAGCACCTCTTACAGGCTTTTTCTTTCATGGGCATCCCCAAGGAGTTGAAAACTGATAACGGGCCTGCCTACAAATCCAAGGAATTTGGGAGCTTCCTGCAGCAATGGGGAGGAGAGCACAAAACTGGCATCCCCTACTCCCCTACAGGTCAAGCCATTGTAGAACGGACTCACCGTGATATTAAAAGAGTCCTGGACCAGCAACAACAGGTTCTGAAGGTGGAACCTCCCAACATCTGGTTGCCCAGGGCACTGTTCACAATCAATTTTCTGAATTGTTCCTTTGGCAGCCTGAACCCGCCCATCCTACGCCACTTTGGGGGGAGCAGTCATACGATGATGAAAGAAAAGCCTCCGGTTTTAGTAAAGGACCCTGAGACTTGGAAGACGGTGGGACCTTACAAATTGGTTCCTTGGGGACGTGGATATGCCTGTGTGTCCACCCCCTCTGGGTTAAAGTGAGTTCCTTCCAAATGGGTAAGGCCCTACTTCCCCAAGGTCTCAGAGAAATCGACAGAAGCGCCCCAGTTGCCAATGCTGCCTGGAGAAGGAAACGCCGCACGCATTCTCTGGAGGAAATTCCATTTAAGCCTTCTTTCTGGAATAGTTTGTAATATGTTTGTCTTAAGTTCCTTGTACCAGTTTAGATCCCATTGTTCGTGTGTAGCCTCAAGACACCATGAGACCAAGCCTGCTCCTTGTCCTACTCGTGATCATCCCACCCGCGATCTCCTGCATAGTCCCTCAGCCCAAAGCACGTATGGACTACCTTGGCAAAAGCCCTCGGACATCAAGAGAGAAACTGACGACTGGCTGAGTGAACTGTTCAAAGGCTGGGGACTCTCGGGCTGGTTGGGATCTATTCTGAAAACTGTGTTTTTAGTATTGTTTATATTAGTTATCGCTCTAGTTGTTAGCATTGTTTTTGGACTAGTCAAACGCATGGTTCTCAAGTTGATTTCAAGCTCATCTCCCCCTCCTGAAGTTTACCATTTGGAAGCCCTTAGTGCTCCAATGAATGACATGGAACCCTCAGTGGAAAGCACATAACCTCCTGTAGAGGAGGAATCGATTTACCAACCATGGTTTGGCAAGCACTCTGCACCACAAACCCAGTCCTCTTCTTTTTAAACAAAACTAGGGGAAGATGTTGCAGTGTGATGGCCCCAGGTGTGTCAACCTTTCCCCTCCCCATTTTGCCCTCCTGCTAAGAGGTGTCCATCAATCTTAATGTTCCAGCAAGGGCGTCGTGTGGTTGGCAGAAGTTCAAAAGATGCCCCTCAGGGCCGGGCTCATTGGCCTGTCCAAGTGTCTGTATCCCTTGAGCCTTCCCCTCCTCCCACCTGGTTGGCCCTCACCTGTCCCTTCCCCTCCCCCTGTCCCCGGGGCTTAAAAGGAAAGGAGACGAGACCATGCGGCCGGAGTTCAACAGCTGGGAGCTGTTTCAGAGGTCTACCATCCTGAAATAAACCTCTGGATTAAGGCTCTACGATAGAATCCGCTCCTTTCTCTTCACCGTCGCTTAACCTTTTCCGCCAGAGGTAAACTGAGTTCCTACTATGCCTGGATTTGTTCCCAGTGCCCAGCTGCAGCATCCAGCCGGCCAAAGGTATCTCTGAGGTGAAACACCACAGCTGCCGCCTTTGGTCCAGCAGCAAGGGCCAGACGAAGTCAGGCACCCCCCACCCGGAAATATATGGGATTAATATTCTATAAGAAAGTAATCTCCACAATGGACAGCAGAGAAAGAGTTGACTGACAAAACTTTTGGAGGAGCTAAGAGTATAAAAGGCAGAGCATCCTTTTTGTAGATGAGCGCATGGCTGCTAGTCACAGAGACTTCCAATGCTGTAATTTTTCCTTATTCAATCCTCTGTTAAGGTTTAATAAACCTTTAAAATTTTAAAAATAAAAGTCATTTCTCACATGTGCAATGCTATGGGCCATTTTCTTGGTCTAGTTTCCTTTGCTTGTCTCCCATCTGAGTGTTCAGCTGGGGTACAGGCTGTAGGTGCTTGGGGCACTCTTGGAGTTCCTCTTGGATCCCCTGAACAACAGGGTTTGGCCCATGAGGGGAATTTGTGCTGCTTTGTGACAGAGGAGAACTTCCCTGGCTCTTTTGTGTTTGCTGTAGGGAAGGTTGGTTATTGCTTGGCATAAATTCACAGACCAACATGGAGCGTTTGCTTTGTGATGTCAGGGCATGGTTGCCACGTCGTCGTAGTGACATCAGAAGGGTGCCTTGGTGCACGGAAGGCCTGAGTGTCAGAGCAGCCCTAGCGCTTGCTCAGATCAGGAGAACTTTCCCTGTTGGAGCCTTTGTCAGTAGGCAGCTGCCCACTGACGAGAGCCTTTTTTGTTCTAATGTTGTGGCAAAGTCCCACAACATTGCCACAATGTTTCACTATCTGGCCACGGCAGGTTTTGCTGTCTACGGCATTTCTTTTTCTGCCTATTATGTGACACACTTCTACCGTAAGTAGAGGTTTCCCTTCTACTTAGGTTAGGATGTAACCTAACCTGGCTTTTGTACATCTTCCTGCTCTTTCTTAGTGTCTGAGTTTCTGATTTTGAAACAGAAAGAGCATTAGGATGCCACTGCTTTGGTAAAGCTCCTGTCAAGACATTCAGCTAAAAAGGGGATGTCTGTAGCCACAGGGGCAGCATTTGCAAGGGAACCTGCAGGGCTTCCGTTCCCTCCATGGGAGAGTCTGTGGCAGCAGAGTCTGTCATTTCTTCAGTTTACTGGGATAGCAAGACACCTTTGAAAATGTAGACTGGGAGAACTTCTTGGAAGGCCTTCTAAAAACTCTGCAGTTGTTCCCAGAATTCAGAGAAAGCTTCTTTCCTTCTAAGTTTTCTCCTGAAAGGATTTGACTGTCTAACTTGACCTTTTACTGAGTGCTAAAATAGTGATTCCCTTTGCAAGGAAGTGCAACCTCTAAAGCAGTGAGTGTCTGCTCCAGAACCCTGGAGCTGCTGTTGAGCTGTTTCACAAAGAACTGCCACAGCTCAGGGGAATTTTGGGAAGCTTTTCTGGGCAACAGTTTCCTGCAAGTTAATGAGAAATAGTGCATAGAACTGATTGAAAAAAAAAAGGAGTAACTGAAGGAGAGGATTTCAGAAGCTGTTTTATGTGTTTGATAGAACAGGAGCATGGAGTGTTAAAGAACAATTTGCACTTTCTTGATCGTATTTGTATTCATTTCCTGGCTAAACAGGCTGAAGTGTAGGCACAGCCAAGAATATTGTCCTGATCTCTTGCTGGCTGTGTGAATGAAATGTATCTCCTGGAGATACAATGTTATAAAACGGGAAATGATCTCTTTTTGGGTTGACTGGTTCTGTGGGATTCAGCAGCCCAGGCAGTTTTCTGACAGCATCTGGTTCATTTTCCCTTCCCACTACAGGACACCTGAAGCATGTATTCAGCAGTGCTGAACCTGAGGTGAGTGAGAAAGGGACACTACATGTTCCTGGTGTTTAAGAATTGCAGAGGAAGATGTGAGCTTGGCCAGTAGCAGTAGACAGAAGGGGGCCAGCTAGGAAGGTTGAAAGGAAATCCATTTTACTGCCTGAAAAAAAAAATAACAGAGGCAGGGATATATATTCTTAAATTTAAATCTCCCAGATCTGAATAACTAAAAAACTAGTTAGCAAAGAGAACAATTCTGCCTAAAAGCAGATAAAAAAAATTTAACAAAGAGCAATTCCCTGTACAGTGGAATTAGACATTTCAATTCAAGAGACTGCCTTGGAATCCTATTACTATAAACTTTATATCAACTTGCAACATACAAGATTAGAAAAGGAAGGCCATCTTGCAATGGTGCCTGCTGTACCTGAAGTGACATGGGCACCTTTGTGGCGGGGGAGCTGCGTGGGCCCAAAGGATGCAGGGCTAGCGGCCTTGAGCTGCTGATGATGAGGCTGCCTGTGGCCAGACGGCCAAGAAGGCCCAGGGCATGGTGACCTGTGTCAGCAGCAGTGGGGCAGCAGGAGCAGGGCAGTGAGCGTGGCCCTGTGCTGGGCAGCGCTGCGGCCACCGCTGCAGTGCTGGTTGCACTTGTGGGCCCCTGGGCAGCAGAAAGTCCTTGAGGGGCTGCAGCGTGTGCACCGAAGGACAGGGGAGCTGGGCAAGGGCGTGTAGCACAAGGCCAGTGAGGAGGTGCTGAGGGAGCTTTTGCCTTGACAATGGCAGGCTCTTGAGGGACCTTCAGGCAGACGTCCATCAATCCCTGCGTGACAGTGCTCAGCACAAGGGCTGTTTCACCGCCAAACATCCCCTCACTGCATCCTAGGCCTTTAGACACTGGAGGGGGTGACGTTTCCATCTTGTGCTTTGTTGGCTGGTAGTTTTGTTAAGAAGAGAAGGCCTGTTCATTTTCCTTTTTCCAGCAAGCCAAGATGCTTCTGGACAACGTTTCCTGCCCCTTTTTCAGCCCTGGCTGGGATTGTGATCCAGTTTCAGTTTTCTACGTCTGCAGCAGCAGGAGCCAAGGCGTTGCTGTCGCTTTCCTAGTTTTGCATTTCAGTGCTTTCAAGCACTTAAAGCTCCCTTTTGCCAAGCCAACCTTCTGCTGATAGCAGCCAGGGAGGAAAATCAACTTCATATCCATCTAGAGTGCTGCTGAATTGGCCCATTTTAATTTGGTAGCTATGAATTAGAAGCCCTCTGTCACCATGAAATGTTACGATTTTTCCTTAGTAGGTGTGGTGGTAGATGTGAAAAGAGATGAGATTCTGCATGATAGGAAATGGCCTGTCCCTCATGCTCCTCTCTTCTGACAGATGACAGAAGCAAAAGCCCTGTCTCCCCTGGCTCCCGCTGCTCCTGGAGAAGAAGCCAAAGAGGAGCAGGCTGAGCTGCATGACCGCCAGCCTCCATCAGTGCTCACCCCAGAGGCTGGATATTCTGAAGATGTAAGTGCCAGTTGTGTGTGGTGCTGTCTTTAGTGCAAGGCAGAGCTGCAAGTTTTGCAGCAGCCAGCACGTTGCTGTTGCTGGTTGAGGATGCTGGGTGCCGGAGTCCTGCCAGGAGCTCGGCATTTCCTCCAGGCAGCGACCAACGCACTTGGCATCTGACCTGTCACCTTGAGGCAGCCCATGGCTGGTGCTTCTGGGAGAGCATCTGGCTGCTTGACTCAGGGCAGCTCTATCTCTTGGCTTCTGCAGTGCTATGGCCAAGGGCAAAGCAGGTAGTGCTGGAGGTGGCAGGCCTTGGTTTGTTTGTTTTCCCTTTTTGGAAAGGTGTGCTTGGCTTGGCAAAGCGGTCTGCATTTTCCTTGAGTAGTTCTTCACTTGTACAGTCTCTTTTGGGCCAGCTGTCTTTTGGCTTTTGATAAGCTGCAAGGGGAGGATTATGTGGTCCATGCAGCTGTGGGCGGGCCACTCTTGTCCCTCCTAGGCAAAGAAAGCAAGTGCGGAGTTGCCAAGCCTTCTTGGGAGGCCAAAAGCAGAAGCGGCCGGTTTCTGTAGATGCATCTTTTGCTGCAGTCTGCAGCTCTGGCAAATGCCTTGGTGCCTGCAGTGGGGGTGAAGCTGCAAGTCCTTGAGCGCTGTCTTGGGAAGAGGAAGGCCATCTTGCAATGGTGCCTGCTGTACCTGAAATGACATGGGCACCTTTGTGGCGGGGAAGCTGCGTGGGCCCAAAGGATGCAGGGCTGGCGGCCTTGAGCTGCTGCTGATGAGGCTGCCTGTGGCCAGGTGGCCAAGAAGGCCCAGGGCATGGTGACCTGTGTCAGCAGCAGTGGGGCAGCAGGAGCAGGGCAGTGAGCGTGGCCCTGTGCTGGGCAGCGCTGCGGCCACCGCTGCAGTGCTGGTTGCACTTGTGGGCCCCTGGGCAGCAGAAAGTCCTTGAGGGGCTGCAGCGTGTGCACCGAAGGACAGGGGAGCTGGGCAAGGGCGTGTAGCACAAGGCCAGTGAGGAGGTGCTGAGGGAGCTTTTGCCTTGACAATGGCAGGCTCTTGAGGGACCTTCAGGCAGACGTCCATCAATCCCTGCGTGACAGTGCTCAGCACAAGGGCTGTTTCACCGCCAAACATCCCCTCACTGCATCCTAGGCCTTTAGACACTGGAGGGGGTGACGTTTCCATCTTGTGCTTTGTTGGCTGGTAGTTTTGTTAAGAAGAGAAGGCCTGTTCATTTTCCTTTTTCCAGCAAGCCAAGATGCTTCTGGACAACGTTTCCTGCCCCTTTTTCAGCCCGGGCTGGGATTGTGATCCAGTTTCAGTTTTCTACGTCTGCAGCAGCAGGAGCCAAGGCGTTGCTGTCGCTTTCCTAGTTTTGCATTTCAGTGCTTTCAAGCACTTAAAGCTCCCTTTTGCCAAGCCAACCTTCTGCTGATAGCAGCCAGGGAGGAAAATCAACTTCATATCCATCTAGAGTGCTGCTGAATTGGCCCATTTTAATTTGGTAGCTATGAATTAGAAGCCCTCTGTCACCATGAAATGTTACAATTTTTCCTTAGTAGGTGTGGTGGTAGATGTGAAAAGAGATGAGATTCTGCATGATAGGAAATGGCCTGTCCCTCATGCTCCTCTCTTCTGACAGATGACAGAAGCAAAAGCCATCTCTCCCCTGGCTCCCGCTGCTCCTGGAGAAGAAGCCAAAGAGGAGCAGGCTGAGCTGCATGACCGCCAGCCTCCATCAGTGCTCACACCAGAGGCTGGATATTCTGAAGATGTAAGTGCCAGTTGTGTGTGGTGCTGTCTTTAGTGCAAGGCAGAGCTGCAAGTTTTGCAGCAGCCAGCACGTTGCTGTTGCTGGCTGAGGATGCTGGGTGCCGGAGTCCTGCCAGGAGCTCGGCATTTCCTCCAGGCAGCGACCAACGCACTTGGCATCTGACCTGTCACCTTGAGGCAGCCCATGGCTGGTGCTTCTGGGAGAGCATCTGGCTGCTTGACTCAGGGCAGCTCTATCTCTTGGCTTCTGCAGTGCTATGGCCAAGGGCAAAGCAGGTAGTGCTGGAGGTGGCAGGCCTTGGTTTGTTTGTTTTCCCTTTTTGGAAAGGTGTGCTTGGCTTGGCAAAGCGGTCTGCATTTTCCTTGAGTAGTTCTTCACTTGTACAGTCTCTTTTGGGCCAGCTGTCTTTTGGCTTTTGATAAGCTGCAAGGGGAGGATTATGTGGTCCATGCAGCTGTGGGCGGGCCACTCTTGTCCCTCCTAGGCAAAGAAAGCAAGTGCGGAGTTGCCAAGCCTTCTTGGGAGGCCAAAAGCAGAAGCGGCCGGTTTCTGTAGATGCATCTTTTGCTGCAGTCTGCAGCTTTGGCAAATGCCTTGGAGCCTGCCGTGGGGGTGAAGCTGCAAGTCCTTGAGCGCTGTCTTGGGAAGAGGAAGGCCATCTTGCAATGGTGCCTGCTGTACCTGAAGTGACATGGGCACCTTTGTGGCAGGGGAGCTGCGTGGGCCCAAAGGATTCAGGGCTGGCGGCCTTGAGCTGCTGCTGATGAGGCTGCCTGTGGCCAGGTGGCCAAGAAGGCCCAGGGCATGGTGACCTGTGTCAGCAGCAGTGGGGCAGCAGGAGCAGGGCAGTGAGCGTGGCCCTGTGCTGGGCAGCGCTGCGGCCACCGCTGCAGTGCTGGTTGCACTTGTGGGCCCCTGGGCAGCAGAAAGTCCTTGAGGGGCTGCAGCGTGTGCACCGAAGGACAGGGGAGCTGGGCAAGGGCGTGTAGCACAAGGCCAGTGAGGAGGTGCTGAGGGAGCTTTTGCCTTGACAATGGCAGGCTCTTGAGGGACCTTCAGGCAGACGTCCATCAATCCCTGCGTGACAGTGCTCAGCACAAGGGCTGTTTCACCGCCAAACATCCCCTCACTGCATCCTAGGCCTTTAGACACTGGAGGGGGTGACGTTTCCATCTTGTGCTTTGTTGGCTGGTAGTTTTGTTAAGAAGAGAAGGCCTGTTCATTTTCCTTTTTCCAGCAAGCCAAGATGCTTCTGGACAACGTTTCCTGCCCCTTTTTCAGCCCTGGCTGGGATTGTGATCCAGTTTCAGTTTTCTACGTCTGCAGCAGCAGGAGCCAAGGCGTTGCTGTCGCTTTCCTAGTTTTGCATTTCAGTGCTTTCAAGCACTTAAAGCTCCCTTTTGCCAAGCCAACCTTCTGCTGATAGCAGCCAGGGAGGAAAATCAACTTCATATCCATCTAGAGTGCTGCTGAATTGGCCCATTTTAATTTGGTAGCTATGAATTAGAAGCCCTCTGTCACCATGAAATGTTACGATTTTTCCTTAGTAGGTGTGGTGGTAGATGTGAAAAGAGATGAGATTCTGCATGATAGGAAATGGCCTGTCCCTCATGCTCCTCTCTTCTGACAGATGACAGAAGCAAAAGCCCTGTCTCCCCTGGCTCCCGCTGCTCCTGGAGAAGAAGCCAAAGAGGAGCAGGCTGAGCTGCATGACCGCCAGCCTCCATCAGTGCTCACCCCAGAGGCTGGATATTCTGAAGATGTAAGTGCCAGTTGTGTGTGGTGCTGTCTTTAGTGCAAGGCAGAGCTGCAAGTTTTGCAGCAGCCAGCACGTTGCTGTTGCTGGCTGAGGATGCTGGGTGCCGGAGTCCTGCCAGGAGCTCGGCATTTCCTCCAGGCAGCGACCAACGCACTTGGCATCTGACCTGTCACCTTGAGGCAGCCCATGGCTGGTGCTTCTGGGAGAGCATCTGGCTGCTTGACTCAGGGCAGCTCTATCTCTTGGCTTCTGCAGTGCTATGGCCAAGGGCAAAGCAGGTAGTGCTGGAGGTGGCAGGCCTTGGTTTGTTTGTTTTCCCTTTTTGGAAAGGTGTGCTTGGCTTGGCAAAGCGGTCTGCATTTTCCTTGAGTAGTTCTTCACTTGTACAGTCTCTTTTGGGCCAGCTGTCTTTTGGCTTTTGATAAGCTGCAAGGGGAGGATTATGTGGTCCATGCAGCTGTGGGCGGGCCACTCTTGTCCCTCCTAGGCAAAGAAAGCAAGTGCGGAGTTGCCAAGCCTTCTTGGGAGGCCAAAAGCAGAAGCGGCCGGTTTCTGTAGATGCATCTTTTGCTGCAGTCTGCAGCTTTGGCAAATGCCTTGGAGCCTGCCGTGGGGGTGAAGCTGCAAGTCCTTGAGCGCTGTCTTGTGTTGCTGGGAAGAGGAAGGCCATCTTGCAATGGTGCCTGCTGTACCTGAAGTGACATGGGCACCTTTGTGGCGGGGGAGCTGCGTGGGCCCAAAGGATGCAGGGCTAGCGGCCTTGAGCTGCTGATGATGAGGCTGCCTGTGGCCAGACGGCCAAGAAGGCCCAGGGCATGGTGACCTGTGTCAGCAGCAGTGGGGCAGCAGGAGCAGGGCAGTGAGCGTGGCCCTGTGCTGGGCAGCGCTGCGGCCACCGCTGCAGTGCTGGTTGCACTTGTGGGCCCCTGGGCAGCAGAAAGTCCTTGAGGGGCTGCAGCGTGTGCACCGAAGGACAGGGGAGCTGGGCAAGGGCGTGTAGCACAAGGCCAGTGAGGAGGTGCTGAGGGAGCTTTTGCCTTGACAATGGCAGGCTCTTGAGGGACCTTCAGGCAGACGTCCATCAATCCCTGCGTGACAGTGCTCAGCACAAGGGCTGTTTCACCGCCAAACATCCCCTCACTGCATCCTAGGCCTTTAGACACTGGAGGGGGTGACGTTTCCATCTTGTGCTTTGTTGGCTGGTAGTTTTGTTAAGAAGAGAAGGCCTGTTCATTTTCCTTTTTCCAGCAAGCCAAGATGCTTCTGGACAACATTTCCTGCCCCTTTTTCAGCCCTGGCTGGGATTGTGATCCAGTTTCAGTTTTCTACGTCTGCAGCAGCAGGAGCCAAGGCGTTGCTGTCGCTTTCCTAGTTTTGCATTTCAGTGCTTTCAAGCACTTAAAGCTCCCTTTTGCCAAGCCAACCTTCTGCTGATAGCAGCCAGGGAGGAAAATCAACTTCATATCCATCTAGAGTGCTGCTGAATTGGCCCATTTTAATTTGGTAGCTATGAATTAGAAGCCCTCTGTCACCATGAAATGTTACGATTTTTCCTTAGTAGGTGTGGTGGTAGATGTGAAAAGAGATGAGATTCTGCATGATAGGAAATGGCCTGTCCCTCATGCTCCTCTCTTCTGACAGATGACAGAAGCAAAAGCCCTGTCTCCCCTGGCTCCCGCTGCTCCTGGAGAAGAAGCCAAAGAGGAGCAGGCTGAGCTGCATGACCGCCAGCCTCCATCAGTGCTCACCCCAGAGGCTGGATATTCTGAAGATGTAAGTGCCAGTTGTGTGTGGTGCTGTCTTTAGTGCAAGGCAGAGCTGCAAGTTTTGCAGCAGCCAGCACGTTGCTGTTGCTGGCTGAGGATGCTGGGTGCCGGAGTCCTGCCAGGAGCTCGGCATTTCCTCCAGGCAGCGACCAATGCACTTGGCATCTGACCTGTCACCTTGAGGCAGCCCATGGCTGGTGCTTCTGGGAGAGCATCTGGCTGCTTGACTCAGGGCAGCTCTATCTCTTGGCTTCTGCAGTGCTATGGCCAAGGGCAAAGCAGGTAGTGCTGGAGGTGGCAGGCCTTGGTTTGTTTGTTTTCCCTTTTTGGAAAGGTGTGCTTGGCTTGGCAAAGCGGTCTGCATTTTCCTTGAGTAGTTCTTCACTTGTACAGTCTCTTTTGGGCCAGCTGTCTTTTGGCTTTTGATAAGCTGCAAGGGGAGGATGGTGTGGTCCATGCAGCTGTGGGCGGGCCACTCTTGTCCCTCCTAGGCAAAGAAAGCAAGTGCGGAGTTGCCAAGCCTTCTTGGGAGGCCAAAAGCAGAAGCGGCCGGTTTCTGTAGATGCATCTTTTGCTGCAGTCTGCAGCTCTGGCAAATGCCTTGGTGCCTGCAGTGGGGGTGAAGCTGCAAGTCCTTGAGCGCTGTCTTGTGTTGCTGGGAAGAGGAAGGCCATCTTGCAATGGTGCCTGCTGTACCTGAAGTGACATGGGCACCTTTGTGGCGGGGGAGCTGCGTGGGCCCAAAGGATGCAGGGCTAGCGGCCTTGAGCTGCTGATGATGAGGCTGCCTGTGGCCAGACGGCCAAGAAGGCCCAGGGCATGGTGACCTGTGTCAGCAGCAGTGGGGCAGCAGGAGCAGGGCAGTGAGCGTGGCCCTGTGCTGGGCAGCGCTGCGGCCACCGCTGCAGTGCTGGTTGCACTTGTGGGCCCCTGGGCAGCAGAAAGTCCTTGAGGGGCTGCAGCGTGTGCACCGAAGGACAGGGGAGCTGGGCAAGGGCGTGTAGCACAAGGCCAGTGAGGAGGTGCTGATGGAGCTTTTGCCTTGACAATGGCAGGCTCTTGAGGGACCTTCAGGCAGACGTCCATCAATCCCTGCGTGACAGTGCTCAGCACAAGGGCTGTTTCACCGCCAAACATCCCCTCACTGCATCCTAGGCCTTTAGACACTGGAGGGGGTGACGTTTCCATCTTGTGCTTTGTTGGCTGGTAGTTTTGTTAAGAAGAGAAGGCCTGTTCATTTTCCTTTTTCCAGCAAGCCAAGATGCTTCTGGACAACATTTCCTGCCCCTTTTTCAGCCCTGGCTGGGATTGTGATCCAGTTTCAGTTTTCTACGTCTGCAGCAGCAGGAGCCAAGGCGTTGCTGTCGCTTTCCTAGTTTTGCATTTCAGTGCTTTCAAGCACTTAAAGCTCCCTTTTGCCAAGCCAACCTTCTGCTGATAGCAGCCAGGGAGGAAAATCAACTTCATATCCATCTAGAGTGCTGCTGAATTGGCCCATTTTAATTTGGTAGCTATGAATTAGAAGCCCTCTGTCACCATGAAATGTTACGATTTTTCCTTAGTAGGTGTGGTGGTAGATGTGAAAAGAGATGAGATTCTGCATGATAGGAAATGGCCTGTCCCTCATGCTCCTCTCTTCTGACAGATGACAGAAGCAAAAGCCCTGTCTCCCCTGGCTCCCGCTGCTCCTGGAGAAGAAGCCAAAGAGGAGCAGGCTGAGCTGCATGACCGCCAGCCTCCATCAGTGCTCACCCCAGAGGCTGGATATTCTGAAGATGTAAGTGCCAGTTGTGTGTGGTGCTGTCTTTAGTGCAAGGCAGAGCTGCAAGTTTTGCAGCAGCCAGCACGTTGCTGTTGCTGGCTGAGGATGCTGGGTGCCGGAGTCCTGCCAGGAGCTCGGCATTTCCTCCAGGCAGCGACCAACGCACTTGGCATCTGACCTGTCACCTTGAGGCAGCCCATGGCTGGTGCTTCTGGGAGAGCATCTGGCTGCTTGACTCAGGGCAGCTCTATCTCTTGGCTTCTGCAGTGCTATGGCCAAGGGCAAAGCAGGTAGTGCTGGAGGTGGCAGGCCTTGGTTTGTTTGTTTTCCCTTTTTGGAAAGGTGTGCTTGGCTTGGCAAAGCGGTCTGCATTTTCCTTGAGTAGTTCTTCACTTGTACAGTCTCTTTTGGGCCAGCTGTCTTTTGGCTTTTGATAAGCTGCAAGGGGAGGATGGTGTGGTCCATGCAGCTGTGGGCGGGCCACTCTTGTCCCTCCTAGGCAAAGAAAGCAAGTGCGGAGTTGCCAAGCCTTCTTGGGAGGCCAAAAGCAGAAGCGGCCGGTTTCTGTAGATGCATCTTTTGCTGCAGTCTGCAGCTCTGGCAAATGCCTTGGTGCCTGCAGTGGGGGTGAAGCTGCAAGTCCTTGAGCGCTGTCTTGGGAAGAGGAAGGCCATCTTGCAATGGTGCCTGCTGTACCTGAAGTGACATGGGCACCTTTGTGGCGGGGGAGCTGCGTGGGCCCAAAGGATGCAGGGCTGGCGGCCTTGAGCTGCTGCTGATGAGGCTGCCTGTGGCCAGGTGGCCAAGAAGGCCCAGGGCATGGTGACCTGTGTCAGCAGCAGTGGGGCAGCAGGAGCAGGGCAGTGAGCGTGGCCCTGTGCTGGGCAGCGCTGCGGCCACCGCTGCAGTGCTGGTTGCACTTGTGGGCCCCTGGGCAGCAGAAAGTCCTTGAGGGGCTGCAGCGTGTGCACCGAAGGACAGGGGAGCTGGGCAAGGGCGTGTAGCACAAGGCCAGTGAGGAGGTGCTGAGGGAGCTTTTGCCTTGACAATGGCAGGCTCTTGAGGGACCTTCAGGCAGACGTCCATCAATCCCTGCGTGACAGTGCTCAGCACAAGGGCTGTTTCACCGCCAAACATCCCCTCACTGCATCCTAGGCCTTTAGACACTGGAGGGGGTGACGTTTCCATCTTGTGCTTTGTTGGCTGGTAGTTTTGTTAAGAAGAGAAGGCCTGTTCATTTTCCTTTTTCCAGCAAGCCAAGATGCTTCTGGACAACGTTTCCTGCCCCTTTTTCAGCCCTGGCTGGGATTCTGATCCAGTTTCAGTTTTCTACGTCTGCAGCAGCAGGAGCCAAGGCGTTGCTGTCGCTTTCCTAGTTTTGCATTTCAGTGCTTTCAAGCACTTAAAGCTCCCTTTTGCCAAGCCAACCTTCTGCTGATAGCAGCCAGGGAGGAAAATCAACTTCATATCCATCTAGAGTGCTGCTGAATTGGCCCATTTTAATTTGGTAGCTATGAATTAGAAGCCCTCTGTCACCATGAAATGTTACGATTTTTCCTTAGTAGGTGTGGTGGTAGATGTGAAAAGAGATGAGATTCTGCATGATAGGAAATGGCCTGTCCCTCATGCTCCTCTCTTCTGACAGATGACAGAAGCAAAAGCCCTGTCTCCCCTGGCTCCCGCTGCTCCTGGAGAAGAAGCCAAAGAGGAGCAGGCTGAGCTGCATGACCGCCAGCCTCCATCAGTGCTCACCCCAGAGGCTGGATATTCTGAAGATGTAAGTGCCAGTTGTGTGTGGTGCTGTCTTTAGTGCAAGGCAGAGCTGCAAGTTTTGCAGCAGCCAGCACGTTGCTGTTGCTGGCTGAGGATGCTGGGTGCCGGAGTCCTGCCAGGAGCTCGGCATTTCCTCCAGGCAGCGACCAACGCACTTGGCATCTGACCTGTCACCTTGAGGCAGCCCATGGCTGGTGCTTCTGGGAGAGCATCTGGCTGCTTGACTCAGGGCAGCTCTATCTCTTGGCTTCTGCAGTGCTATGGCCAAGGGCAAAGCAGGTAATGCTGGAGGTGGCAGGCCTTGGTTTGTTTGTTTTCCCTTTTTGGAAAGGTGTGCTTGGCTTGGCAAAGCGGTCTGCATTTTCCTTGAGTAGTTCTTCACTTGTACAGTCTCTTTTGGGCCAGCTGTCTTTTGGCTTTTGATAAGCTGCAAGGGGAGGATGGTGTGGTCCATGCAGCTGTGGGCGGGCCACTCTTGTCCCTCCTAGGCAAAGAAAGCAAGTGCGGAGTTGCCAAGCCTTCTTGGGAGGCCAAAAGCAGAAGCGGCCGGTTTCTGTAGATGCATCTTTTGCTGCAGTCTGCAGCTCTGGCAAATGCCTTGGTGCCTGCAGTGGGGGTGAAGCTGCAAGTCCTTGAGCGCTGTCTTGGGAAGAGGAAGGCCATCTTGCAATGGTGCCTGCTGTACCTGAAGTGACATGGGCACCTTTGTGGCGGGGGAGCTGCGTGGGCCCAAAGGATGCAGGGCTGGCGGCCTTGAGCTGCTGCTGATGAGGCTGCCTGTGGCCAGGTGGCCAAGAAGGCCCAGGGCATGGTGACCTGTGTCAGCAGCAGTGGGGCAGCAGGAGCAGGGCAGTGAGCGTGGCCCTGTGCTGGGCAGCGCTGCGGCCACCGCTGCAGTGCTGGTTGCACTTGTGGGCCCCTGGGCAGCAGAAAGTCCTTGAGGGGCTGCAGCGTGTGCACCGAAGGACAGGGGAGCTGGGCAAGGGCGTGTAGCACAAGGCCAGTGAGGAGGTGCTGAGGGAGCTTTTGCCTTGACAATGGCAGGCTCTTGAGGGACCTTCAGGCAGACGTCCATCAATCCCTGCGTGACAGTGCTCAGCACAAGGGCTGTTTCACCGCCAAACATCCCCTCACTGCATCCTAGGCCTTTAGACACTGGAGGGGGTGACGTTTCCATCTTGTGCTTTGTTGGCTGGTAGTTTTGTTAAGAAGAGAAGGCCTGTTCATTTTCCTTTTTCCAGCAAGCCAAGATGCTTCTGGACAACGTTTCCTGCCCCTTTTTCAGCCCTGGCTGGGATTCTGATCCAGTTTCAGTTTTCTACGTCTGCAGCAGCAGGAGCCAAGGCGTTGCTGTCGCTTTCCTAGTTTTGCATTTCAGTGCTTTCAAGCACTTAAAGCTCCCTTTTGCCAAGCCAACCTTCTGCTGATAGCAGCCAGGGAGGAAAATCAACTTCATATCCATCTAGAGTGCTGCTGAATTGGCCCATTTTAATTTGGTAGCTATGAATTAGAAGCCCTCTGTCACCATGAAATGTTACGATTTTTCCTTAGTAGGTGTGGTGGTAGATGTGAAAAGAGATGAGATTCTGCATGATAGGAAATGGCCTGTCCCTCATGCTCCTCTCTTCTGACAGATGACAGAAGCAAAAGCCCTGTCTCCCCTGGCTCCCGCTGCTCCTGGAGAAGAAGCCAAAGAGGAGCAGGCTGAGCTGCATGACCGCCAGCCTCCATCAGTGCTCACCCCAGAGGCTGGATATTCTGAAGATGTAAGTGCCAGTTGTGTGTGGTGCTGTCTTTAGTGCAAGGCAGAGCTGCAAGTTTTGCAGCAGCCAGCACGTTGCTGTTGCTGGCTGAGGATGCTGGGTGCCGGAGTCCTGCCAGGAGCTCGGCATTTCCTCCAGGCAGCGACCAACGCACTTGGCATCTGACCTGTCACCTTGAGGCAGCCCATGGCTGGTGCTTCTGGGAGAGCATCTGGCTGCTTGACTCAGGGCAGCTCTATCTCTTGGCTTCTGCAGTGCTATGGCCAAGGGCAAAGCAGGTAGTGCTGGAGGTGGCAGGCCTTGGTTTGTTTGTTTTCCCTTTTTGGAAAGGTGTGCTTGGCTTGGCAAAGCGGTCTGCATTTTCCTTGAGTAGTTCTTCACTTGTACAGTCTCTTTTGGGCCAGCTGTCTTTTGGCTTTTGATAAGCTGCAAGGGGAGGATGGTGTGGTCCATGCAGCTGTGGGCGGGCCACTCTTGTCCCTCCTAGGCAAAGAAAGCAAGTGCGGAGTTGCCAAGCCTTCTTGGGAGGCCAAAAGCAGAAGCGGCCGGTTTCTGTAGATGCATCTTTTGCTGCAGTCTGCAGCTCTGGCAAATGCCTTGGTGCCTGCAGTGGGGGTGAAGCTGCAAGTCCTTGAGCGCTGTCTTGGGAAGAGGAAGGCCATCTTGCAATGGTGCCTGCTGTACCTGAAGTGACATGGGCACCTTTGTGGCGGGGGAGCTGCGTGGGCCCAAAGGATGCAGGGCTGGCGGCCTTGAGCTGCTGCTGATGAGGCTGCCTGTGGCCAGGTGGCCAAGAAGGCCCAGGGCATGGTGACCTGTGTCAGCAGCAGTGGGGCAGCAGGAGCAGGGCAGTGAGCGTGGCCCTGTGCTGGGCAGCGCTGCGGCCACCGCTGCAGTGCTGGTTGCACTTGTGGGCCCCTGGGCAGCAGAAAGTCCTTGAGGGGCTGCAGCGTGTGCACCGAAGGACAGGGGAGCTGGGCAAGGGCGTGTAGCACAAGGCCAGTGAGGAGGTGCTGAGGGAGCTTTTGCCTTGACAATGGCAGGCTCTTGAGGGACCTTCAGGCAGACGTCCATCAATCCCTGCGTGACAGTGCTCAGCACAAGGGCTGTTTCACCGCCAAACATCCCCTCACTGCATCCTAGGCCTTTAGACACTGGAGGGGGTGACGTTTCCATCTTGTGCTTTGTTGGCTGGTAGTTTTGTTAAGAAGAGAAGGCCTGTTCATTTTCCTTTTTCCAGCAAGCCAAGATGCTTCTGGACAACGTTTCCTGCCCCTTTTTCAGCCCTGGCTGGGATTGTGATCCAGTTTCAGTTTTCTACGTCTGCAGCAGCAGGAGCCAAGGCGTTGCTGTCGCTTTCCTAGTTTTGCATTTCAGTGCTTTCAAGCACTTAAAGCTCCCTTTTGCCAAGCCAACCTTCTGCTGATAGCAGCCAGGGAGGAAAATCAACTTCATATCCATCTAGAGTGCTGCTGAATTGGCCCATTTTAATTTGGTAGCTATGAATTAGAAGCCCTCTGTCACCATGAAATGTTACGATTTTTCCTTAGTAGGTGTGGTGGTAGATGTGAAAAGAGATGAGATTCTGCATGATAGGAAATGGCCTGTCCCTCATGCTCCTCTCTTCTGACAGATGACAGAAGCAAAAGCCCTGTCTCCCCTGGCTCCCGCTGCTCCTGGAGAAGAAGCCAAAGAGGAGCAGGCTGAGCTGCATGACCGCCAGCCTCCATCAGTGCTCACCCCAGAGGCTGGATATTCTGAAGATGTAAGTGCCAGTTGTGTGTGGTGCTGTCTTTAGTGCAAGGCAGAGCTGCAAGTTTTGCAGCAGCCAGCACGTTGCTGTTGCTGGCTGAGGATGCTGGGTGCCGGAGTCCTGCCAGGAGCTCGGCATTTCCTCCAGGCAGCGACCAACGCACTTGGCATCTGACCTGTCACCTTGAGGCAGCCCATGGCTGGTGCTTCTGGGAGAGCATCTGGCTGCTTGACTCAGGGCAGCTCTATCTCTTGGCTTCTGCAGTGCTATGGCCAAGGGCAAAGCAGGTAGTGCTGGAGGTGGCAGGCCTTGGTTTGTTTGTTTTCCCTTTTTGGAAAGGTGTGCTTGGCTTGGCAAAGCGGTCTGCATTTTCCTTGAGTAGTTCTTCACTTGTACAGTCTCTTTTGGGCCAGCTGTCTTTTGGCTTTTGATAAGCTGCAAGGGGAGGATTATGTGGTCCATGCAGCTGTGGGCGGGCCACTCTTGTCCCTCCTAGGCAAAGAAAGCAAGTGCGGAGTTGCCAAGCCTTCTTGGGAGGCCAAAAGCAGAAGCGGCCGGTTTCTGTAGATGCATCTTTTGCTGCAGTCTGCAGCTTTGGCAAATGCCTTGGAGCCTGCCGTGGGGGTGAAGCTGCAAGTCCTTGAGCGCTGTCTTGTGTTGCTGGGAAGAGGAAGGCCATCTTGCAATGGTGCCTGCTGTACCTGAAGTGACATGGGCACCTTTGTGGCGGGGGAGCTGCGTGGGCCCAAAGGATTCAGGGCTGGCGGCCTTGAGCTGCTGCTGATGAGGCTGCCTGTGGCCAGGTGGCCAAGAAGGCCCAGGGCATGGTGACCTGTGTCAGCAGCAGTGGGGCAGCAGGAGCAGGGCAGTGAGCGTGGCCCTGTGCTGGGCAGCGCTGCGGCCACCGCTGCAGTGCTGGTTGCGCTTGTGGGCCCCTGGGAAGCAGAAAGTCCTTGAGGGGCTGCAGCGTGTGCACAGAAGGACAGGGGAGCTGGGCAAGGGCGTGTAGCACAAGGCCAGTGAGGAGGTGCTGAGGGAGCTTTTGCCTTGACAATGGCAGGCTCTTGAGGGACCTTCAGGCAGACGTCCATCAATCCCTGCGTGACAGTGCTCAGCACAAGGGCTGTTTCACCGCCAAACATCCCCTCACTGCATCCTAGGCCTTTAGACACTGGAGGGGGTGACGCTTCCATCTTGTGCTTTGTTGGCTGGTAGTTTTGTTAAGAAGAGAAGGCCTGTTCATTTTCCTTTTTCCAGCAAGCCAAGATGCTTCTGGACAACGTTTCCTGCCCCTTTTTCAGCCCTGGCTGGGATTGTGATCCAGTTTCAGTTTTCTACGTCTGCAGCAGCAGGAGCCAAGGCGTTGCTGTCGCTTTCCTAGTTTTGCATTTCAGTGCTTTCAAGCACTTAAAGCTCCCTTTTGCCAAGCCAACCTTCTGCTGATAGCAGCCAGGGAGGAAAATCAACTTCATATCCATCTAGAGTGCTGCTGAATTGGCCCATTTTAATTTGGTAGCTATGAATTAGAAGCCCTCTGTCACCATGAAATGTTACGATTTTTCCTTAGTAGGTGTGGTGGTAGATGTGAAAAGAGATGAGATTCTGCATGATAGGAAATGGCCTGTCCCTCATGCTCCTCTCTTCTGACAGATGACAGAAGCAAAAGCCCTGTCTCCCCTGGCTCCCGCTGCTCCTGGAGAAGAAGCCAAAGAGGAGCAGGCTGAGCTGCATGACCGCCAGCCTCCATCAGTGCTCACCCCAGAGGCTGGATATTCTGAAGATGTAAGTGCCAGTTGTGTGTGGTGCTGTCTTTAGTGCAAGGCAGAGCTGCAAGTTTTGCAGCAGCCAGCACGTTGCTGTTGCTGGCTGAGGATGCTGGGTGCCGGAGTCCTGCCAGGAGCTCGGCATTTCCTCCAGGCAGCGACCAACGCACTTGGCATCTGACCTGTCACCTTGAGGCAGCCCATGGCTGGTGCTTCTGGGAGAGCATCTGGCTGCTTGACTCAGGGCAGCTCTATCTCTTGGCTTCTGCAGTGCTATGGCCAAGGGCAAAGCAGGTAGTGCTGGAGGTGGCAGGCCTTGGTTTGTTTGTTTTCCCTTTTTGGAAAGGTGTGCTTGGCTTGGCAAAGCGGTCTGCATTTTCCTTGAGTAGTTCTTCACTTGTACAGTCTCTTTTGGGCCAGCTGTCTTTTGGCTTTTGATAAGCTGCAAGGGGAGGATTATGTGGTCCATGCAGCTGTGGGCGGGCCACTCTTGTCCCTCCTAGGCAAAGAAAGCAAGTGCGGAGTTGCCAAGCCTTCTTGGGAGGCCAAAAGCAGAAGCGGCCGGTTTCTGTAGATGCATCTTTTGCTGCAGTCTGCAGCTTTGGCAAATGCCTTGGAGCCTGCCGTGGGGGTGAAGCTGCAAGTCCTTGAGCGCTGTCTTGTGTTGCTGGGAAGAGGAAGGCCATCTTGCAATGGTGCCTGCTGTACCTGAAGTGACATGGGCATCTTTGTGGCAGGGGAGCTGCGTGGGCCCAAAGGATTCAGGGCTGGCGGCCTTGAGCTGCTGCTGATGAGGTTGCCTGTGGCCAGGTGGCCAAGAAGGCCCAGGGCATGGTGACCTGTGTCAGCAGCAGTGGGGCAGCAGGAGCAGGGCAGTGAGCGTGGCCCTGTGCTGGGCAGCGCTGCGGCCACCGCTGCAGTGCTGGTTGCACTTGTGGGCCCCTGGGCAGCAGAAAGTCCTTGAGGGGCTGCAGCGTGTGCACCGAAGGACAGGGGAGCTGGGCAAGGGCGTGTAGCACAAGGCCAGTGAGGAGGTGCTGAGGGAGCTTTTGCCTTGACAATGGCAGGCTCTTGAGGGACCTTCAGGCAGACGTCCATCAATCCCTGCGTGACAGTGCTCAGCACAAGGGCTGTTTCACCGCCAAACATCCCCTCACTGCATCCTAGGCCTTTAGACACTGGAGGGGGTGACGTTTCCATCTTGTGCTTTGTTGGCTGGTAGTTTTGTTAAGAAGAGAAGGCCTGTTCATTTTCCTTTTTCCAGCAAGCCAAGATGCTTCTGGACAACGTTTCCTGCCCCTTTTTCAGCCCTGGCTGGGATTGTGATCCAGTTTCAGTTTTCTACGTCTGCAGCAGCAGGAGCCAAGGCGTTGCTGTCGCTTTCCTAGTTTTGCATTTCAGTGCTTTCAAGCACTTAAAGCTCCCTTTTGCCAAGCCAACCTTCTGCTGATAGCAGCCAGGGAGGAAAATCAACTTCATATCCATCTAGAGTGCTGCTGAATTGGCCCATTTTAATTTGGTAGCTATGAATTAGAAGCCCTCTGTCACCATGAAATGTTACGATTTTTCCTTAGTAGGTGTGGTGGTAGATGTGAAAAGAGATGAGATTCTGCATGATAGGAAATGGCCTGTCCCTCATGCTCCTCTCTTCTGACAGATGACAGAAGCAAAAGCCATCTCTCCCCTGGCTCCCGCTGCTCCTGGAGAAGAAGCCAAAGAGGAGCAGGCTGAGCTGCATGACCGCCAGCCTCCATCAGTGCTCACACCAGAGGCTGGATATTCTGAAGATGTAAGTGCCAGTTGTGTGTGGTGCTGTCTTTAGTGCAAGGCAGAGCTGCAAGTTTTGCAGCAGCCAGCACGTTGCTGTTGCTGGCTGAGGATGCTGGGTGCCGGAGTCCTGCCAGGAGCTCGGCATTTCCTCCAGGCAGCGACCAACGCACTTGGCATCTGACCTGTCACCTTGAGGCAGCCCATGGCTGGTGCTTCTGGGAGAGCATCTGGCTGCTTGACTCAGGGCAGCTCTATCTCTTGGCTTCTGCAGTGCTATGGCCAAGGGCAAAGCAGGTAGTGCTGGAGGTGGCAGGCCTTGGTTTGTTTGTTTTCCCTTTTTGGAAAGGTGTGCTTGGCTTGGCAAAGCGGTCTGCATTTTCCTTGAGTAGTTCTTCACTTGTACAGTCTCTTTTGGGCCAGCTGTCTTTTGGCTTTTGATAAGCTGCAAGGGGAGGATGGTGTGGTCCATGCAGCTGTGGGCGGGCCACTCTTGTCCCTCCTAGGCAAAGAAAGCAAGTGCGGAGTTGCCAAGCCTTCTTGGGAGGCCAAAAGCAGAAGCGGCCGGTTTCTGTAGATGCATCTTTTGCTGCAGTCTGCAGCTCTGGCAAATGCCTTGGTGCCTGCAGTGGGGGTGAAGCTGCAAGTCCTTGAGCGCTGTCTTGGGAAGAGGAAGGCCATCTTGCAATGGTGCCTGCTGTACCTGAAGTGACATGGGCACCTTTGTGGCGGGGGAGCTGCGTGGGCCCAAAGGATGCAGGGCTGGCGGCCTTGAGCTGCTGCTGATGAGGCTGCCTGTGGCCAGGTGGCCAAGAAGGCCCAGGGCATGGTGACCTGTGTCAGCAGCAGTGGGGCAGCAGGAGCAGGGCAGTGAGCGTGGCCCTGTGCTGGGCAGCGCTGCGGCCACCGCTGCAGTGCTGGTTGCACTTGTGGGCCCCTGGGCAGCAGAAAGTCCTTGAGGGGCTGCAGCGTGTGCACCGAAGGACAGGGGAGCTGGGCAAGGGCGTGTAGCACAAGGCCAGTGAGGAGGTGCTGAGGGAGCTTTTGCCTTGACAATGGCAGGCTCTTGAGGGACCTTCAGGCAGACGTCCATCAATCCCTGCGTGACAGTGCTCAGCACAAGGGCTGTTTCACCGCCAAACATCCCCTCACTGCATCCTAGGCCTTTAGACACTGGAGGGGGTGACGTTTCCATCTTGTGCTTTGTTGGCTGGTAGTTTTGTTAAGAAGAGAAGGCCTGTTCATTTTCCTTTTTCCATCAAGCCAAGATGCTTCTGGACAACGTTTCCTGCCCCTTTTTCAGCCCTGGCTGGGATTGTGATCCAGTTTCAGTTTTCTACGTCTGCAGCAGCAGGAGCCAAGGCGTTGCTGTCGCTTTCCTAGTTTTGCATTTCAGTGCTTTCAAGCACTTAAAGCTCCCTTTTGCCAAGCCAACCTTCTGCTGATAGCAGCCAGGGAGGAAAATCAACTTCATATCCATCTAGAGTGCTGCTGAATTGGCCCATTTTAATTTGGTAGCTATGAATTAGAAGCCCTCTGTCACCATGAAATGTTACGATTTTTCCTTAGTAGGTGTGGTGGTAGATGTGAAAAGAGATGAGATTCTGCATGATAGGAAATGGCCTGTCCCTCATGCTCCTCTCTTCTGACAGATGACAGAAGCAAAAGCCCTGTCTCCCCTGGCTCCCGCTGCTCCTGGAGAAGAAGCCAAAGAGGAGCAGGCTGAGCTGCATGACCGCCAGCCTCCATCAGTGCTCACCCCAGAGGCTGGATATTCTGAAGATGTAAGTGCCAGTTGTGTGTGGTGCTGTCTTTAGTGCAAGGCAGAGCTGCAAGTTTTGCAGCAGCCAGCACGTTGCTGTTGCTGGCTGAGGATGCTGGGTGCCGGAGTCCTGCCAGGAGCTCGGCATTTCCTCCAGGCAGCGACCAACGCACTTGGCATCTGACCTGTCACCTTGAGGCAGCCCATGGCTGGTGCTTCTGGGAGAGCATCTGGCTGCTTGACTCAGGGCAGCTCTATCTCTTGGCTTCTGCAGTGCTATGGCCAAGGGCAAAGCAGGTAGTGCTGGAGGTGGCAGGCCTTGGTTTGTTTGTTTTCCCTTTTTGGAAAGGTGTGCTTGGCTTGGCAAAGCGGTCTGCATTTTCCTTGAGTAGTTCTTCACTTGTACAGTCTCTTTTGGGCCAGCTGTCTTTTGGCTTTTGATAAGCTGCAAGGGGAGGATTATGTGGTCCATGCAGCTGTGGGCGGGCCACTCTTGTCCCTCCTAGGCAAAGAAAGCAAGTGCGGAGTTGCCAAGCCTTCTTGGGAGGCCAAAAGCAGAAGCGGCCGGTTTCTGTAGATGCATCTTTTGCTGCAGTCTGCAGCTTTGGCAAATGCCTTGGAGCCTGCAGTGGGGGTGAAGCTGCAAGTCCTTGAGCGCTGTCTTGTGTTGCTGGGAAGAGGAAGGCCATCTTGCAATGGTGCCTGCTGTACCTGAAGTGACATGGGCACCTTTGTGGCAGGGGAGCTGCGTGGGCCCAAAGGATTCAGGGCTGGCGGCCTTGAGCTGCTGCTGATGAGGCTGCCTGTGGCCAGGTGGCCAAGAAGGCCCAGGGCATGGTGACCTGTGTCAGCAGCAGTGGGGCAGCAGGAGCAGGGCAGTGAGCGTGGCCCTGTGCTGGGCAGCGCTGCGGCCACCGCTGCAGTGCTGGTTGCACTTGTGGGCCCCTGGGCAGCAGAAAGTCCTTGAGGGGCTGCAGCGTGTGCACTGAAGGACAGGGGAGCTGGGCAAGGGCGTGTAGCACAAGGCCAGTGAGGAGGTGCTGAGGGAGCTTTTGCCTTGACAATGGCAGGCTCTTGAGGGACCTTCAGGCAGACGTCCATCAATCCCTGCGTGACAGTGCTCAGCACAAGGGCTGTTTCACCGCCAAACATCCCCTCACTGCATCCTAGGCCTTTAGACACTGGAGGGGGTGACGTTTCCATCTTGTGCTTTGTTGGCTGGTAGTTTTGTTAAGAAGAGAAGGCCTGTTCATTTTCCTTTTTCCAGCAAGCCAAGATGCTTCTGGACAACGTTTCCTGCCCCTTTTTCAGCCCTGGCTGGGATTGTGATCCAGTTTCAGTTTTCTACGTCTGCAGCAGCAGGAGCCAAGGCGTTGCTGTCGCTTTCCTAGTTTTGCATTTCAGTGCTTTCAAGCACTTAAAGCTCCCTTTTGCCAAGCCAACCTTCTGCTGATAGCAGCCAGGGAGGAAAATCAACTTCATATCCATCTAGAGTGCTGCTGAATTGGCCCATTTTAATTTGGTAGCTATGAATTAGAAGCCCTCTGTCACCATGAAATGTTACGATTTTTCCTTAGTAGGTGTGGTGGTAGATGTGAAAAGAGATGAGATTCTGCATGATAGGAAATGGCCTGTCCCTCATGCTCCTCTCTTCTGACAGATGACAGAAGCAAAAGCCATCTCTCCCCTGGCTCCCGCTGCTCCTGGAGAAGAAGCCAAAGAGGAGCAGGCTGAGCTGCATGACCGCCAGCCTCCATCAGTGCTCACACCAGAGGCTGGATATTCTGAAGATGTAAGTGCCAGTTGTGTGTGGTGCTGTCTTTAGTGCAAGGCAGAGCTGCAAGTTTTGCAGCAGCCAGCACGTTGCTGTTGCTGGCTGAGGATGCTGGGTGCCGGAGTCCTGCCAGGAGCTCGGCATTTCCTCCAGGCAGCGACCAACGCACTTGGCATCTGACCTGTCACCTTGAGGCAGCCCATGGCTGGTGCTTCTGGGAGAGCATCTGGCTGCTTGACTCAGGGCAGCTCTATCTCTTGGCTTCTGCAGTGCTATGGCCAAGGGCAAAGCAGGTAGTGCTGGAGGTGGCAGGCCTTGGTTTGTTTGTTTTCCCTTTTTGGAAAGGTGTGCTTGGCTTGGCAAAGCGGTCTGCATTTTCCTTGAGTAGTTCTTCACTTGTACAGTCTCTTTTGGGCCAGCTGTCTTTTGGCTTTTGATAAGCTGCAAGGGGAGGATGGTGTGGTCCATGCAGCTGTGGGCGGGCCACTCTTGTCCCTCCTAGGCAAAGAAAGCAAGTGCGGAGTTGCCAAGCCTTCTTGGGAGGCCAAAAGCAGAAGCGGCCGGTTTCTGTAGATGCATCTTTTGCTGCAGTCTGCAGCTTTGGCAAATGCCTTGGTGCCTGCAGTGGGGGTGAAGCTGCAAGTCCTTGAGCGCTGTCTTGGGAAGAGGAAGGCCATCTTGCAATGGTGCCTGCTGTACCTGAAGTGACATGGGCACCTTTGTGGCGGGGGAGCTGCGTGGGCCCAAAGGATGCAGGGCTGGCGGCCTTGAGCTGCTGCTGATGAGGCTGCCTGTGGCCAGGTGGCCAAGAAGGCCCAGGGCATGGTGACCTGTGTCAGCAGCAGTGGGGCAGCAGGAGCAGGGCAGTGAGCGTGGCCCTGTGCTGGGCAGCGCTGCGGCCACCGCTGCAGTGCTGGTTGCACTTGTGGGCCCCTGGGCAGCAGAAAGTCCTTGAGGGGCTGCAGCGTGTGCACCGAAGGACAGGGGAGCTGGGCAAGGGCGTGTAGCACAAGGCCAGTGAGGAGGTGCTGAGGGAGCTTTTGCCTTGACAATGGCAGGCTCTTGAGGGACCTTCAGGCAGACGTCCATCAATCCCTGCGTGACAGTGCTCAGCACAAGGGCTGTTTCACCGCCAAACATCCCCTCACTGCATCCTAGGCCTTTAGACACTGGAGGGGGTGACGTTTCCATCTTGTGCTTTGTTGGCTGGTAGTTTTGTTAAGAAGAGAAGGCCTGTTCATTTTCCTTTTTCCAGCAAGCCAAGATGCTTCTGGACAACGTTTCCTGCCCCTTTTTCAGCCCTGGCTGGGATTCTGATCCAGTTTCAGTTTTCTACGTCTGCAGCAGCAGGAGCCAAGGCGTTGCTGTCGCTTTCCTAGTTTTGCATTTCAGTGCTTTCAAGCACTTAAAGCTCCCTTTTGCCAAGCCAACCTTCTGCTGATAGCAGCCAGGGAGGAAAATCAACTTCATATCCATCTAGAGTGCTGCTGAATTGGCCCATTTTAATTTGGTAGCTATGAATTAGAAGCCCTCTGTCACCATGAAATGTTACAATTTTTCCTTAGTAGGTGTGGTGGTAGATGTGAAAAGAGATGAGATTCTGCATGATAGGAAATGGCCTGTCCCTCATGCTCCTCTCTTCTGACAGATGACAGAAGCAAAAGCCATCTCTCCCCTGGCTCCCGCTGCTCCTGGAGAAGAAGCCAAAGAGGAGCAGGCTGAGCTGCATGACCGCCAGCCTCCATCAGTGCTCACACCAGAGGCTGGATATTCTGAAGATGTAAGTGCCAGTTGTGTGTGGTGCTGTCTTTAGTGCAAGGCAGAGCTGCAAGTTTTGCAGCAGCCAGCACGTTGCTGTTGCTGGCTGAGGATGCTGGGTGCCGGAGTCCTGCCAGGAGCTCGGCATTTCCTCCAGGCAGCGACCAACGCACTTGGCATCTGACCTGTCACCTTGAGGCAGCCCATGGCTGGTGCTTCTGGGAGAGCATCTGGCTGCTTGACTCAGGGCAGCTCTATCTCTTGGCTTCTGCAGTGCTATGGCCAAGGGCAAAGCAGGTAGTGCTGGAGGTGGCAGGCCTTGGTTTGTTTGTTTTCCCTTTTTGGAAAGGTGTGCTTGGCTTGGCAAAGCGGTCTGCATTTTCCTTGAGTAGTTCTTCACTTGTACAGTCTCTTTTGGGCCAGCTGTCTTTTGGCTTTTGATAAGCTGCAAGGGGAGGATGGTGTGGTCCATGCAGCTGTGGGCGGGCCACTCTTGTCCCTCCTAGGCAAAGAAAGCAAGTGCGGAGTTGCCAAGCCTTCTTGGGAGGCCAAAAGCAGAAGCGGCCGGTTTCTGTAGATGCATCTTTTGCTGCAGTCTGCAGCTTTGGCAAATGCCTTGGTGCCTGCAGTGGGGGTGAAGCTGCAAGTCCTTGAGCGCTGTCTTGTGTTGCTGGGAAGAGGAAGGCCATCTTGCAATGGTGCCTGCTGTACCTGAAGTGACATGGGCACCTTTGTGGCAGGGGAGCTGCGTGGGCCCAAAGGATGCAGGGCTGGCGGCCTTGAGCTGCTGCTGATGAGGCTGCCTGTGGCCAGGTGGCCAAGAAGGCCCAGGGCATGGTGACCTGTGTCAGCAGCAGTGGGGCAGCAGGAGCAGGGCAGTGAGCGTGGCCCTGTGCTGGGCAGCGCTGCGGCCACCGCTGCAGTGCTGGTTGCACTTGTGGGCCCCTGGGCAGCAGAAAGTCCTTGAGGGGCTGCAGCGTGTGCACCGAAGGACAGGGGAGCTGGGCAAGGGCGTGTAGCACAAGGCCAGTGAGGAGGTGCTGAGGGAGCTTTTGCCTTGACAATGGCAGGCTCTTGAGGGACCTTCAGGCAGACGTCCATCAATCCCTGCGTGACAGTGCTCAGCACAAGGGCTGTTTCACCGCCAAACATCCCCTCACTGCATCCTAGGCCTTTAGACACTGGAGGGGGTGACGTTTCCATCTTGTGCTTTGTTGGCTGGTAGTTTTGTTAAGAAGAGAAGGCCTGTTCATTTTCCTTTTTCCAGCAAGCCAAGATGCTTCTGGACAACGTTTCCTGCCCCTTTTTCAGCCCTGGCTGGGATTCTGATCCAGTTTCAGTTTTCTACGTCTGCAGCAGCAGGAGCCAAGGCGTTGCTGTCGCTTTCCTAGTTTTGCATTTCAGTGCTTTCAAGCACTTAAAGCTCCCTTTTGCCAAGCCAACCTTCTGCTGATAGCAGCCAGGGAGGAAAATCAACTTCATATCCATCTAGAGTGCTGCTGAATTGGCCCATTTTAATTTGGTAGCTATGAATTAGAAGCCCTCTGTCACCATGAAATGTTACGATTTTTCCTTAGTAGGTGTGGTGGTAGATGTGAAAAGAGATGAGATTCTGCATGATAGGAAATGGCCTGTCCCTCATGCTCCTCTCTTCTGACAGATGACAGAAGCAAAAACCATCTCTCCCCTGGCTCCCGCTGCTCCTGGAGAAGAAGCCAAAGAGGAGCAGGCTGAGCTGCATGACCGCCAGCCTCCATCAGTGCTCACACCAGAGGCTGGATATTCTGAAGATGTAAGTGCCAGTTGTGTGTGGTGCTGTCTTTAGTGCAAGGCAGAGCTGCAAGTTTTGCAGCAGCCAGCACGTTGCTGTTGCTGGTTGAGGATGCTGGGTGCCGGAGTCCTGCCAGGAGCTCGGCATTTCCTCCAGGCAGCGACCAACGCACTTGGCATCTGACCTGTCACCTTGAGGCAGCCCATGGCTGGTGCTTCTGGGAGAGCATCTGGCTGCTTGACTCAGGGCAGCTCTATCTCTTGGCTTCTGCAGTGCTATGGCCAAGGGCAAAGCAGGTAGTGCTGGAGGTGGCAGGCCTTGGTTTGTTTGTTTTCCCTTTTTGGAAAGGTGTGCTTGGCTTGGCAAAGCGGTCTGCATTTTCCTTGAGTAGTTCTTCACTTGTACAGTCTCTTTTGGGCCAGCTGTCTTTTGGCTTTTGATAAGCTGCAAGGGGAGGATGGTGTGGTCCATGCAGCTGTGGGCGGGCCACTCTTGTCCCTCCTAGGCAAAGAAAGAAAGTGCAGAGTTGCCAAGCCTTCTTGGGAGGCCAAAAGCAGAAGCGGCCGGTTTCTGTAGATGCATCTTTTGCTGCAGTCTGCAGCTTTGGCAAATGCCTTGGTGCCTGCAGTGGGGGTGAAGCTGCAAGTCCTTGAGCGCTGTCTTGTGTTGCTGGGAAGAGGAAGGCCATCTTGCAATGGTGCCTGCTGTACCTGAAGTGACATGGGCACCTTTGTGGCGGGGGAGCTGCGTGGGCCCAAAGGATGCAGGGCTGGCGGCCTTGAGCTGCTGCTGATGAGGCTGCCTGTAGCCAGGTGGCCAAGAAGGCCCAGGGCATGGTGACCTGTGTCAGCAGCAGTGGGGCAGCAGGAGCAGGGCAGTGAGCGTGGCCCTGTGCTGGGCAGCGCTGCGGCCACCGCTGCAGTGCTGGTTGCACTTGTGGGCCCCTGGGCAGCAGAAAGTCCTTGAGGGGCTGCAGCGTGTGCACCGAAGGACAGGGGAGCTGGGCAAGGGCGTGTAGCACAAGGCCAGTGAGGAGGTGCTGAGGGAGCTTTTGCCTTGACAATGGCAGGCTCTTGAGGGACCTTCAGGCAGACGTCCATCAATCCCTGCGTGACAGTGCTCAGCACAAGGGCTGTTTCACCGCCAAACATCCCCTCACTGCATCCTAGGCCTTTAGACACTGGAGGGGGTGACGTTTCCATCTTGTGCTTTGTTGGCTGGTAGTTTTGTTAAGAAGAGAAGGCCTGTTCATTTTCCTTTTTCCAGCAAGCCAAGATGCTTCTGGACAACGTTTCCTGCCCCTTTTTCAGCCCTGGCTGGGATTCTGATCCAGTTTCAGTTTTCTACGTCTGCAGCAGCAGGAGCCAAGGCGTTGCTGTCGCTTTCCTAGTTTTGCATTTCAGTGCTTTCAAGCACTTAAAGCTCCCTTTTGCCAAGCCAACCTTCTGCTGATAGCAGCCAGGGAGGAAAATCAACTTCATATCCATCTAGAGTGCTGCTGAATTGGCCCATTTTAATTTGGTAGCTATGAATTAGAAGCCCTCTGTCACCATGAAATGTTACGATTTTTCCTTAGTAGGTGTGGTGGTAGATGTGAAAAGAGATGAGATTCTGCATGATAGGAAATGGCCTGTCCCTCATGCTCCTCTCTTCTGACAGATGACAGAAGCAAAAGCCATCTCTCCCCTGGCTCCCGCTGCTCCTGGAGAAGAAGCCAAAGAGGAGCAGGCTGAGCTGCATGACCGCCAGCCTCCATCAGTGCTCACACCAGAGGCTGGATATTCTGAAGATGTAAGTGCCAGTTGTGTGTGGTGCTGTCTTTAGTGCAAGGCAGAGCTGCAAGTTTTGCAGCAGCCAGCACGTTGCTGTTGCTGGTTGAGGATGCTGGGTGCCGGAGTCCTGCCAGGAGCTCGGCATTTCCTCCAGGCAGCGACCAACGCACTTGGCATCTGACCTGTCACCTTGAGGCAGCCCATGGCTGGTGCTTCTGGGAGAGCATCTGGCTGCTTGACTCAGGGCAGCTCTATCTCTTGGCTTCTGCAGTGCTATGGCCAAGGGCAAAGCAGGTAGTGCTGGAGGTGGCAGGCCTTGGTTTGTTTGTTTTCCCTTTTTGGAAAGGTGTGCTTGGCTTGGCAAAGCGGTCTGCATTTTCCTTGAGTAGTTCTTCACTTGTACAGTCTCTTTTGGGCCAGCTGTCTTTTGGCTTTTGATAAGCTGCAAGGGGAGGATGGTGTGGTCCATGCAGCTGTGGGCGGGCCACTCTTGTCCCTCCTAGGCAAAGAAAGCAAGTGCGGAGTTGCCAAGCCTTCTTGGGAGGCCAAAAGCAGAAGCGGCCGGTTTCTGTAGATGCATCTTTTGCTGCAGTCTGCAGCTCTGGCAAATGCCTTGGTGCCTGCAGTGGGGGTGAAGCTGCAAGTCCTTGAGCGCTGTCTTGGGAAGAGGAAGGCCATCTTGCAATGGTGCCTGCTGTACCTGAAGTGACATGGGCACCTTTGTGGCGGGGGAGCTGCGTGGGCCCAAAGGATGCAGGGCTGGCGGCCTTGAGCTGCTGCTGATGAGGCTGCCTGTGGCCAGGTGGCCAAGAAGGCCCAGGGCATGGTGACCTGTGTCAGCAGCAGTGGGGCAGCAGGAGCAGGGCAGTGAGCGTGGCCCTGTGCTGGGCAGCGCTGCGGCCACCGCTGCAGTGCTGGTTGCACTTGTGGGCCCCTGGGCAGCAGAAAGTCCTTGAGGGGCTGCAGCGTGTGCACCGAAGGACAGGGGAGCTGGGCAAGGGCGTGTAGCACAAGGCCAGTGAGGAGGTGCTGAGGGAGCTTTTGCCTTGACAATGGCAGGCTCTTGAGGGACCTTCAGGCAGACGTCCATCAATCCCTGCGTGACAGTGCTCAGCACAAGGGCTGTTTCACCGCCAAACATCCCCTCACTGCATCCTAGGCCTTTAGACACTGGAGGGGGTGACGTTTCCATCTTGTGCTTTGTTGGCTGGTAGTTTTGTTAAGAAGAGAAGGCCTGTTCATTTTCCTTTTTCCAGCAAGCCAAGATGCTTCTGGACAACGTTTCCTGCCCCTTTTTCAGCCCTGGCTGGGATTCTGATCCAGTTTCAGTTTTCTACGTCTGCAGCAGCAGGAGCCAAGGCGTTGCTGTCGCTTTCCTAGTTTTGCATTTCAGTGCTTTCAAGCACTTAAAGCTCCCTTTTGCCAAGCCAACCTTCTGCTGATAGCAGCCAGGGAGGAAAATCAACTTCATATCCATCTAGAGTGCTGCTGAATTGGCCCATTTTAATTTGGTAGCTATGAATTAGAAGCCCTCTGTCACCATGAAATGTTACAATTTTTCCTTAGTAGGTGTGGTGGTAGATGTGAAAAGAGATGAGATTCTGCATGATAGGAAATGGCCTGTCCCTCATGCTCCTCTCTTCTGACAGATGACAGAAGCAAAAGCCATCTCTCCCCTGGCTCCCGCTGCTCCTGGAGAAGAAGCCAAAGAGGAGCAGGCTGAGCTGCATGACCGCCAGCCTCCATCAGTGCTCACCCCAGAGGCTGGATATTCTGAAGATGTAAGTGCCAGTTGTGTGTGGTGCTGTCTTTAGTGCAAGGCAGAGCTGCAAGTTTTGCAGCAGCCAGCACGTTGCTGTTGCTGGCTGAGGATGCTGGGTGCCGGAGTCCTGCCAGGAGCTCGGCATTTCCTCCAGGCAGCGACCAACGCACTTGGCATCTGACCTGTCACCTTGAGGCAGCCCATGGCTGGTGCTTCTGGGAGAGCATCTGGCTGCTTGACTCAGGGCAGCTCTATCTCTTGGCTTCTGCAGTGCTATGGCCAAGGGCAAAGCAGGTAGTGCTGGAGGTGGCAGGCCTTGGTTTGTTTGTTTTCCCTTTTTGGAAAGGTGTGCTTGGCTTGGCAAAGCGGTCTGCATTTTCCTTGAGTAGTTCTTCACTTGTACAGTCTCTTTTGGGCCAGCTGTCTTTTGGCTTTTGATAAGCTGCAAGGGGAGGATGGTGTGGTCCATGCAGCTGTGGGCGGGCCACTCTTGTCCCTCCTAGGCAAAGAAAGCAAGTGCGGAGTTGCCAAGCCTTCTTGGGAGGCCAAAAGCAGAAGCGGCCGGTTTCTGTAGATGCATCTTTTGCTGCAGTCTGCAGCTTTGGCAAATGCCTTGGTGCCTGCAGTGGGGGTGAAGCTGCAAGTCCTTGAGCGCTGTCTTGTGTTGCTGGGAAGAGGAAGGCCATCTTGCAATGGTGCCTGCTGTACCTGAAGTGACATGGGCACCTTTGTGGCGGGGGAGCTGCGTGGGCCCAAAGGATGCAGGGCTGGCGGCCTTGAGCTGCTGCTGATGAGGCTGCCTGTGGCCAGGTGGCCAAGAAGGCCCAGGGCATGGTGACCTGTGTCAGCAGCAGTGGGGCAGCAGGAGCAGGGCAGTGAGCGTGGCCCTGTGCTGGGCAGCGCTGCGGCCACCGCTGCAGTGCTGGTTGCACTTGTGGGCCCCTGGGCAGCAGAAAGTCCTTGAGGGGCTGCAGCGTGTGCACCGAAGGACAGGGGAGCTGGGCAAGGGCGTGTAGCACAAGGCCAGTGAGGAGGTGCTGAGGGAGCTTTTGCCTTGACAATGGCAGGCTCTTGAGGGACCTTCAGGCAGACGTCCATCAATCCCTGCGTGACAGTGCTCAGCACAAGGGCTGTTTCACCGCCAAACATCCCCTCACTGCATCCTAGGCCTTTAGACACTGGAGGGGGTGACGTTTCCATCTTGTGCTTTGTTGGCTGGTAGTTTTGTTAAGAAGAGAAGGCCTGTTCATTTTCCTTTTTCCAGCAAGCCAAGATGCTTCTGGACAACGTTTCCTGCCCCTTTTTCAGCCCTGGCTGGGATTCTGATCCAGTTTCAGTTTTCTACGTCTGCAGCAGCAGGAGCCAAGGCGTTGCTGTCGCTTTCCTAGTTTTGCATTTCAGTGCTTTCAAGCACTTAAAGCTCCCTTTTGCCAAGCCAACCTTCTGCTGATAGCAGCCAGGGAGGAAAATCAACTTCATATCCATCTAGAGTGCTGCTGAATTGGCCCATTTTAATTTGGTAGCTATGAATTAGAAGCCCTCTGTCACCATGAAATGTTACAATTTTTCCTTAGTAGGTGTGGTGGTAGATGTGAAAAGAGATGAGATTCTGCATGATAGGAAATGGCCTGTCCCTCATGCTCCTCTCTTCTGACAGATGACAGAAGCAAAAGCCCTGTCTCCCCTGGCTCCCGCTGCTCCTGGAGAAGAAGCCAAAGAGGAGCAGGCTGAGCTGCATGACCGCCAGCCTCCATCAGTGCTCACACCAGAGGCTGGATATTCTGAAGATGTAAGTGCCAGTTGTGTGTGGTGCTGTCTTTAGTGCAAGGCAGAGCTGCAAGTTTTGCAGCAGCCAGCACGTTGCTGTTGCTGGCTGAGGATGCTGGGTGCCGGAGTCCTGCCAGGAGCTCGGCATTTCCTCCAGGCAGCGACCAACGCACTTGGCATCTGACCTGTCACCTTGAGGCAGCCCATGGCTGGTGCTTCTGGGAGAGCATCTGGCTGCTTGACTCAGGGCAGCTCTATCTCTTGGCTTCTGCAGTGCTATGGCCAAGGGCAAAGCAGGTAGTGCTGGAGGTGGCAGGCCTTGGTTTGTTTGTTTTCCCTTTTTGGAAAGGTGTGCTTGGCTTGGCAAAGCGGTCTGCATTTTCCTTGAGTAGTTCTTCACTTGTACAGTCTCTTTTGGGCCAGCTGTCTTTTGGCTTTTGATAAGCTGCAAGGGGAGGATGGTGTGGTCCATGCAGCTGTGGGCGGGCCACTCTTGTCCCTCCTAGGCAAAGAAAGCAAGTGCGGAGTTGCCAAGCCTTCTTGGGAGGCCAAAAGCAGAAGCGGCCGGTTTCTGTAGATGCATCTTTTGCTGCAGTCTGCAGCTTTGGCAAATGCCTTGGTGCCTGCAGTGGGGGTGAAGCTGCAAGTCCTTGAGCGCTGTCTTGTGTTGCTGGGAAGAGGAAGGCCATCTTGCAATGGTGCCTGCTGTACCTGAAGTGACATGGGCACCTTTGTGGCGGGGGAGCTGCGTGGGCCCAAAGGATGCAGGGCTGGCGGCCTTGAGCTGCTGCTGATGAGGCTGCCTGTGGCCAGGTGGCCAAGAAGGCCCAGGGCATGGTGACCTGTGTCAGCAGCAGTGGGGCAGCAGGAGCAGGGCAGTGAGCGTGGCCCTGTGCTGGGCAGTGCTGCGGCCACCGCTGCAGTGCTGGTTGCACTTGTGGGCCCCTGGGCAGCAGAAAGTCCTTGAGGGGCTGCAGCGTGTGCACCGAAGGACAGGGGAGCTGGGCAAGGGCGTGTAGCACAAGGCCAGTGAGGAGGTGCTGAGGGAGCTTTTGCCTTGACAGTGGCAGGCTCTTGAGGGACCTTCAGGCAGACGTCCATCAATCCCTGCGTGACAGTGCTCAGCACAAGGGCTGTTTCACCGCCAAACATCCCCTCACTGCATCCTAGGCCTTTCGACACTGGAGGGGGTGACGTTTCCATCTTGTGCTTTGTTGGCTGGTAGTTTTGTTAAGAAGAGAAGGCCTGTTCATTTTCCTTTTTCCAGCAAGCCAAGATGCTTCTGGACAACGTTTCCTGCCCCTTTTTCAGCCCTGGCTGGGATTGTGATCCAGTTTCAGTTTTCTACGTCTGCAGCAGCAGGAGCCAAGGCGTTGCTGTCGCTTTCCTAGTTTTGCATTTCAGTGCTTTCAAGCACTTAAAGCTCCCTTTTGCCAAGCCAACCTTCTGCTGATAGCAGCCAGGGAGGAAAATCAACTTCATATCCATCTAGAGTGCTGCTGAATTGGCCCATTTTAATTTGGTAGCTATGAATTAGAAGCCCTCTGTCACCATGAAATGTTACGATTTTTCCTTAGTAGGTGTGGTGGTAGATGTGAAAAGAGATGAGATTCTGCATGATAGGAAATGGCCTGTCCCTCATGCTCCTCTCTTCTGACAGATGACAGAAGCAAAAGCCATCTCTCCCCTGGCTCCCGCTGCTCCTGGAGAAGAAGCCAAAGAGGAGCAGGCTGAGCTGCATGACCGCCAGCCTCCATCAGTGCTCACACCAGAGGCTGGATATTCTGAAGATGTAAGTGCCAGTTGTGTGTGGTGCTGTCTTTAGTGCAAGGCAGAGCTGCAAGTTTTGCAGCAGCCAGCACGTTGCTGTTGCTGGCTGAGGATGCTGGGTGCCGGAGTCCTGCCAGGAGCTCGGCATTTCCTCCAGGCAGCGACCAACGCACTTGGCATCTGACCTGTCACCTTGAGGCAGCCCATGGCTGGTGCTTCTGGGAGAGCATCTGGCTGCTTGACTCAGGGCAGCTCTATCTCTTGGCTTCTGCAGTGCTATGGCCAAGGGCAAAGCAGGTAGTGCTGGAGGTGGCAGGCCTTGGTTTGTTTGTTTTCCCTTTTTGGAAAGGTGTGCTTGGCTTGGCAAAGCGGTCTGCATTTTCCTTGAGTAGTTCTTCACTTGTACAGTCTCTTTTGGGCCAGCTGTCTTTTGGCTTTTGATAAGCTGCAAGGGGATGATTATGTGGTCCATGCAGCTGTGGGCGGGCCACTCTTGTCCCTCCTAGGCAAAGAAAGCAAGTGCGGAGTTGCCAAGCCTTCTTGGGAGGCCAAAAGCAGAAGCGGCCGGTTTCTGTAGATGCATCTTTTGCTGCAGTCTGCAGCTTTGGCAAATGCCTTGGTGCCTGCAGTGGGGGTGAAGCTGCAAGTCCTTGAGCGCTGTCTTGGGAAGAGGAAGGCCATCTTGCAATGGTGCCTGCTGTACCTGAAGTGACATGGGCACCTTTGTGGCGGGGGAGCTGCGTGGGCCCAAAGGATGCAGGGCTGGCGGCCTTGAGCTGCTGCTGATGAGGCTGCCTGTGGCCAGGTGGCCAAGAAGGCCCAGGGCATGGTGACCTGTGTCAGCAGCAGTGGGGCAGCAGGAGCAGGGCAGTGAGCGTGGCCCTGTGCTGGGCAGCGCTGCGGCCACCGCTGCAGTGCTGGGTGCACTTGTGGGCCCCTGGGCAGCAGAAAGTCCTTGAGGGGCCTCAGCGTGTGCTCAGAAAGACAGGGGAGCTGGGCAAGGGCGTGTAGCACAAGGCCAGTGAGGAGGTGCTGAGGGAGCTTTTGCCTGGACAGTGGGAGGCTCTTGAGGGATCCTCAGCATCTCCTGAATGCACCCAAATATTTAACCACTTTTTTACTTTAATATCCCCCCCTCATTTTTCTTTGGTTTTTTTTTATTGTTTTTTTTGTTTACCTGTCGGAAGAGACCTCTTCATTTTCTTTTTCTTTCAAGTATAGTTCTTTTCTTCATTTTTTCTGCTTTTTTACTGTACTGGTAGTCGTTCTGTTTTAATTTTTATTTTTAATGTGTCACTTCTGCTGAATGTAGTATTTTTGCATGAGAACACATCATTCTGTTCCAGGACCTTTGAACAGAAGGAGCTCTTGTGGTTCTAGGCCAGGCAGTACGGCCTTACAAATCAATTTGATCTTAGCAGTGTCTGTGTCTTTTTGCAGCCCAGGCATTCAGTGTGTGTTGTGTTTGGGAATTGAGCAGGACATTAATGCCCTTGCATTCCAGCTGCTCCTCAGAGATCACAGGAGCTGGGAGGGCCTGGGCTGCATTTCTGATTCCAGCCACTTTATCACCATCAGTGTGGTCATGTTCAAGAGAAGAACTTGCCTGAGCACAGATGCACAAAGAGTGCAGTTCCCAGTGCAATGCCCTGGGTTTGATCCCTTTCCATAAGGACCTACACGCTCCAGATTCCCCAAGAGTGTGGTTTATTGAGGAGCAGGATTGCTGCTGATCAGGGCAATGGCTAACCTGTGTTGATGTGTGCAGCAACAGAGAGGACAGTAAAGTGAGATCATAGTAGTGAGATCTATCTATCTCTCTATCTATCTATCTGTCTATCTATCTATCTATGTAACATTTACATAATTGAGTCTTCCTGGCTCTGGTCCAAGGCAGTTGGAGGTGCAAAACTCACCTAAAGCATCCTTCTCAGGAGAGGATTAGAGACATGTTCCCTCCACCAATGCTGGGCAGGCAGAGATGTTTCCCCCTCCAGATATGTTGGTTTTTCCCTTTCTTCCTCCAGCCTCTTGTGCCCTGAAGTTGTCAGTTAATTCTTTTAATTTCTGCCTGTCCTAGAGAGGTGCAACAATTCCATGTTTAGGTGGTGTTTGGTGACTGGTCATACATGGCATGCCATACATGACACATGGTTTCCTTCACTGGCATCCCCAGGGCTGTGTCAGTGCTTTTGTTAAGGGGGCCTTAGGAGAGTGTCTGTTTCTGCTGCTCAGAATTCTCAGCTGACAAAAGAGGGAGAAGAAACACCTTGGTCCTCCTCCATATACTGAGGTGGCCATAGTGGGTCTGTGATGTCCAATAGAGATCTTTGCATGCATCCTTATCTCCTGAATGACCCGGTGACTTCTAACAAGAGTGTAGATGCCAGGAAGGAGGAATGCTGGTGCAGGCCTGAAATGAACTTGAACTCCAGAAGTGTCTCTCACAAGGAGTGAGCTCACCCAGGAAGCCACCTACAGAGGCAGGATGAAGAAGTGGGAGAAGGCGGGGTGTCAGTCACTACTAAAAGACAAACAGGACATGGCAGAAGCAGAGGGAGGCCCTCAGCAGACCCTTGAGAAATGCCACACCTTCCCTGTCAGCTGCCTGAGAGGCTGTTGGAGCTTCAACCCCAGATGGACCCTGATTGTAGGGCCAGGGTCACTTTGGAATCTGTGCCTCCCCTCAAACAGAGAATGACCCAGCAGAGCAGCAGCACAGTGCTTTGGGAACGTGTGAGCCCAGCAGTCTTTGAGTCTTGGCCCACAAATGTCATATGGGAAGTTGAAACCCATCTTCTCTTGCTTTCTGTGCAGGTCCTTCTAGAGAAAGAGCAGGAGCAGATTGCTTCAACAGAGATGCCATGGCAGACTCAGGGAGAGCTGTTCCCAGCGCGAGAGCAGGAAGAGCAGCTCAGGCAGCAGGTGGAAGAGCCACAGGAGAATGGCCAGGTAAGCCTGACTGGCCAGGGGACAGAGGGAAGGGCAGGAAGAAGGGCATAAACCAGAGCTCTTGGGACTGAGGAGGCCAGGAGTCCCACAGGCACTGGAAGCACAGAGCCTTGGAATCTGCAGAGATAAGCCCTGGGACAGAAGGGTTTCATTGGAAGCAGATGTGGGCAGGGAAGCAGAAAAAAGTGGCTGAATAAATGTGATTTTGAGGCTGCAAGAGGAAAAAGCTGAGCCTGATGGCAGCTCCCAGTCACTTGCTCTGCATTTGTGTGTACAGAAGATCCAGGCAGAGCCACAAGCAGAGCTGCCTGAAGCTCAGAGTGACATCGTGGCAGTAAAGAGAAAGAACAAGGAAGACATGAGAAGAATTCAAGAGGATAATCTCCATCAGCAGAGGGGCGATCAACAAAATCAGGTGAGTGAAAGTGTGGCAGGCACTCCACTCATGAAACATCCTCTCTCTTGTTTTTTAGAGAAGATGAAGGAACAGCTGGATGCAGAGCTGCAGACAGCTCACAGTATGGTCAAGGCAAGGCAAAAGAGGCTGGAGGAAGAAATGAAAATCATCAGAGAGAAACTTAATTGCTTCAGTCAGTCTCTACAAAAGCAAGTGAGTGAAAGAGGGATGCAGTCAGTGCAGTCACCAAACTGGTGGTTTCTGTCTTTCTTGCCTTTCCACTCAGAGCAGCAGGGAGTGGGGTGATGCCTCTGAGTGCCGTCCTGCTGTAGTGTGTATCACAGTCACTCTGAAGGACATTTCCTGGTGTGCTGATTCTCCACTGCTGCCATGGGTAGTGGGACTTGTCCTTTGGCCTTTTGGCCAGCAGTCATCCAAATTGATTCCTGCTCTCCTTGTTTCTTGAGGTCTTTTGCAGTGGAACGTGGTGACCCAGCTGGAGGATTGGAACAAGCTGTCTGTGTCCCTTGTCAGTCTGTTCTTTGCCTTTCCTCACAGTCGATGACTCCTGGCTGACAGGGACAAGCTGGAGTCTCTGACTGCTTTGTTCTGTTTGACTTGAGGTGCAAGTGTTGACATCTCACCGGGCAGCCTGCGAAGACTTCCAGCGAATGTCTGGCAATGAAGGACCCCAAGTTTGCCATGAGGCACAGGAACAGTGCCCACCAGAAAGGCTCCAGGTGCAGCACATCATGGGCTCTGAACCTGCTGGTGCAGCAGCATCACCTCGAGGAAGCCCTACTGCCAAACCTGGAAACTCAAGCTCGGGCAGTTCCTTCATGTCCCTGGAAAAGCAGACTGAGGAGAAGTACCTGGAGATGCTGGGTATGTCTGTGGTGTTTCTTGTCTGAGGGACAGTGTGTTGTGTGCAGGTGTCAGTAGAGCTGTACCAAATGCTCCTCCTGAGTTTGGTGTCACAGGGCCATTTAGGACTCCCCAGAGGAAGTGCTGTGCTCCGAGGCAGCGAGAGAGTGCTCTGGGTGTTCCTGCTGCCTCTGAGGGCACCTTGGACTGGCTTGGGTTTGCCTGAGCTTGCCTCTCTGCTAAAGGCTCAAGCAGGGATTCTTCTTGGATCAGCAGAAGGCTGTGACCTAGCAAATGATCTAGGCAAGTGCTGTGTGCTAGTGGCCACACTGAACAGAATTTTTAGCTTCCTAAATTCTCCTTTGTCTCCTGACTTCCAACCAGTCATCAGAGCAAAAAAACTTCACAGAAATAGACTGGCTTTGGAGTTTTGTCTTTTTGGTTGGGGATTTTTTTTGGCCGGGGGGGGTGGGGTTGTTTTTGTGTTGTTTATTTTTGATGGGGGTGTTTTGTTGTGTTTTTCTCCATCCTGAAGGAGCCCTTCTGCCCCACGTCTTACTGATGTCATTTTTATGACTGTTACTGTTACCACTACTACATCTGCAGTTTATTTTCATGAGAATGCTATCTTTTTGTCAATAAGAGCTACTTTGAAAGAACATCAGGTTACAGGACAAATAGAGAGCACAAGGTGTTGTCCATGTGCCCCTGAAGAAAAAACAGATACTTTGATAACAACCTTTATTTAAACTTCAAGATGTGTCCAAGAGACACATCCAAGTGGCGTGATCAGATAAAAGTGTAATGCAGGCATTTCTCAGGAGAGAGCCTCCAGCCCAGCCATGCTCTCTATTCCCCAGATCCATGGCACTTTTCCATACCCGATTCCCACTCTTTCCCATGACTGTTAGAATCCTAGCCATTGGCCCAAGCCCTGCTCACATCAGTCTCTAGGAAAACACATCAAGTCCTTTGTGATTCTGCAGCACAGCCCAATCAATCTGCTTCTTGCCCAGAACAGCTGCCAGTGCTGTGCTCTCAGATAAGACCTGGTGGGGCTGAGACCAGAGCCCGGTGGATTCTGTGTCTACCATCACCTGTTGGGACAAAAAGGGCACTGATCTGCGCCTCGGTGGGGCTGATCTCAAAGCCCATCCTCTTGTGTCCTGAATGGGGCAACAGCTTGTACAGGGCTCAGGCTGGCTCTGCCTTCTTCTCACTGCTTGTCAGTGCTCATGCTTGGGCTTTGCCAGTCCTCTTGTGCTAGCTGCCCTGTCCCTGAGGGCTGGAGGGACTGCAGAGGCTGGAGCCATCCTTAGCTGGGAGAGGGGCATCTTTCAGCTCAGCCTGCTCATAAAGGGTGAGGGTCCTGATGCTGAAAGGCCCGTCGGGATCAATTATAGCATGAGCTGCTCTCGTTTACAAATGGGAAGGAATTCTTTTGGCAAACTGATGAAAGGTGGGCAAGATGTCCTCCTCTCCTGGAAATGCATCTCCCTGTGCTTTCTTTCCTGTCAAGAGAACTCTTCAAAGGACTGTACAAAATCAGTCTCTGTGCCAGCCATCTGTACTGCAGGGCTGCCTGTCCTGTTGCTGTTGTGGTTGTTGTTGTTACCCAGCTGACCACAAAGGGCTCAGAGCTCCAGACACTGGGGCTGCCTTTTGTATCTCCTGAAAGCTGGGATCTCTGCTTTAAAGTCAGAATCCTGCATTTTGTTTCCCTCAGGGAGAATGGTGAACCCCATTGAAAATCCTGTAATGAAATACACGGATCTGGTATATATTGGCAGCGGGTGAGTCCAACCACAGTTACTTCTACATAACCATGGGCCAGGTGTATTTCTGGTGGAATGTCTATCCAGCGTGAAGTCAGGCCAGCTGCAAAGATGTTCACACACTGGGGATAGATTGTCCCATCTCTCAGTGCTGCTCAGAATTTGTGAGTGGACTCAGAAGGCATTGTCAGAGATACTCCTTGCTGCCAAGGTCTTGCCTGCATCAAGGAACAGGACCTTGAAGGTCTCCTTGTCTCTCAAGTGTAGGACAGCTCTGTGTTAATTTCTTTAGCATTTTTTGTATGTCTCAAAATCATACTGCCCCACTAATGAAAAAAGAAGAAACTTGCTTGCCTGAAAGAACAAGCTACGCCCTATCAATACTGTGAGATAACAGTTCCCAGGAACATTTCTTTCCCCTGGTTTGCAGAAGGAAACACTCTGTGGTCAGGATAGGAACCACACAGTTTAGAAAGTGAAACCCAAGAGGAAAGACTAAACTCCCTTTAGAAGTTGAACCCCAGTGCTTCAGGAACAGGCCCAGTGCCCATGCACTTGAGAGGAAAATGCATCATCTGCCTTCTGGCAGAGCCCTCCTGCATCCTGCAGGTTTTAGGCATTTACAGCACAGATCTCCTATGTGGGATGGCTTTCACTGCAAGATCTAAATTGCTTCTCCTTTCTCTGCTTCTGTTTTATTTCTAGGAGTTTTGGAGATGTTTGCAGAGCACTCGACAATGCCACAGGGAGAGAGGTAAATGTCAACAGCATCTGCAGTCTCTGCTGCTCTTGAGGGGCTTTCCCCTCTGGTGTGAGCTGTGGCTGGAGCTTTGGGCAGAGCTGTGCTGAAAAGGCACAAGAAGCACAGACTGGTGCCAGCCTGCAAAATACATCTGGGACTTTGTCCTCCTCAGCTGCCGGAAGGAAGGCACGGAGGGCAGCGGTTCCTTTCAGAGAAGGACGCGCTCACTCGCTCTCCATTGCTAAAACAAAGGTGGTGCCTCCGAGCACCTCACTGCTCTTTGGGGCTACAGCTTCAGAGTCCTGAATTCTCATTTCTGGCTGCCAGCAAATACATCTGAAAGTTCCTGGTAGTTCCTTAGCCACCTGCAGTGCTGCACTTGGGAACTGCACATAGGGAGAGATCTGCAAGGTGTCCCTAAAAGCCCTAAGCCCTGCCCATAGGCCAAGATGTATCCACAGAGTATTAAGGCATGGATTACTTCTTCTGAATCCCATCCAAAGCAGCAGAGATTGTGATCAGAGGTTTGTTGGTGATAGCTGAGACACCACTGTTACCAAGTGGTCAAGGCAAAATGTCAGTGGCCCCATGTGTCCTGTAACTGGCCCCCAAAGGAGCAGAGAAATGGGCTGTTGGAATGTCAGTTCCTAATTACTGCAGTGCCTCATCACAAGGCAGTTTGGCACAGCTCAGCTGGGTCATTGCAAAATCACTCGTTCCATGTGCGTTGTGGTCTTGTGCCACCAACTTCTCAAGTTACTGATTTTCAATGTCATTTTAGGTGGCCATAAAGATAATAAATCTTCAAGAACTGAGGAGGAAGGAACTAACCGTTAATGAAATCATGATCATGAAGAAGTGTAGGAGTCCCAATGTTGTGAATTATTTAGACAGGTGAGAGATCATGGTCTTATGCCATGGATGTGTGTTTACATACAGAAAACATGAGAGGTTAAAAACCCCCTTTGGTCAGTGACAGAAAGTAGAGCTGGTAATTTTTATTTATTCATATTTCTCTACTCATCTCCAATGGATGAGAAGAGAGTGCATCTTGTCTGCAGGAGTCTTCCCTGGCACACCTAATTTGAAAATGATTCCAAAATTATTCAAAGCCTGGATCAGCTGTATCTTCCTAAGTCAATAGACTCTAAGTTCACTGCCTCGGCATTTGTTTGGGGTTGATTTTTTAACGTTTCTTAAGTGCTGATGAACCATCCTAAAGTGGATTTCCCTTGGATTGTTGTCCCTCTTTGCCATTGCTGTGCATGCCAGGAAGACTAGGTGCTTATTTCCAGAAACACCATGCCCAACAGGTTTTTTATCTGGGCTGTTTCTAAACTGCATTTTTCACTTGCTGGACATCTCCTTTTTCACAGCTGTGCCTTTCTCTTTGAGACTGCACAGATTGCAAACAATGCACAGCCACGAGGGAATATCTATTCCTTTGATTCTGTCCTTGTCACAAAGGCATCTGGAAATAAGAAACCTGGAAGCAAAAAATCAACCTAGCCATGCATGTTCATCTCCATGCCCTTGTTTCCTTCTTTCAGCTACTTTCTGGGCGAGGAACTCTTGCTGGTTATGGAGTACATGGATGGAGGCGCCCTGACGGATGTCATCAGCATGACCTACCTGTCTGAAGATGAGATGGCAGCCATCAGCCGGGAGGTCAGCAATGCCATCTGTGTTTCCAAGGGCTTGGGCAGGATTGTCTGGGGAGCGGGGGCTCAGAGCTGGAGTGATTTCCTGTGCCAAGCTTTGTTTCTGTGTTGCTGCTATGCTATGGGCAAGTAAAAGCACCTGAAGTGAAAGGCCTGCCAGTGCCCCTGCATTCACTGTACTCAGTGCCAGTACTCTTATCTCCTCCGGTTGTATTCTCACTCTGCCTCATGTATTTGTATTTGCTGTTCTCCACTTTGCCTCTCTAAATGTTTGCCTGGAGTCTGTCTTCACTGCATTCCTTGCCTGTGAAAGTAGAGGTGCTGGTGGCAGGATTTGAAACAAGCAGCAAAGAAAAGAGACTCGTTTCTCTCAGTCCTCAGCTAAAAAGGACAGGAGTGCAGCCAAAATGTTCTTTGCTTCTGAGCACATGCACTGCAGCAGGAGTCATCCTGGCTGGTTTGCAGGGAACACTCTACAAGAGCAGATGCTGTTGCTCTTTCAAAAGCTGACATGCCTTTCCTCAGAAAGGTCCTGCTCTGCAAGTGTTGGAGCAGCAAGCTCTTCCTCTCAGTGGCACTGTGTTCTGCCATTACTCCCCATTCCCCTGGAGAGGGAATCTTTTAGATTCTTTGTTTCCTTTTTGTGTGATGAAATCACATCACTCATTTTTGCCCTCCTGTTCCTGTTTTCTTTCTCAGTGCCTGCAAGGACTTTATTTTCTTCACTCAAACCACGTGATCCATCGAGATGTGAAGAGCGACAACATCCTTCTCAGAACCGACGGCTCTGTCAAGCTGGGTCAGTATATTCTTGGTCAGGTGCAGCATTCCAGGGATGTGGCTGTGGGGCTGCTTGGAGTGACAGCCAGCTCCCCAAAAATGGTGCTGGTGGCAGCGCAGGGACACCCGCTGTGAGCTGAGGGCACAGTTGCAACGTGCACAGAGGTAGGACAAGGAACAAGCAGGCAAGAGTGGCCTTGCTCTGTGTGTGTCCCTTCCAGAGGGAGGGAGCTACAAGTCTAAAGCTTCCAAAGAACAAAAGCCACTGCTGGAGACAGTGTAAAAAATGGGGGGATTTTAAAAGTCGCCAATGCCAGGAGATTCAACAGCACATTTTCAAACTTCTACTGGGGAATTCTTTTGCTTGCTTTCCTAATTGCACAGAATTGAAATAAAACCAGTATTTTGCTTTCTCCTCAGCTGATTTTGGCCTCTCTGCTCAGCTCACCCCTGAGCAGAGCAGACTGTGCTCAGTAGCCGGGACTCCTTGGTGGATGGCGCCTGAAGTGGTGACAGGTCAACCATATGGCCCCAAAGTGGACATCTGGTCTTTCGGAATTGTGGGGATTGAAATGGTAGAACAAGAACCTCCTTACTGGAACCAAAGTCCTGACATGGTAAGGAGCAAATACTCACTGATCCCACTGTCTTCCCCCCTGTCCCATGTCCTGCGTGCCACTGGACAAAATCCCATTGCCATCTGCTGGAACTACTTCCACCAAGGTCCCCTCCTAAAAATGTCCCTGCAACACATCAGCATCTGCTCTAGTTCTGGTTGCATCAGTGGGGAACTCAAGCCTCACCACATGCAAACAAACTCAATTCTCAGGCAACATTTTCCTTTGGGTTATAAGTGCTTCCAGTTCTTTTGTCTGTGGAGATGGTCCCAGTAACAGGAAACAAGCATCTTAGAACTGCTGTTATCTTTCCATAAATGAAGGAAGGAAACCCAAACCCAAACCCAACAAAGTTTCTAAAACTGTAGTCTTTAGAGAGGAACCTAACCCCCTGTGCAGTTTCTTCGCACTGGGAAACATGCCTGAAACCTGGGCATGAGGGTGTAAAGGCCACAGAGTTTCTTCTGCTTCTTGTGCAGTGCTGCTGAAACACTCAGTGAGCATGTTTCTCTCCTAGCCCAAGCCACATTCTCCATGTCACCAAGCCAGAGCCTGGTGTGGTGGTTTGACAGGAAATGTGTTTTTTGAGATGCTGTGTTTTTGGCCAATAGATATTCAGACTTTAATATTGGCATTTAACCTGGCCATTGGGACATGGACACGCCTCTGAGAACACGGGGTTAAAAGCAGAGCTCTCCCCTGGGAGGGTCCTCTTGGGTTTCCGGCGGGAAAGAGTTCGGGTCTCTCCCCCGGCCCAGCTGCTGGCTGGGCAGGGGGAGGGGAAAGCCATGAGGCCGAGAGAGGTAGGCCTGAGCCCGGGGGTGGAAGGGTGGAAGAGAGAGAAAGAGAGAGAGACCGGGAGCCATCAGGCAGCCCCCCCTTAGAGACACAGAGAGAAAGAGAAAGAGCCGCTGCCTGGGACTGTAACCTTGAGACTTGATAAACATGGGCCTGCGCCGGCAGCACGGCTGGGACAGAGAAGAGGGGGGGGTTCAGCCGGCCGCTTGTAGGAGCTTTTAACCCCTTTTTGGAGAATGAGAACTTTACAGAACATTGACCTTTTCTAGAAGATAGAGTAGAAGATGAAGAAAGAAATAGGCCAGTGTGAGAGAGGTCTGGGCGAGTGAGAGATAGTAGAAGAATAGAGAAGAATCCTAGTAAGAAGAGATGATAGAGTGGCTTTTGCTGGACTCTTTTTGTATAGCCATAGACAGAACCATGTTCCTTGTGATACAGAGACTGCATTCTAGGGGGAGGCAATAGCCTCAGAACCAAGAAAGTTCAGTGTTGATGCCCCTCGGCCCCAGGGGGTAAAAAATATGGGGAGGACAAGTGTCCCAAAAGAGAGATTGTGGGGACAGGTGTCCCAAAAGAGAGACCGTGCCTTTTTTGGATCGGGACAGAGCATCCTTAAAAAACAACCCTAGAAGCAGTTCTGGTCCGTGTTCAGTGGTGAAAGCACTAGACATGAAAAAGAAGAAGTCACAATAGCAGATGTACTCCGGGCGGTGCCACGAGTGACACAGAAACACACGAAGCTTCAGCTGTGTTTCCAGGGGAAGCCCATGGCACAAGAAAGACTCCTCTCCTCTTGATGAACTGAAGATTGATTGTCTAAAAGGTAGTGCTGGACCGAGAGTTAGTGATTTGAAGAACCAAATGTATTGTGTTAAAAATTTGGTGGGGGGAGAAGGAAATGCACTTGTGAAGTTTTCATTTTCCCTGTGTGTGTGTTCCTTTTTATCTGTAGTTGTAGAGTAGTTAATAAAGTTCTAGTTCTTTTTCCCTAAGTAAGAGCCTGCTTTGCTTATTCCTGGTCACATCTCACAGCAGAAACCAGAGAAAAAGTATCTTCATGGGGGCACTGGCATTGTGCCAGTGTCAAACCATGACACCTGGTGATGTGGAGAGCCTGCCAAAACTTCCTGTTTGTTTCCTGGCACTTTTGGGGATGGGCCTACCATTCATGCATTGACTTGAGTAGCCAAATGAGCAGAGGGTGACCACAGGGATGGCACCTCTCCTCCTTCTGACCATGACAATTTTTCTTTTGCTGAAAAATGGGAAGCTGCAATTTTCAGACTGCTGAGAGACAGAGCTGCAGGTGGCTCCTGTGTGGCCAAGCAGGCATTTTCATCCCAATACATTTGTGTAGGCATCTTAATGTGTCTGTGTTGAAGAGGAGATTGTAAATGTTTGTTTCCTTCCCCGGGGATTAACTGATGGATTTCCTTTCTTTTCTTCCAATTCCCATTGTTTTCAAGAACAGCACAAAAAGCTTGATGAGTTTTGTTCTATGGCAGCTGTGCTTAAGCGACCAACAAGCACTGCAGAGATGCCTTTCATGTACTAATCCTTGGAATTGGTTAGTATAGCAAAGTCCATCTTCCAAAAAGCCTCTCAAGCTGGTGTGAATCCTCAGAGAAGCAAATGTGCTTTTGCTGATGTAGTTCCCACTAACTAGATCAGTCAATGAAATCAGCTGCCAAGGCAAGATCTGCAGGATGGTGGAAAAGCTGTGGCTGCATCGGGGTTTGGGGTTTTGCTTGGTAAAGGAAAATCATCTCTGGGTCTCTGCTAGCGCAGAAACTGGCACTGAAGAACAGAAGTTAAACAAAGGGATGTGGAAGAGCACTTAGAGATGTGAAAGCAGCAGGTGGAACCTAGTGTCTCCTTTTTCCCCAGGTTAAACACCTGATAGCCGTAATAGGGACCCCACGGCTGCGGCAGCCACACCGAATCTCGCCTTGCCTGCGTCACTTCCTGGGCTGCTGCCTGCAGACAGACGAGGAGCAGCGCTGGTCTGCCGGGGAGCTCCTGCAGGTAAAATGTGAAGGGGCTGCAGGTGAAACAGGCTCTGAGGGATGGGCTCCTCCTCCACTCAAGTCCAAGGCATCAGATGAGCCCCCTTCCTCCTCACCTCCACTCTTGGAGCTCTTCAAATGAAAATGGTGAGGAATCCTAGACTAGGCTGGGCTGGCAGGGCTCTGTAAAGGTCCTCTGGTCCAAGTGTCCTGCAAAAAGAGCAAGGACATCTTTAAAGAGATCAGGTTGCTCAGAGTACTTTGCCACCTGACCTGGAATGGTTGCTGGGATGGGGCACCTACAAGCTCTTGGGGCAACCTGTGCCAGGATTGGACCATTCTCTGAGTAAACAAGGTCTTCCTTAGACCTACTCTGATTAGATCTCCTTTGTGTTTAAAAATATTCACCCACATCCTATTGTAATTGGCCCTGTTAAAAAAGATGTCCCCCACTTTCTTCAAAGCCACTCTGAAGTCTTGGAAAGTGGCAACAAAGTCTCCCTGGGGCCTGTTCTTCACAAAACTGAATAACTCCACCTCCCTCCGCATTTCCTGAGAGGAGAGCTGCTCTGTTTTCTGTTTTTGTCGCCCTCTTTTGTAATTTGGTGGGGTCTTGAGTTTTATCTAATGGCAAAAGAATTGAAGTAGAGCAATGCAGGCTACAGAGACATGAAATGGTGGTAGTAGAACCCAAGGAAGCCAGTCCCAGCTGAGCAGTCAGAGATTTGCCTGTGGGCTGGAGGGGCTGTGGGGGGCTCACTGTGAGCCTCTGAGGGGCCCTGCTTTGTGCCCCCCAGCCCACCCTTAGAGGTTTCTGCCACACAAACAGGGACAGCTGGGAGGGACTTGTCCCAGCCCCATTTGCTGCCTGGCACGCCCAAGCAGACGGGAACTGTGCCAGGGTTACTGCCAGGTTGTGTGGCAGAGAGGGAACTGCAGGGCCCAGTGCCACTGGGCTGGCCCTGCTGGGAAGGAAGGTGCCATCCAGCACACGAGGGGCAGGGCATGGAAAGGCAGACTCTGCTTTCTGTCCCTGTGGAAATCAACATAGCACCTGTCTTACAAAGGCAGGGACCTATGTGAGCCATTGGAGTTTCCTGCAAGGAAGAAAGGCCAGGGACAGAAAGCACCATTTCTAGAGCACTGGCAGGGCAAAAATCCCAGCAAGATGAAGACTACACAATAAACGGATGAGTGGGATTCTGGGTCACATTTGCCTGTGATGGCAAGGTCCTGTATATTTGGGATGACTGGGGAGCAGATGGTCCCATTGCTCCTCTTTCTGGAGGAACTAGATGTATCCTGATTGACTCTCTGAAGCACTGAGCTTGGAAAGTAAAGGTTCACTGTTCTTTGTTGTTGTTTTTTTTTTTTTTTTTCCGGTGGACAGCATCCATTTGTAACTGCAGCCAAGCCAGCATTCATCCTGGCACTACTCATCAACTCAGTGAAGAAGAAGAACCCTAACCCTAAACCCTAAGCCTAACCCTAACCTTAAATGCTAACCCAAACCCTAAGCCTAAGCCTAAATCTAAGCCTAAACCAAACCCTAACCCTAAGCTTAAATGCTAACCCAAACCTTAAGCCTAAGCCTAAATCTAAGCCTAAACCAAACCCTAACCCTAACCCTAGGAGACAAGAACACCCTAACCCTAACCCTAGGAGACAAGAACACCCTAACCCTAACCCTAGGAGACAAGAACACCCTAACCCTAACCCTAACCCTAGGAGACAAGAACACCCTAACCCTAACCCTAGGAGACAAGAACACCCTAACCCTAACCCTAGGAGACAAGAACACCCTAACCCTAATCCTAACCCTAGGAGACAAGAACACCCTAACCCTAACCCTAACCCTAGGAGACAAGAACACCCTAACTCTAACCCTAGCCCTAACCCTAGGAGACAAGACCTATTAGAGTATTACCTATTTAGAGTAGGATTGTAGAGTAGGGTTGTTGAAGAATTTGTAGAATAGGATTATAGATATTAGGGTTGTATTTAAATAAAGTTTCTGAAACATCAGCTCATTTGGAAGATTCTCCTCCTTCTGACCCCTTCAGAAAATTCAACATTTCCTTCTGAATTACCAGTTGTTTTTTATTGGTGCTAAGTCACACTTATGGCTTCATAAGTGAGGAAGGCTCTTCTTCATTCACCCTCTCCAGACCACATTGCCTTTGGAATATGACCTACTGGTTGGTTTTGGCACAGCTGTGGTATTTCTAGTTGAGGCAGAAAGGGCAACGGCATTTGCAGGAAAAACCAAAGGAGGAGTGGGGCAACCAAGACACACTGTGCAGATTCAGGCATTGAGCTGTGACTGAAGAGCATTTGGGCTCCTGCCACTTGGATTTGGATCCCTAAATGCAATGTCTTTGGCTGGAGGAGAGCCTTGCTCAAGTGAGAAAGCAGAAAGATCAGAGAGGGTGCTCAGCAAGGTCTCCTGTGGTGCAGAGCTGTCAGAGCCTGTGAGGTGAGAGCGGGTGTGAAATACAAAGCTGTGTTTCGTGTCAGGTACAAACAGGCGACGCGTGTATTTGTGAATGCGAAATGTGTGGACCCCGACAATGGGAGAGCTGTGAATTCTAAGAATAACTGAGGAAAATCAAGCATGGAAAAAGGCCTTTGAACCTATCTTTTGTTTGCAATTAACCCTGGTTGATTTAGGAGCATTGGAATTGTGTTAAGGATGTTGCTTTTTGCTTGTAGTTAATCCCTAAAGAGCTCTGCAATAATAACCTTTTGAAGTATAATTTTAGAATATTACTTGTATCCTTGAAACTATAGCTTTGGAATATATATAAAAGAAATATGCTTATCTCATGCCTTATTGAAGTAGGGAAAAAGCGCTTGAGAAAGGAAGATGATCACCTCAAGGATTTATGGTTTCAACCAAAGGGAAGCTGGACATCACTGTTGTTAGGTTTATAGTCTCTGCAATTAAAAGGTGGACCCACATCTGGGGAGCTGGACTCCACCAGATGGGATTTGTCTTTCTTCTTTTGGAAACCGGACCGCCACCATCTGGGATACTCTATTTGAGACAGGTCCTGAGAAACTAAGATCACAATAGTGTATAGAATTGTGATGTAATAATTTGGAATAAAAATTGCTGATGAGTAAAAAATTGGCAATAGAAACTGCTGAAAAAGCCAATGAGTACCCCTATAAATACCTGTAACACTCAACTATCGGTGTGCAGTTAGAGGGAAAACTTCCCCCACTGTACCCAGCGCTGTATTGCTCATATTTTACCATATTAAATAATAAATTGATTGCTGCTTGAATATTGGCCTAGTCAAGCTTCTTATTCATAACACGGGCCCGGCCTTGCCCCGGGTGGAGCCCCAGCAGAGCCCCAGCAGAGGCGGAAGCAGGCTGAGCCCCGGCAGAGGCAGGCTGGAAGGAGGCCCTTGGAGCTGCAAGAGGCAGCAGCCGGGCCCTGGGTGCCTGTTCCTGGGAGAGGGCGAATCCTGCGCTCTCAGAGCCCAGGTGGCAGCTGGCTGCTCCCGAGGGGAAGCGCAGCCGTGCTGGGCACAGCCCGGCCTGGAGGCATTGGCCGTCTGGAGTGTGCCCAGGAGCAGAGAAAGGCCAAGGGCAGCCAAGGGCCGCTGGGCTGGCTGAGGATTCCTCCTCTTCTGCCGGCTGCCCTGCAACTCCTGGCCAAGGTCAGCAGTGTGTGCAGCACTCTGGGCACCGGGGCAGGGAGCCGGGCTGCCCGGCAGGCTGGAGTACAGGGCAGCCTCCTTCAGGCCCGGCACTTCTGCCAGGGGAAGCGAGGCCAGCGTGAGGCAGGGACAGCTTGGCAGGGCACATCTGCAGGAGCCAGCGCCTCACGCAGCTCTGGCAGGAAGCGCCTGCAATCCTGCAGTTCTGCACTGAGCCAGAGCAAAGGTGTGAGATGCAGAGTGTTTGGCAGAAATATTCAGGCCCACCAGGCCAGCCTGCTTTGTCCTGTCTGGCACACAGCAAGCGCTGTGCAATGCAGCTCTGAGCTGCTGGGAGAGAGGGAATCAGGGATGTGCCTGAGGTGAGTCAAGGGGTTAGCTGAAAATGTAATTAGCATCACTGAAAAGTGCAGATGAGTTGAGGGGCCAGCTGGGAATACAATTGGGATAGTAAAAGATTGCATATTTTAGTTAAGATTTTTAAATGAGGTAAGAAGCTAAGTTAGTCATATAGCTAGCAGAAATCACGTACCTTAGTTAAAGAGTACCAATATATTAGGAACGTAAAGCTAGCAGTGACAGGGATCAAGGAAGCAATTGTGAAGAAGCAGAGACCATAGAAATACCTTGCTTTAAGAATAATTGAACAGTTAGGAGAGGCTTGGACCATGAGCAGCAGGTCAAAAGGTCTTGCCAACTGGCCATGGGAGAAGAGTTCACCATGAGGAAGATGGCTTTCTTCCTCCCATACAACCACTCCTTCATTTCAAAATCCCACCAAGCCAGTTAAGGGAGTACAATTGTGCAGCTGTAACAGATATTCAGCTGATAAAAATATGAAGCAGGCAGGTAATAATGATGTATTATGGATCTTTAGAAATGTAATGTAAAACCTTTTCTGTAGAAGTAGAGAGCAGGAGTCTGCAACTCCATGCACGTGTCATTGGAAACTTGTTCACATGTGTCCAGTGCTGCAATCCCCTTCTTTTCTACTATAATTAGTTCAAGAGTCGTCTGTCCGTGCTTCAAGGCTTATGCTGGAGTAGCGAAGTGATTTGGAAGGGAGCAGAAGAGTTTCAGCAGGCAATTTTTGGAAGGGAAAGCCATTTGGAATGGAGTAGTGATCCCAAAGTCCATACAATACTGCACCAAAGGATTAGACCCTTCTCTCTTCAGGACCTTCTAACTGATCCTGCCTAAGTTCTGCTTCTACTGAATATCAGCCAGGGCTCACACCTGTGTTGCAGGGCTGTTCTTCCTCTCAGTACTAATGGCTTAGCTATCTCTAGCTGACATATTGCTTACCCAAGGTTAGTCTCTTCCATATCCCTTATAAAAGGATTTTATCTTAGATCCCCAAATTTTGCATGCATGCCTGCATGCAAAAGAACCCTACAACACAAACCTTCAGGAGAATCATGGCATAAAAGCAGATTCCATTTATCAAACCCACAATAACTACATTAAAAAGTGGGTGTATGAGCCTTTCTTCAGAATTTTCTCAGTCATGGCTCCTGAGTCATTTTAACAAGTCCAGATGACTTAGCAAGAGGTAATTAGTCATGCATCCAGCTTTCCAGCAGGTGTGTAGCATTTTATCCAGATAACTGGTGCCTGGACATTGCAACCAGCTTGTCATTTGTGTCTGCCCACTTCTTTTCCATGTTCTGAAAAACTGAGAGCAAGTTGAGCCAAGAGCAATAGTATCCTTGTGAGTGCATCTGAATACATTTGACAGCGACACCTCGTCCTATTGCCTATATTCTCCCACGGAAGATTCCTTGCTCTTTTTTCTCTGCCACCAACGGGGATCTGCAGTCTCTGCCCGGCACTGCTCCTTGTGGCTTGTCAAGGCAGAGGCGATGCTCTGGTGCACCTGGCGCAGGTGAGCCTCGGGCCCGGGCAGGGACCGATGCTCCGAGCTGCCGCGGATACGGCGGCGAAGGCGAGCGGTGCCGCGACCTCGCTGGGAAGCCGAGCGGCGCCCGTGGCGCTGCCTCCCCGGGCAGGGCTGCGCTCTCAGCGCCGCCGGGGCTGCCGAGCAGCGCTTTCCACGCGCCTGCGGCTCCGGAGCCAGCCCCGCAGCCGCGCTCTCCCGAACCGCACTGACCCGCGCCCATTCTCGGCCCGGCTGCAGGACTCCCCGAGCCGGCCATCTCCCCTCTTGCCGAGGCTCAGCCCGTCCCCGGGTTCTGCCCTCTCTCCAAGGGCTGTCTCCCCTCTCCCGGGATGCCCCCTCACCCGGGCTCTCCTCCCTCTTCCCGGACTCTTGCCCTTCTCCCAGGGCTCTATCCCCGTTCCCGGCATCTCCTCTCTCTTGGACTCTCCCCGCTCCCAGCCTGTCTCCCCTCTCCCTGGCTCACCCCTTCCCGGGGATCGCCCCGGCTCCCGAGCTCTCTCTCTGCTCCCGGGCGCTCCCCGCTCCCGGAGTCTCTCCTCTCCCGAGCTCTACCCCGTCTCCCTGGGTCCTCCCCTCTCTCCTGAGAGCTCCCCCTTCTCTCGGACTCTCCCGCCTCTCTCGGCATCTCCCCCTTCTCCGCGGTGGCTTCTCCCTCTTGCAGGTTTCCTCCCCTCTCCCAGAGTTCTACCGTCCTCCCAGCATCTCTCCCCTCTCCCGCTCACTCCTCCCTCTGCCGGGTCTCTCTCCCCTCTGCCGGGATCTCCGCCCGTTCCCGGAGCGCCCCATCCCCCGGCCCCTCGCCGCCCGTCCCTCGCTGCCTCGGCCGGGCCGCTCCGGGGCCGCGCTCGGAGCGCAGCGGGGCCGGGCCGGGGCCGCGTCAGCTCCGCCCCGCGCTCGGAGCCGCGACAGCGCCCGGCAGCGGCCCCGCGCAGGCGGAGCGGCCCCGGCTGCGCCCGGAGCTGTGCCTGGGGCGGGGCTGCGCCATGGGGGCCCTCGGCCGGCCTCGCTCCGGACACGAGGAGCTCCGACCTGTGCTCGCTTTCTACCTTCAAGGCTGCCGGATGCCTTGCACTGAAGCTGGAGTGCCGGGCTATTCCGGTCGCTTCTGGTCCTCAGCTGAGTATTGCTGGCCGGGGGTCTCTGTACAAATGACGAACGGGGTGGGACTGCTGAGGAACGTGCCTCGACCTGTTTGTTTTCCAGCATCAGTCTCATTCCATGGTTATGACCATGGGAAGATGCCAGCAGCTCACGTCCCTGGCAGCAGGCAAAGAACTTAATGGTACAACTTACTTGAAAAGTCTTTTGACCAATCATACAAAGCAAAAGCCTATTGACAGTAGTTCTATCCAACCACTAGAAGCACACGTACCTTTTAAAACACTGCTTGCTTATTTCAAATACTATACCTGCTTGTAAGCCTTAAAACACAATGCACAGAGCTCCATTATTAAGCTTAGAAGTTCCTAATATCTTGCTGGAGATACTTTTCTGTAGCTTAGGGAGTCATTCTAGCCAAGTGTTAATACACTGGTGCGTCAGTATTAATCAAGTTAGAATAAGCAGCCCAGCTCAGCTCCACGGAGCAGCCTCTGGACTGACTGACAGAAGCTCACAGGCAATGGGAGCTCTCCTCAGATGCAGACATTGTATTGGCTCAGAGTCTGGGGGCACAGAGATAGACCAATGAGGTGTCTCGACCTGGGAGTTTTGAATGGGCTATAAAAGGGTGCCGGAGGCAATAAACGAAGCTGTTTGCTGATGACCAAAGGGAGTTCTGTTGTGTGTTACATCTCAGACATACGAACATCCTGGATTCTACAGTAATATACACAAACCATTGTTCTATTTGTCCTTACTTTTCTACTTCTTATACAACTTTTCTGCTGACAAACCTTATGCCTACTGCTTAGCTCTACCTGCAGTTCTGCTGTCTCTGAGGTCTGTCTTTCGCAGCTTTCCCAAAACCCTCTGATTTGAAGGATTCCCACAATTTCCCCTCTCGGTACAACTAAAAAGAAACCTTTGTAACCGTGTCATTTATTAACTACCTTGTGTTTCATAGCCTTACTATAATATACCTGCTTTTTACTTGCTTAAAGCATCATTTTGCTCGCATTAAGCCTTGCTATATTCCAACACAGCAATTTTAATGCTGTGAAAGTCCAGTCAGTTCAAAGGGCATAAGTCATGTCTGATAGCAATTACAAGTCATTGTTCCAAAAAAGTCTCGTCTGTTCCTCCACGTCTATACCTTCATCCGCCATCTGTGTGAGATTTTGAGAACTCTCTGTGAATCCATTTCCTACCTCTCTCTCTCTTGTGTGATAAAAACTTTGATAGTTTTGTCCATCATTTGTCGCACATACTGACGTCTGCAAGGTATTACTACTAGTATCGCTACCAAAGCGCCCAACATACAGAGACCTATTTTACAAAGTTCCCTTTGCCAAGGTGCAAAGCTCCATCCTTGGAACAAATCATCTAACCATGACCTACCATCTTCTATAATTGGAGCTGTCAAATCTTTCAGCTTTTGTATGTTTTCGTGGATGGATTCAGTGTGATCAGACAGGTTCATGCAACAAAATCCTTCAAATTCCTCACAACCATGTCCATGTGCCAGTAAAAGAAAATCAATTGCTGCTTTATTTGGAAGGGTAGCATGCCCAAGAGTGTTAAGATCTATCAGCATATCACTGATTACAGTGCATGTGGCATTAGTTTGTTTACTCAGCCAACATCCAACCCAATCTGATTGTTTCGATGCCATTGCTGAAGCCAGCTGGGGTAAAACCAAACCTGCTGAAACTCTTTTGGCTGCATTCCAAGGCACAAAATCCCTTTTACACTTTTTATCATAGTGATGAGCAGATCTTGTTCCTCTCTGTTTCTTCTTAATGACTGCTTTAGCAGTAGGTGCTACCACAGTGAGCATTCCAATGCTACATGGGCCACCTTCAAGGCGTGATGGGATGCCCTGCCAAGGCCTATCTACACAGCTGAGCCAATATCCTCTTGGTAATTGTTGCGGATATTGGTCAGTCTTGGAAAGCATATCCCAACACTCTGAATAATTACACCAAAACCTTGAATTTCTGTATGCAAAATAATGGGGACTAACATTGTACTTTGGAGGATCATCTTCTCGCTAATCATTAGCTGTAAACGTAAGGCAGAAATCCATTGTTAAAGGACCAAGGATGTCTTATTCTCGGGGCTCAGGTACTGCTTTGGGAAGTTCTTTAGCCCAAATGTTCAAATTCAATGCAGAATTGTTCCCATTGTTAATTTCACCAGGCTTACTATTGAATTACTTTTTGACCAAAGGCAAATTCTTTACTGGCAAACTGACTAGATAGGTTGAGAAAGGCTTTCTGCTACCAAATTAGACAAACATATGGTATCCGAGCCTGCTGCCTTGGCTAAGGTCACCCAAACATCTGGTTTTGGTTGTTCCACAGGCAAATCTACACTACAAATAGACTACAAATCTGCACTACAAGAAGCAATTAAAACCAACACCGTTGTAACATTTGATTTTGCAGCATCCTTTTTGTGAGCTAATTGTTGGCTAAAGCTCCTCCCATATCCTTCTCAATTCAAAAACATTACTTTTGAACTTTAATAAAAATTACCAAACAAAACCTACACTTTTTCCAAAAGAGCTCTATGAAACCAACAAGTGACACATTTATAAACGACATAAAATCAGAGTTTGCAGGTTCCACCAATGAACAAGGAATGTCAGGTGCGACCTGTAGTAAACCCCATAGATTTAGGAAAAGCACCATGGAGAATATGAACAATAGGAATGCTGAAACAGCAAAAGAAAATTCCTGTTTCCCTGTCTTCCGCCCTTAACCTATCTCTGTAACCCTATAAGGCAATGTCATGTTAACCCCTTACTATTGGTCAAGCTTGGATCCTTTCCAACCCTATAAAAGAAGCATACTCTACCCCATTAGGGGAGAAAGAAGAAGAGCAGAGACCCTTCACAGACCTCCCCAAGTAAAGCCATCTCCGTGGAACAGCCTGCGCCTTCTCCTTCTCCTCTCTCTCCGTCTGCTGCAGCCTCAAGCCCGGGGCACCACTACCTAGCAAGCAGAGCTGAAATCCTAAGAGCTTGCAGTCACTATAGAGCTGATAATCACCATGCTTGCTAGATGGTAGCCCCGCGGCGTTGGCATGAGCAAGCCAGCCTCGGGCACCCAGTCCCTACCCAGGGACTGAGCTCCTGAGCCCTATTGCTCTGCTTTATAATAATGACAATGAGAGGTTATTACTCCAGAGCCCTGGCTAGCTCTGGGATGTTCCAGAGGCAATGGCAAGAGCGGGGAACTGGCTAGGCTAGAGTTTTGCCTGAGCCAGAACCTCTAGGCCAATTGCCTAGCAGGGAAGATCCCTGGAGGATCGACGAGGACCAGGCGAAGGAGGCAGAAGAGGCTCTTCTGCAGTGTAAAACACAGCAAATTTATCAGGAGAGGCAGGGGAAAGGTACATAGACGTGAACACCCTAAAAGCAAGCAGAAGTAAAAAGCACTCCCAGCACCCCTGTGCACGGGCTTTTAAAATCTTTCAAAGTGGAGGGTGGACACCATATAGTAAGCAATAAGCGACTCTCAGGGTGTGGTTTCGAGGGCTACAACAAATCAGAACAAGGGGAGGAGAGAGGGTTGGGATAGGGATTGGATCTTAGGGTGAGGGACAGGGAACTTTCTGGAACAAAGGGTAGGGTTTGGGCTGATGGATGGGCCAAAGGGGCCGGGTTGTCTTGACAGACAGGGAAAAATCCGGGAAGGAGGGAGGGGATTCCTTGAGGGATGCCTGGGTAGGAGGGCAAAACACAGGGGAGAAACTAACTGTAGTAACTCAGGGGGCGCTTGAACATAGCACAAGATAACAGAAGATTTGACTCAGAAACTAACACACTGCAACACAGACATTCAGGCTTTCAGCAGCCGAGAGTTGGCACTATTAGAACCCGCAGCAGCTGGGGAAAGCCATCTCTCTCCTTCAGGTTCTTGCTGCGTGGGAAGGGGCTGCGAGTTGTGGTGGCTGCACTCCCCCTTTGCTGAGACGGTGATCTGTACCAGGGGAGAGCAGAAAGCTGCCATGGTGAGCAGAAGATGCTCAGAGCATTACAGTTGAGAGAATGGCACTGCCCCTGAAGTGCAAAAAGCTTGAAAGCATATAGTTCTGTGCAGAATCACTGTACAAATTTTCTCTTCTAGAACGTGCCCATTTTAGTATTCTGTAGATGAATACTCTGGGTTTTACAGAATACATGGAGTTTTTTCTTAAGGTTTTTTTGGGAGAACTCTCAAGCTTATTTTTATTTGCATTTTGCATCCAGCATGTATACAGATTTTTTTTTTAATTGTTCCTTTGTAAATACTTAGGGAAGAAATACCCAAGCATTTTTTAATCCTTTGAGATATTCTGATTAATATTCTTAGAAAGAAAACCTTGTTGAACAAGTGTGAAAACGGAGAGGGAAAACAGTAGAAAAGTCTTTTAGAACAGGGCATGTAATAGGTAGGTTCTGTATCCAAGGGCAGAGACCTCAGAATTGTTTTGCATTGTTCATTTGAGTTACTCATGGCAAGCTTGCATACCAGCCCCTTTCTTGCCGCTGTGCTCTCTATCTGTTTTTTCAGAGCATCTTTAATTCTGTCCACAAATTTGATAAAGCTTTCATCTACTCCTTGTTGAATATTGGAAAAGTGTTGGGTAGGGAAAGAGTCATCTGGGGTAAGAAGTAAGGAGATTTTTGCTGCAAGTGCCACATCTTGTAATGCTTCCTTAGCTATCAGCTTGGTCAGAGAGTTTCTGTAAATCCCCTTCCCCAGCCAGCTGTTCAACCGTAAAATCTGACTTATCAGCATTTGTAGAATATGAGTCTGATAATGTTTTTAATTGTCTTTTCCAATGCCTTTTCCATAAGATATATTCTGCTGGGGAAAGGAGGCAGTGAGCAATATTTTTAATGTCATGAGGTACTAAAACATGTGCTGAGAACATAGCTTCTAGGAAATATCTAAAAAGATGTGAACTTCTGCCATCTTCTTTGGCTATATTTCTTAATTGTATGAGTTCCTTATTTGAGTTAGGTTCCCATGTCTTTCCATTAGTGGCCCCTCCTCTTTTTTCCTTTTTTAAATCTACCGAGAAGGTGTTAATTTTTTGTGCCATGTGCCAGTCTCCTGCCTTGGTCGCTTCTATGTTAATTAGAGCCCATGAGTCAATGTCCTCTGTATCAGAATCAGAATCACTGTCACTGCTGTCCTTAGAGGAGGAATGAGAGCGAGCAGACTATGCCCTATGCTTTTTACGGCGTGTTGGAGCGAGATTTTGCAGGGGTTTTGTGGCTGCGAAGAGGCACATGTGTTGCCTTCTTGTGAAGGCCGCGATGACCTGGTTTCGGAGTCCAGCACGGCGATCCCCTCCTTGGGATCCCTCGGGGCCAATAACGGACGCTGACACCAATGTGGTGGACGGTTAAAGGCGTTTATTGAGGGGTCTCAAGGGTATTTATGGACTAAGGGGCTTCTCTACGTCAGACAGGGGTTTGGCTATACTTTCTAGGGTTAGTATGGAGTGGAAAGTTACTGGCTTGCATAGGTTAGGGGGGCTACACGTTTGGCTACAATCCAAGGGTGATCCTTATCTATGGGGAGGGGGGCAGAAGGATTCCTGTAATTTTCCGTCACAGCCCGAAATCTTCCGAACGCCTGTCCCTAGCCTACCACACACGTGGCAGAGGTTGGCCAAGGGAGCCAGCCGTGGAGCTGGAATGGCAGCACCATGGCATGCACAGGGTTGGGGAAGTGGGCTGGTACCGTGGGGGGGTCTCTGAGGTTGCGTTCGGGTGACATTGAGGGTGGGTGGGCAGCTGGAAAGCCTGGGGGTGGCGGTAAGGAAGAAGCGGGGCAGAGGGGGCGGTGGGATTGGTCTGGGCTGCCGCGGGTACAGCGAGGTGTGCTGGGGCTGGGGTGCGCTGGCATGCAGGGAGACCTCCCTCTAGGGCAGGCAGGGATGGGACAGGGATACACACCAGGGTGCAGGCGGCAGCAGCAGCGGCGGGGGCTGGGATTGAGGGACTGGTGGCGGGGGCGGGAAGGACTGCGGCGGGAGGGGTGGGGAGAACGGGAGGAGGGGTAGGGGGAGCCACTGCAGAGGTGGCTGCAGTGGGGGCGGGCGCAGTGGGGGCAGGGGAAGCCGTGGTAGGGGTAGGAGAAGCAGCAAGAAGGGTGGGGGGAGCTGACTCCGTGGAAAGAGGCACTTTTGCACTTGCAGATAACCACAGGATGCTGCAGTATTCGTGTTTGGCGCGTCCAGGCTGGGGAAGGGGGGACCACTGGAACCCTGCAGGTGCGGAGGTGGTGGGGGGAAGCGGCGAGAGGTTTGCAGGGAAAGGGACAGAGGATGGAACAGCGGCAGAGCTGGGACCAATGGGACCCGGAGCCGGAGGGTGGAATTCCAGGGAAAGATTGTTATCAGTGTGATTAGGATTTGAAGGGAGGTTGTCTGTCCCTGCTGCAGGAGGTTGCAGGGAATGTGAGCTATCTCTGTTGGCTTTCTCTATGGCTTTAGTTATAATGTGGAACATAGGAAAGAACTGAGTTACAGAGAAATCTTGGTTAGTTTGGAGTTCCATATCGTGTTCCCAACTTTGTCCCAAAAGAAGTCTTTAGTAATGATGTCTGTGTTAGTATCTGGAAACTGAGAAAAATGCATTTTATAAATTTTTTCAAGTTAGTGTTTGAAAGATTACATTTAGAGAAAGAAAAGTTGCTAGAAGATAGGATTTCTAGGATTACTAAGTATAAATCCCTCTCGTTCTGGGATCCTTTCAATGTACAAAGTTTTGATACCATGTTTTCCTGTTCCCTACCAGCAGACAAAAGGACAAAAAAAAAAAGAAAAAAATAAACAAAAAGGGGACCCAAGATGCCCGTGATAAAAGCTCTTTTAAAACTTGCACTTCTTCAGCTGGGTGTGGGTCAAGGGTCTGCTGGAGGCAGTCTGCTGTTGTCAGTCTCCTCGAACACTCGTTCAGATGTCAGCTGTGAGGGTCGACTGACCGCCCCCTGCAGAAGAGGCCTGCTATAATGGAGGCTTTTCTTCGGGGGTCCTAGCAATCTGAAGGCAATAAGGATTTCAAAAGAAATGCTGCTCCAGAGTTCCTTCTGTTCTCCATTTATTGCGACCTTTTGCTGGGTTTCGGGGTGTCTCCAGCAGGCTGCAGCAGCCCAGGTAGCGCAGTCCGGGTCAGGACAGACTGTCCGAGCTCCCAAACAATTCTTAGCTGCAGGCCACCTTAGCAAGATTAAGTGATATCAGCTCTTTAGTGACTATCAGCTCATTGTGATTGCAGCCCTTCAGCTTGCTAGGTGCCTAGGCAGGGAGACACAGGGAGAGAGAGGAGAAGTCTGTGTGGGGTTCCACAGGAGCGTCTTTATTGATTCCTCTGCGGAGTTCCCAGTGACAGCTGTTCTGCCCGAGCTGAGCAAAAGCAGCTCTTTATCTAGGGTACAGGGGTATGAGAAATTGTCCAGTAGAAAGGGTTCAAGGAAAGTGACCTATAGTCTTACAGAGAGATAAGAGGGGGTCCGAAGGCAGAAGAGAGGGGCTTCTAGCCCAATCCCCATGACTTGGCATTTCCTGTCTTAGGCTTCTGCATGCCAGGGAGCCCTTGCAGGCCCTATACCTGCTACATTGCTTATCATCTGCCCAGTCACAAGTTACTGCAGCTGGCAAAAGCAATCAGTCTGTCCTTACGGCCAAATAATAGTTGAGTGCCAGTGCAGGAACCCACCGTCTTCACTGACGGCTCAGGAAAAACAGGGAAGGCTATTGTTACCTGGAAGGATGAGTCCGGATGGCAAGTGCTGGAAGGCCATGTGTCCGGCTCGGCCCAATTGGTTGAACTAAAGGCTGTTGCTATGGCATTCCAGAAATTTTCTCAGGTGCCTCTGAATTTGGTCACTGACTCTGCCTATGTGGCAGACATAACCAAGCATTTGGATTGCTCACTTCTGAGAGAGGTCAATAATGCAGCTTTTTTTCACTATTGAAAGCCTTGTAGTGTGCAATTCAAACCCAGGTTCATTTGTATTCCATCCTGCACATGCGGAGTCTCACCACTTTACCAGGTTTCATAGCAGAAGGTAATGCAGGGCTGTCAGGTTGGCTAACCCTGCATGGGTAGCGCTTCAGCCTGACAAGATTGCACAAGCCAAAGCATCGCATGATTTTTTCCTCAAAGTGCACCTACTCTGCAAAAGCAATTTCAGTTAATGTTGACTGAAGCTCATGACATTGTCAGTTCCTGTGCTGACTGTCATGGACTTGCTGCACCATTACCAGCAGGGCTGAACCCCAGAGGCTTAAGGGGCTTGTAGCTTTGGCAAATAGATGTTACTCACATTGCCGAGTTTCCTATGTGCATGCGTCTATTGACACCTTCTCCTCTGCTGTGACGGTGCTCACAGGGGTTTTCAGGTGAAGGAAGAGACAAGAATGTTGACTCCATGATCAGAAGGCTCGATTTCTTATTTGATTATATATATATATATATATATATTACATTATAACTATACTAAAAAGAAAAAGAAGGACAGGTTTTCTCAGAAGCTAGCTAAGCTAAGAAAAGAAAAGAAAAGAATGATAACAAAGGCAGCTCTCTCAGACTCTGTCCGAGATAGCTCGGTCCTTGATTGGCCATTAATTATAAACAGCCAAGATGGGCCAATCCCAGGTGGACCTGTTGCATTCCACAGCAGCAGATCAGCATTGTTTACATTCTGTCTCTGAGGCCTCTCAGCTTCTCAGAAGGAAAAATCCTAAAGAAAGGATTTTTAGGGAAAAGATGTCTACGACACTCTGCCACGTGGGCATCTGCTCAAAGGGGTTGCGACGTGATTGCCCCTTGGAGGATGGCTTTTGCAGTTTTGGGGCTACCTTCTTCTGTGGAAACTGACAATGACCCTGCCTTGTCTCACAAGAAAACACGTCATTCTGTATGCTTATGGGGAGTCTCACATAAACTTGGTATTCTGCATTCCCCAATGGGTCAAGCTATTGTTGAACGCGCTCATGCACTTGAAGCATGTTCTGGAAAAATATAAAAGGGGAATGCCTGGAGAGACTTGACACAGTCGACTAGAAAAAGCTTTATATCCAATTAATCACCTTACAGTGCCAAAGAATTCAGAGATTCCTGTAATTCTGAACCATTTTCTCTCGTTGAATTCAGCAGGTGAGACGCACCTGCCTGGAGCCAAGGTCTGGATATGGGACCTTGCCACCAAGAAGTGGGAGGGCCCGTGCCACCTTATGGCCTGAGGCCACGGGTATGCATATGTCTCCGCAGGTACCGGGGTACGATGGATACCTGCAAGGAGTGTTCACCCTGACTTGCAACATCAGAAACAGAATGTGGCCAGCAGGCAACCTTCAAGCAGTGGCCAAAGTGCTGACCATCAATCATCAGTCTTTGAATGATGATCAAGACACCGACCATCAACAAGCTGAGCCCTCTACAAGTGGGGAATGAACATTTTCTCTTTTCTTTGTTTCCAGAAAGAGATTGTTGACGAGTTAGACTCCAGTGTTACCAGCAGATTAACAATGTTACTATACTAAAAGTTGGTAACTGACTTTTACAATTAAGAGTTAAAGTTTATGGAATGTAACAGAATAAGTATGAGATCTCTTTGACCATTCTGAGCCAATGTCTGATTGAGGTTTAGATTGATAACTGATAAAGCTCTGGAGCTGTGTTTATTCTCTTTCCTGCAAGGGATCGCACAGGATCAAATAAACACCACCTCCTCCTCTAAACAAAAAGGGGGAATTGTGAATATCCTCAGTTCAGTCGAAGCAAGAACAGAGATAATTTCTCCCAGGCCAAGCCTGGGAAAAGAATTAAAACAATTATTATCTCTCCTTCTGTACCCCTTGTTTATAGATATGGTTCTCCAGAGTGTGCTATTCATAGTTCACCAATAGTGTGAGAGGTTTTTTACTTTGAGACCAACCAAGTCCCGCCTTAGCGAGTCACATTATAAAAGACACACTCCCTTGATTCAATTGCCTTCTGATTCAGCTTCTGAAGACTGGAGTCTTTCATTCCATCTCTGACTCAACAGCATCAGTGAATTATTCTACTCATTCATCTGGAGGCTGCTGAGGCAGCAGCAATGCATTTCAATATCAAAGATTTGTTATTGTTTAGGCCACATTATGAAATCTCTTGATTATCCTTGTGCAGCATGATTTATTCCTTCGGATAATATCTCTGCTCTTGGTAAGCAGCTATGGATTGTAGGAGACAATATAATTTAGAACCAGATATCTAGAATTTATCTAGATATAATTCTAGATAATTATAGAATTATAATTATCTAGAATTATAATTCTAGATAATTAGAATTATCTAATTCTAATTAGATAATTAGATAATCAGCACAGCTGTCTAATATTGTTTTACATGCAAAATGTCCACAATATGACCCAAGATGTGCAGAACATGCCCTTTGGGACATGCAAAGAAAAAATTTTATATACCATTAAAATTGATAACAAACACTCTTAGGCAGCTACAGAAAGTCTTTATAGTAGGACTGCATCTTCTTTGCATTCCTTATTTCCCCCCATTCCTTATTTCCACAGGTGTATTGTAGTTAGAGATTTAATAATTTCGGGCTGTATTTTAGTCTCCTATGTACATACTGTCTATTGTTCATACTGTCTATTGTTCATACTGTCTATTACTACTTTTGCCCATGCCTTCAGGATGGTAAGAGGAACAACTTGGAGCTACTGAGAGCATTCAGCTGTTTATTGCAACTTACAGAATGAATTGTAAGATGAGAGAGCAAGTGTGTTTATGTACATCTTGGTATATGGGGTTTAGTTACATAGATTGATAGCTGTATAGGTATAGGCCTCTTTTTAACCTGTTTCTCTGCTCTGCTTCCTCCCTCCCTTTCTGCTTTTCCCCCGGTGCCCCCTGTGTCCCCCGTCCCTGTGCTGGGTCCCAGCTGGCGGCCGGGCCGGGCGGAGCAGCACTTCCAGCCCCGGCTGTCCCTGGAGCGGTGGGAGCTGCCACTGGCCCCGGGCACTGTCCCCTGAGGAGCTTCTGGAGGACGGTGAGACAGAGGGAGCTGAGGGGGCTGAGGGGGCTGAGGGGACTGAGGGGATGGTGACCCTGAGCTGCTGCTGGGGCTGAGGGCTGTGGGGTAGCCAAAGACCATGGTGGCACTGAGGTGACAGGGAAGTGGCACAGGCTGAGGGGCTGGTGGGTCTAAGGGGACGGGATGGCTGAGAAGGGACTGAGGGAGGTGAGAGGACTGTGAGGGGCTGAAGAAACTGAAGGGGGCTGGGGCTTCACTGAGAGCATGGCGGGGTTGAGGGGATGGAGGGGGCCAGCAGGGAGCACAGAGGGCTCCGGGACTGCAGCTGTGCCAGGCCTTGGAAGCAATTCCAGGGCCTCCACTTTTGCCACAGCTGCAAGGAAGGCCTTGAGGAGAGCCGGAGAAGCTGAAGGCCGGCAGCAAGAGCAGTGAACGGGAACCTGCTGCTGCCAGCCAGGAGAGAGCCCGGCTGAGGACACAGGCCCGGGGAGGCAGGCTGGGGCTGAGGCTGGCGTGGGCTGTGGCCGTGGGCAAGGCAGCTATTGTTAATTCAGGTTTGTCCTTTATCAACCCTGTTGCATAGAAATCACTTTTTTACAGCAGAGAGACTTGTGGCAGCAGCTCTCTTCACAGAGAGCAGCAGGCACAACTTCCCCAGGAAAAATCCTGGTGAAATTGAGAAAGCTCAGAGAAGAAAATCAATTCTTATTTCTACTTGCTGCATCTGTTGTTTGGCACATGTGTTACGTGCAATGTGTTATGGAGAATGTTTACCCAAAAGGGATTTGTTAATTGGAGACTGGTGATGGTGTTTGGATTGATTGACCAATTAGGTCAAAGTTGTGTTGTGACTGACTGTAAGGGCTCATGGGTTTTTCTTTAGTATATTTTAGTATTAGTATAGTATAGTAGTATAGTATAATATAGTATAGCTTAATAAAGCATTTCTTCAGCCTTCTGAAATCATGGAGTCAAAGCTCACTATTCCTTGCTCAGAGGACGCACTGCTCCTATAGACTAAATGAAATTCCTTAATAGAGATGAGAATTTGGCAATTCAGGCTGATTAAAGGGGAAGTTTTCTGCTATGGTGGAAAGACAATCTAGATAACTGTTTGCTGTAGGTCGTGGAGGGGGCTTTGCAGTTTAGGATGAAAAGGAAAAAGACATTTCTCTTCAGAAGAGTCTTGAAAGAGCTTTTTGTATTACCAGAAGCAGCTACACTGATATTGACCAATGTGGAAAATGGATTTGTAGAGAGTTCTCAGGGCCTGACAGAAGGCCCACACAGTATGCATCCATATGCAAACTTTGAGATAAGAAATGCTGCCTTAGAAATGCCATGGAATAGGACAGATATTGTTGAGAGAGAAATGGAGCTAGAAAAAAGTTTCAAAGGATGGTCTTGTAAATAAGACTGGATACTTTGGAGAAAAAGAATTATGAAAGATGCATTGTTTTAGGACCCACAAGGGGTAGTTTTAGGTGATTGGCTTTAAGGCATCTACAGCATGGTGTGGCAAAAAGCTGATAGGCCAAGAAAGGCTTCTAGGAAATAGTCAGCTTTTGATTGTGGTAGCGTCAATTAGAACATCTGTATTGTCTCACCCTTCTCATGAGACTGAAAATGGAATAGAAGTTTTTAAAATGCCTCTCCGCTGCCCCATCTCTGGGTCAGAAAAGGGTATTGTCCAACAAATTGGTGTTCCCATGTCAGGAGCAAATAACTTGACTAAACTGTCTGACCTAAAAGCCCTGAGGTAATTTTTGTGAACTGTTGCTGAGAGAAGCACAAATCCCAGGATAATAACTCTTACAAAAAAGAGAAGTTGGATTTCTACCCTCATCACTGGCTCGATCAGGATGGAGATCTGACAAGGACTTGCCCGTTGTTCAACATCAGGTAAGCCTTGGGAAACATGTTAGGACACAAGATGTCCAATTTACCTAGAGCTGTTTAGAAAAACCTCAAAGATCCAGTCAAATCCAATTCCTGTAATGATGCAAAAACCGAGTTAAAAGACTTAGTATTATACATTCAGAAGTAGTTCCCAGCTACAGATAAAACTTCCGTGTTTTCACTCCCTCTTTGGGAACTTTTAGGACCAAAACTATACAATGCTTTTACCATAAACAGAGATCAAACATCTGCAAAGTTGCATCTGGTGTTTGGTATGATGGATGATTGGTACATTTAAACATTCTACTAAACCCTCCACTTCCTCGGCTGCGTCTGCGCCTCCCTCCAACACTCAGGCTGAGTCCCCAGGTCCCCCTCTGCTTCAGCTGTAACTCAAGACCCTGACATTCAGCCTGGGGCTGTGACACCTCCACCCCTACCACGGCGAAGTGCCCCCAGCTTTCACCATTTTCCGAGCCGCGTCCGGGTACCCCCTCTGCCACCCCAGAAGGTGAGAACTCCTTGCTACTTGTGAGAAAAAGTGAAGGGAGAGAAAGAGGGAAAAAATTCTCGAGACCAGTGTCTCTGCTAGCAAAAGGCAGGATTTCTCTGTTAACATTACAAAACAAATAGGCTCCAGTTGCTGTGAAATTCTTCCGAGACAGTCTGTAATTTACAAGGTTGTGAGGGAGGAAAAGAACAAGTGAGAATTCTAGTGATTCTGAAGAAATTACCATATTACATACTAATCCCGCAAAAAGAGAAAGAAAACCTATTTTACCTTCTTTTGATTCAGGAAATAATTCAAAAAGACTGACCGATTGGGGTAAGGTGAGATGTAAAGTCGTACAAGATAAAACCATCTCCCAAGTGATCCCAACTTATTATCCCCAGGGGCATGATGCAAACTAACAAATTCCAAATTAATTTATTTTTAAAAAAACTTTTACCATGAATACACTTGCGCAGGAAATGTATTCACAACAAAAACAAGACTTTTTTAATCTAGGCAAGGACAGTAATAAAATTCTTGGACTTTCAATTCTTCCAACTATTGTCTCAGCAAATTATAATGAAGAGCTGATGATTTCAGCTCTTACTTACAATGCTCCAATGGTAATTGAACCAAAACCAGCAATAGCTATCACTATTACTCTAGCAGTGAATAGAAAGAAGTAAGTTGTATGCTGAGAAATGCCTTTTGAGAGTTCTGGCCCGATGCCCAATGTCCTTTGGATAAAACATGTCAGCAATGAAGGGCCAGAGCTGACGTGCAGTCTAACACACCTTGGTCAAACCGTTCGCATTGCAGGTATGCTGGACACAGGGGCGGACATCACTGCGATTTCTCGTGCATCCCGGCTGTGCAATTGGAATTTGGTGACAGCCATGGGTGCTCTCACAGGAATTGGAGGAGCTATCTTGTGTCTGCAAAGTGAACTCATGATTACTGTTACAGGTCCCAAGGCAAGGACAGCAACCATCCGTCCCTTCGTGGTGCAGAAGCCCATCACAGTATGGGGGAGAGACGTGTTGTCCCAGTGGGGAGCAAAGATAGAAGTGGATTTTTTGACAAAAACCACAGCAATGCCTGCCACTCTGAAATTACCATGGAAAACCAATCAGCCAATTTGGATTGATCAATGGTCTCTTGAGCAGAAAAAATTGAATATTCTCAAAAAATTAGTAAGTGAACAACTACAAAAAGACCACATCAAACCTACAAAGAGTCCCTGGAATTGCCCAGTTTTTGTCATTCGTAGGAAGACCTATGATTCCTGGAGATTGCTTCATGAGCTGAGAAAGATCAACAAGATCATAGAGGACATGGGGCCTCTGGAACCTGGACTTCCCTCTCTTTTGATGATTCCACAAGACTGGCCTCTTGTTGTCATCTCTGGATGCTGACAGAGAGAGAAACAGACAATTTTCCCAGGCATTGTCCTAGGGAAGTTGTGAGAATGCTCAGAGAAAGAATGAAAACAATTCTTATCTTAATCTCTGCACCTGGTATTTGTGAACACGTGGAATGTTTGTACATGTTTATAGAAAGATATTTTTCCAGAAGATGTTGTTCCTCATTAACCAGTGGTGTGAGGGGCGTTCAAGTTCTGGGTGAACGATCTTGCCTATAAATATGTGAAGTTCCTAATAAATCTTGCTTTATGCTCTCTGATCCTAGGAGTCAATGTCACCTTTCTTCATCCCTTCCTAACTCAACAGCAACAGTGTACCACAGCAAAACCCAGTCTTAAGTAAGAACTGTGTATAAGGTTTCATGGGGTCAAGTTTATTGATTTGAGTATAATGCAAATAGTAAAAGAATAAGGGATGGATAATGTCTTAGGTTGGAAAATGTGTCTGGGAGTATATATTCTATTGCTGTCTGTTAGAGAGAGGGCAATTATCTTCTGCTAATTGGGCCACCTGTTAAAACCAGGTGGGACAGTTTTCTTCATCTCTTCCATAACCAATCCTCCCTCCAGAAAATATCTTCTGTTAGTGGGCCACTGAATCTCACTGTATGACTGAAAAAATTGCATCATCCCACTGGGAGATGCTCTACCCAGGGGAAGGACCCAAGCATTCCTACCTGGATATAATCTGAGATTTGCAACACCACGGCAGCCTTTTCCCACTAGATTCCCAGAAGAGCAGCTTTCTTTTCCACCAGATTTCCAGAAGAAGACCAAGCGCATCTACACCACCACTGGACCTTCAGAGGAAGACTCCACCCTTCTCCAGGATCACTGCTTGAAAAGAAGCACATCTGCCACTCCAAGAAAGCTCCAGCCACCATGTATCTTTGGACTGCTCCCAACACCCCAACCAACAGAGTGGCAGGGCATATGCTGGCTCTGTCAGTAGCTTGTTTTCCTACTAGTGCATTTGTATTTTAATTTTCCTAATAAAGAACTACTATTCCTGCTCGCATGTCTTGGCCTGAGAGCCCCTTAATTTCAAACTGAAAATTCAGAGAGAGGGAGTTTGCATTTTCCATTTCAAGGGAGGCTCCTTCCTTCCTTAGCAGACACCTGTCTTTTCAAACCAAAAGACAAGGCCATGACATTCCACAAGAGGAATCACTGGTGTAGATCTCATGGACCTCTCCCAGTCCTATTAAAGTATTGAAATCCTGGTTTAGAATAGACAGGGATGAAACAACTTTGAGAGACAGAGACTAAAATGGCTTGTGATTGATTTTTTCTTTAGGAATGGGGAAAAGTACCCAAAAGGTGTTGTTTTCTAACGTTTTAAAATATACTACATCAAAATGAAAAACGGCAATAAAAAGAGTTGTACAAAGAAGTGCTTTTGAATTAGAAACACAGAAATGTGGAGATATGAATGACATTTTCCTAAAAATACGAAATTACAAACCAATATATACAGTGAACTACAATACAAAGGTAGGGAAGAGTGTACTTTATTTAGATCTTCTTGTATTGCTGGAGTATTTTCCTTCTGAAGAGAAGCTAGTATTTCAATGAAGAAGTCTCTCACATCTGATAATTAAATGTGCTTCTTTCTTCTACTGCTGGGAAACACATCCCGGCTGAAAGGAGCTACTGAAGGCAAAGAACTGGTTCTGCGTGGTCTGGTGGTCTGAAACTGAAGGATGAAGAGCCAATACCAGCTCTGTTTCCTGTCAGATGGGAGGGCATGTTGCTTGAAGGCAGGGTAAAAGCTCTGTTTCGTCTGGGGTGGGAGGATGCATCCATGGATGGCCCAATATTGGTTCTGGTTGGTATCAGGTTGATGGCTGGTTCCATTGGTGGCCCAAAACCTGTTCTGCATGGCATGGCACCGGAGGCTGTGTTGGTATCAGATGCGCTGTAGGGTCTGGCCGGTAGCACAACGGGAGGTACGTTGGTGTCAGACACAGTATGGACTCTGTGTCCAGGCACTCTCCGCTGTGCTGGCGTTAACAAAAGGATAAAAAACAAATCAGGAGAGAATCTATGTTTGCTGTCAAATGCTGCTCACAAGGGCACGTATGTGAAGTACTTAGAAATGTTTGCTTCTTAAACGCTTCTTTGAAACACATGGCACCTGATGATGAGATAGAAATATTTAATGGCCAAAGGACATTAGCACAAGTATCCTGCCCCATAAATTGGTGGTATAGCACTTTAAATCAAGTGCTACCAGTACTCACTTGAAGACATCTTTTACCTCTCATCATATTCACTCCAAAGCTGTGTTTTTTATTCAAGGAAACAAACTTATTCTGTATGTTAATGGTTTATAACAGAAAGAAAGGAAAAAGCCCTTGGCTCTTAAAAAGAAAGCAAGAAAGCAAGCAAGAAGGCAAGAAAGCAAGAAAGCAAGCAAGAAAGAAAGCAATTAAAATAAGTTAGAAAGAAAATATTCAAAAAGACTTACCAGCAGGAGCAGAAGTAGCAGGTGTACGAGGTGCTCTGGGTCCAAAGCTCACCTGAAATCTATCTGTTCAGAGAGAATAAATTTACTCCAGAGAAGGTAAATTTTTAAAAGCAAGGAAATGCACAGAACTGAAATGGTTGTGTTTGCAAGAGAAGATGATTGAAAAATGTTAATGCTATATAATATAATGAAAGGAAGAAGCATTTGGCAAAAAAAAAAGAAGAGAAAATAAGAAAGAAAAATGTAAAAAGTCAAAAAACCACCCACCCACTACTGCTACTCTGCAAAAGCAAAAAAATCGTAACAAGCAAACAACTGAAAAAAAAACCCCAAACCAAAAAGAGGCAAGCAATTGGGCACCAACAGGAAGAACCACAGTAGTAATTTTAATCCCTGTGTTAGCTTTCACCACTCCTTTCTCTTCTGAGAAATGTCTCAGAATATTTCTGTTAGCAAGAGTTTTAATGCTCCATTATGTTTCCAATTAAGGATTGTTGTATTTGCCTGCAGAAGCTGTGCAGCATGAAGGGAGATGCTGGCTAGGAAGCCACAGCCCAGGGACTACAAGTGTTTGACAAGCAGACTTAGCATCATGAGCTTGTGCTGGTGCAGGAGGTGTACGAGCAGCTTGGGCTGAAAGAGGAAACTGAAAAGAGGCTGTTCAGAGAAAATAAAATTATTTCAGAGGAGGTAGATTTTTAAAAGCAAGGAAATGTACAGAATTGAAATGGTTATCGTTGCAAGAAATGCCTCTTTCAAAATGTCTGCAATAGTGTTATTGCTCCATGATGTTTGCAATCAAGTATTGCTGTATTTGTCTGCAGAAGTTGTGCAGCATGAAGGAAGATGCTGGCAAAGAACCTACATCCAAGTGACTATAATTTCTTGACAAGCAGACTTCCCATCAGGATCAGGAGTACGAGGTGAAATGGGTCCTTGGGGTACGAAGACAAGCTGAAATGATTCTGTGTAGAGCAAGTAAATGTACTTCAGGGAAGGTGCATTTTAAAAATATGGACATGCATGGAACTGAAATGGTTATGTTTGCAAGGGCAGGCTATGACAATGACTTATCACATCAAGAAAATAAATGCCTTCAGTAAAAAAAAAAAGTTGAAAGTGGAGATAATTTTAAAAAAGAAAAAAATTAAAACCTAACACCAAACCACCCAGCGGAACCACTCCCCAAAACCAAAGAACCCAACCAACCAACCAAATCCAAACTGAAAACTGAAAAATTTTGGCATGCAGTTGAGAACCAAAAGGAAAATGACAGAAGTAATTTTCATCCCTGTGTTAGGTTTCACCATCCCCATTCTCTCCTTTAAAAAATCTCACATTTCTGTTAGCACTCGTTTTACTGCTCCACTGTGTTTAAAATCAAGGACTGTTGTATTTACCTACAGGATCTGTTCAGCATGAAGGGAGATGCTGCCTAGAAAGCCACATCCAAGAAACTATCATTTCTTGAAAAGCAGACTTAGCATCAGGAGAAGTAGGAGCAGCAGGTGTACTGGCTGCTTGGGATGAAATTGGAGGCTGAAAATTACCTGTTGAGTAAAAGTAAGTTTGAAAAAACCAGGAAATAGTCAGAACTGAAATGCTTATGGTTGAAAGGAAAGGCTATTAGAAAAATGTTAATGATTTCTAACAGAAAGAAAGGAAAAAGGATTTGGTGAAAAACAATGCAATTCAAAGAAGTCATAAAAGAAAAAAAAATCAAAAATAAAACACTGCCCAGCCACAAGGACCACTTTGAAAAACCAAAAAGAATCCAACCAACCAAGCAGCTAAACCCAGACTAATAAAAAACTATCTAAGCAAATAAAGGACCCATAGGGAAAAAAAAATCCTCCAGCGTTACTTTTAATCCCTGGGTTAGCCTCCAACATCACCTTCCTCATCTTTAAAAAGTATTACTCCATTTCTGTTTGCATTAGGTTTCACGCTCCATTGTGTTTATAATTAAGTGTTGCGGGATTGGCCTGCAGAAGCTGTGCAGCATGAAGGGAGATGCTGGCTAGGAACTCACATCCCAGTGACTAAAATTGCTTGCAAAAGTGACTTAAAAGAAGGAGCAGGAGCAGGACAAACAGGAGGTGTAGGTGCTGCTTGGGGTGAAACATAAGGCTCAATATTATCTCTTGAGGAAAAATAGGATTTACAAAGCAAGGAAATGCACCAATTGGAAATGGTTATGGTTCAAAAAAAAAGCCTATTGTAGAATATGATAGGTTTGTAACAGAAATAAAGGAACACCAATTTTGCTATTAAAAACAAACAAACAAACAAAAAAAAAACAACGAAAGAAGCATGCAATTAAAAGAAGTAATGGAAGAAAAAAAATCAAAATGCAAACACCCACCCACCTCAACTACTCCCCATGGATGTGGGCTCTCAAACCACATCCAAATGGCTATAATTTTTTCACCAGCAGACTTATAATCAATAGCAGGAGTAAGATCATTAGGTGAAATGGGTCCTTGGGGACGCTGTGAGGAGTCTGTCCAGAGAAAGTGAATTTACTTCAGAGATGGTAAATTTGAAAAAGCAAAGAGATGTATGGAATGGAAATGGTTCTAGTTGGAAGGAAAGGCAATGTAGGTTCCAGAGATAGTACAGGTTCTGTTGTAGGATGACGCACTAGCAAATACTTTGCAGATGCAGTATAGTATCTGCTGGGTGAGTGGCCTTCAGTCGCAGTATAGTATCTGCTGGGTGACGTACTGAAGGCTGAGCTGCTTCCAGACACAGAATAGGTTCTGCTGGGTGTCATACTAAGGAGGCCTGAGTCGTTTCCAGATAAAGTATAGGATCTGCTGGGTGACGAAGTGAAGACTGAGTCCCTTCCAGACAGGGCGCACAGGGTTCGCTCGGGCATCGTTCCGCCGTAGCCCCCATCGGTTCCTTAAGCGCCGTCGGCAGGACACGCCCTGGCAAGCGGGCCAGCACCGCTTGAAGCCAACGGGGGGCACTATCCCAACTTCGATGTCAGGCGACAGCGCCTGACAAGGCCCAGGATCTGCTGGGCGACGAGGTGAAGACTGAGTCCCTTCCAGACAGGGCACATGTCGCAGACATCTTTCATGAAAAATCCTTTCTTTGGATTTTTCCTTGTGAGAAGCTGCAGTTTCAGCAACCAAAAGTAAACAATGGTTATCTGCTGCTGTGGAATGCAACAGGTAGACCCGTGATTGGTCTCCTGTGGATGTTTGGATTTACTGACCACTCATGGCAGAGCTGGCTCTTCCTCTCTGTCTGAGACACAGATCTTTGTTATTCATTCTTGTCTATTCTTAGCTTAGCTAGCTTCTGACGAAACCTTTTCCTTTCTATTTCTTTTTAGTATAGTCTTAATGTAACATATATCATAAAATAATAAATCAAGCCTTCTGATCATGGAGTCAACATTCTCGTCTCTTCTTCATCCTGAAAACCCTTTTGACCACGGTCACAATTGGTGACTCCTCGACTGAGGAGGACAATCATCACTTGGTGAGACCACCAGAGGAGCATTGCTGCACTGGGTAAACCCCGAATATGTGGCATTGATGGTTGCTTCACAAGTGACCACAGAAGTGGATTCTAGCCAGGAGCTGAAGAACTGAAGATCTGAATTTGGACAGAGTTCACAGCAAGGCTGACCACAAAGAGAACCTTCTGAAAAGCCTCCAGGAAGATGTTTAGAAAGCTCAGCAGCACCATGCAGATAGCCAGAGAGTCCTGGACACTGTCACAAGGTACTGTTGGTTTTTCCCCTCCTAAAGATGAGGCCGTTTGCAGTTTGTAGCTGCTCATGTGGAGGACTGCTCCCCTAGGAGGGTTCCATTCTCCCCTTCAGAGGAGAAACTTATTGCCCTCTGGCAAAAATGGGGTGAAGAGGATGGAATTCTCCTGTTGGAGACAGATTTCTATGAGTTTTTTCGATGGGCAAAGCTCTTTGGGTTTTTTACAAATGTGCTATATGCCCTCGATATGTTTGTCTGGGAGTGTATGGGCTCCATTTTCCAATTCTTTTTATACCGTGGGTTTGGATGCCCCTCGATTTATCCAGCCTTTTTGAAGCTCTTTCTAGTCTTGAAATGGAGAGCAGCTGTTTTTCCCTGGATTGCTAACTGCAAGGGGAAAGCCCCGTTCTCCCCAATTCCGGGGGAAGACCCTTTGGAGGGGGACGATCTGCTGCTTTCCAGCCCCCCTGAACCACAGCGCGGGGGCGAAGTTTCGCCCGCAGCCGAAGTTTTTTTTACCGCGTCTTCGGAGCATGCTCAGACGGAGCCGTTTTTCCCCCCTCCCGTTGCTCTCAGGGGGGATGAGAGTGGGCGGCTCCGCCCCGCGCAGCGCCGCAAGCACCGCCCCAACCCGCCCCGCGCGTGCGGGCGCTTCCCCGCGCGGCCCCTCCCGCGGCCGTCCCTCCGGCAGAGCCTGTGGGCGCTCTGGCCGTGGTTCCGCCGGCTTCCCCGCCTGCATCTGAGACCTCAGAAACGCCGCTTCCCGTGACTGCGCCGATGTTGCTAGGCAACAGCAATCCACCACTCCCCCTGGCCGTCCCGCTGCCTCCCGTGTGGACTCCGCCGCCTTCTGCGACTGCGCTTCTGCGGCCGATGTCAGAGCCCGGCGCAGAAGATGCTGCCGACCCCGTGCCACCCCCACCGCCCCCGTCGCCTCCCCAGGCGGCCCCACTGCCTGCCCCGGCAGTTCTGCCGCCTGCAGGGACTCTGTCCTCCATGACTGCGTCAGAGGCTGCCCTGGAGTCGGCGGCAGCTGCAGCGGCGCCTCCTGCATCCAGCGTGACTTCCTCCCCGAGTTTTTCGGGTTGTCCTGGGGCTCCCCCTATGGGGGGAGCTGGGACAGGGGAAGAGGGCATCAGCCTGTCTTTCCATGGAGGAGGCATGGCCCGACAGCTGGCTGTGGGTGCAGCCCGGCTGCCTGTTTTCAAGATCAGCATTCTTGGCGGGTTGGGGGGTGTTTGGTCTGGGGTTTCCCCCTGGGGGATGTGAATCTCTCTGCCGCCCCTCGTGCGCCCCAGTGGTGAGGGGGAGGCGGGTCCCGAAAGTTCTGCCTCTGGTCCCCAGCCCAGAGGGGGTGGCGGTGGTGCCGTGAGGCAGATGGCAGGAATACCTGTTGCATTTGCATTGCAGAGGCAGAGGGCACAGCAGGAAGCGAGCATCGCTTGTCTGCTGTGGGGAAAGGACATCCCCAGACCCGAGACGAAGATTCTCGGGACAGCTTTTGTCTTCCCATTGCCGGCATGCCTTGGTGATTTTGGGGAAAGGAAGCGTTTGGTCACCCCTTCTGCCACTGTACTGGCAGCAGGGTGCGGGTCTGTGCCAATGCAGAGCCTGCCTTGGGGACTGGGCCTGGGCTGTCTGGCTTGGTTGCTTGGGCCAGGGCCACCTCCCGGCCTCCTGCTGGGTTTGGGGGCTTTGCTTCCCCCTTCTGGTCCTGGGCCACCTTTCTGTGGGCCAGGTCTGGGGTTCCTGATCCTTCCACATGGGCCAGGGCTCCCAAGGGTCTCTCTCTGGCTCCTCTGCTTCTGCTGCTTCTGCTGCTCTTTCCAACAAAAAAAAAAAAAAAAATTAAGTAAAAAAGGGTGAAAGAGCTGACAGCAGCTTGGAGGCATTGAGGAGACAGGGATTTGCTTCAGCAAATTGTTGTTCAATACAGTTGTTCAATGCAGGGCTGTGACAAGACATTTCAGAACTTTTCTCAAAATTGTTTGAATTGAAGACTGTCAATGGACTTTTGATAACTATTCATGGACTTTTCTGTAGCAAGCCTGTTTCAGTACTAAAAGAAACTTTCAGATATGGCAAAGAGGAACATCTTCAGACCATGGACTTTTGCTGAAACTCAGCTGCTTAGACTTGAATTTTAATTGCAGGGTTTTTGCATTTTCTTATATTGTAGAATTGTTTTAGTGATATGATAGAATTTTATGTTCTAAAGGTGAAGAAATTCCCAGTTGATTCCACAGCTTGAAGCCAGCGGGGGGCACTATCCCAACTTCGATGTCGGGCGACAGTGCCTGACAAGGCCCAGGATCCGCCGGTCGATGAGGTGAAGACTGAGTCCCTTCCAGACCGGGCACGCGGGGTTCACTCGGTTGGCCTCGTTCCGCCCTAGCCCGCGTCGGTTCCGCGAGCGCTGTCGGTGGGACACGCCCTGGCAAGCAGGCAGAAACACTTGAAGCCAACGGGGGGCACTATCCCAACTTGGATGTCAGGCGACAGCGCCTGACAAGGCCCAGGATCCGCCGGGCTGTGGGGTGAAGACTGAGTCCCTTCCAGACAGGGTGCGGGGTTCGCTCACGCGGCATCATTCTGCTGTAGCCTGCGTCAGTTCCGCAAACGCTGTTGACGAAACAGGCCCTCACGAGCAGGCCAGAAACCACTTGAAGCCAACGGGGGCACTATCCCAACTTGGATGTCAGGCGACAGCGCCTGACAAGGCCCAGGATCCGCCGGGTGGCGAGGTGAAAACTGAGGCCTTTCCAGACAGGGTGCAGGGTTCGCTCGTGCGGCGTCATCCCGCCGTAGCGCGTGTCGGTTCCGCAAACGCCGTCGGCGAAACAGGCCCTCGCGAGTGGGCCAGAAACCACTTGAAGCCACGGGGGGCACTATCCCAACATGGATGTTGGGCAACAGCGCCTGACAATGCCCAGGATCCGCCAGGCGGCGAGGTGAAGACTGAGTTCCTTCCAGAATGGGCGTGCAGGGTTCGCTCGGGCGGCATCGTTCCTCCGTAGACTGCGTCAGTTCCGCGAGCTCCATCAGCAGGAGACGTGCTGGCAAGCGGGCCAGAAACCACTTGAAGCCAATGGGGGGCACTATCTCAACTTCGATGTCAGGCGACAGTGCCTGACAAAGCCCAGGATCTGCTGGGCAACGAAGTGAAGGGTGAGTCTTTTCCAGACAGGGCGTAGGGTTTGGTCGGGCGTCATTCTGCCCTAGCCCGAGTCGGTTCCTTAAGCGCTGTCGGCAGGATACGCCCTGGCAAGCGGGCCAGCACCGCTTGAAGCCAACGGGGGGCACTATCCCAACTTCAATGTCGGGCGCAGCACCTGACAAAGCCCAAGATCTGCTGGGCAACGAAGTGAAGACTGAGTCGCTTTCAGACAGGTCATAGGTTCTGTCGGGCGTTGTACTGCCGTAGCCCGAGTCAGTTTCTTAAGCGCCGTTGGCGGGACATGCCCTGGCAAGCGGGCCAGCACCTCTTGAAGCCAACGTGCGGCACTATCCCAGCTTAAATGTCGGGCACAGTGCCTAAGGTCAGCACTCTGTGTTAAAGCAGCAGTGCTGCCTTTGATAAGGACGTGGCCGCGATAGCACCTCTTCCCTCAGGAAGAAAGAGAGCGCTCTTCAGTGGTGGCTAGTCTGGGTTTATTGTAGATCCAGAGGGGGCCAGGAACCGAAGAGGACGGGGGAGGGATTACATCAGGTTATAAAGGGTATGGACGGCAGAGGCTGGATGCAGCTGTGCTGTTGAAAGTAAGACGTCCAGCTAGCCCACCAGCACCGCTAGCAGCACAAGGGGCACTTGTCCCGATAGCAGGCTTCGGGACAGTGCCTAAGGCCAACGCCCAGCTTGCGGCTGTAAGCGTTGCCTTGTGCAGGACGAGATCCAGTAGAAGCTGCGGCCAGTGGAACGAGAGGGGGGACTCCAACTGTGGTTTTATCCAGGCTTTAATGACTCCAGGGGAACCAGCAGGAGAAGACAAGGGAGGAGGGATTACATCGGTTTTTAAAGGGTGGAGAATGTAAGGGAAGTGCCAGACCTAGGACCAATAGGAACAGAGTAGGGAGTGGGATCCGAAGGACTGACACAGGGAGAATACCAATGGGGGCAATACGGAGGAGGGACCCCAGTCCCTGGACCAATCATCTAATTCCCCAGCTAGAAACTTCTAGCAATAAAGGTGGGGACGGAGGATGACTGGCAGGGCACCGGGGAGGGGTTGAGAAAGGGATACATTACTAACTGGGGTGGAGACAGGGTGACAGACATTACAGAAATGGGAGGGAGAACCGGGGCAGAACCATTGTCAAACAACGGGGGGAACAGAACAATCCAACTTTAACCGAACACAATACAACAGCTGGAACCATCCAGGAAGGAATGGGAATAAAGGGAGGAGTGGGATACAGGAGATTGACTTAAAGGGAACACCAATAGTAGCGAACCAAGGGAGGGGCCCCGGCCCCTAAGCCAATCACTCAGCATCCTTGTTAGAAAGTTCTAGAGAAAAGGGTAGGCGTGCAGAGTGACTGGCAAGCAGCCGGGGCAGGGTTTGAAGAAGATACATTCGGTGTCAGGGTAACTAGGGAGGAACTTAGGAAAACTGACAGCAACTGGGAGGGGAGGAGAACCAGGGCAGAACCCTTACAAACAAGGGGGAATGGAACATACCAACTTAACACACCACAACAGATTTCAGACAGAGTATAGGTTCTGAATCTTGGAACTATTTAGAAACATACAAATATCAACTTCCTTGAACAAAAACTAATCTATTGAAAACCAAAACATTGATTATACACAAAGATCAATGGAAAATTACCAACTGAATTTATTGCATATTATAACAAGTGTACAGCCCATATAGAAATACAAAAATACCAGAATCTCTATGTAATACCAAGAACTCGATGAATAGAATTCCACCACTATACAACTCCATACACATTTAAATAGAACTGAATAGATATATAACCACCACAATATGCAGATGTTATAGATTATACATATAGAATGTAATATGTAAAATTTAATATAGATTAAATGTTACATATTACATTTAAGAATCAGATACATAAAAAACCTATTTATAAAGGGACAAAGAGCACTACCAATCTAAATAACTGTACTACTGCATAGATACAATATACATCTATATTGTATAGCTATACAGCTATACATCCGGATATATATGTAAATATAACATCTATAGAAATAGATCAATATATAGCTAAAAATATAAAACCAGACATATATGCCAATACAAATACCAATATAGCTATTTAAAAAAACATATACCGAAAACTACATCAATACAAATAGATACCTACACAACTGTATACTTATGGAAATCTAAACACAGATATTACAACATACATAAAGAACTAGATACATATACACACAAATATGTAACTGCAAACCTGTATGTATGTATACATGTACATATATACATACTACTTTCATAAATATAATACCATATATATAGAAAATATGCCAGTACAAATACCAGGCTACATATGTACATATCCATATAACAATCCCTGTCACATGCAAGTCCATATGTATCTTTAAACAGAGCTCCAAGCAGAGGGATCCCAGCTGCCCCATCTTCAAAGCCTCTCCCTTGGTCTCCTCCTCCCATGCAGAGCAGCTCTCCTGGACAGCGACAGCAGATGGGACATCTGGCAAGCAAAGGGAACACTGAGTGAGTATGGGGACATTTCCTTTGGCAGCAGCTGCACTTCCATCAGGGAAGAGGAAATGTCAGAGCCTCCCCAGGACGGTCGGAAAGAGAAAGCAGCCGAGCAGGCCAGGCTGTGGTGAATGCAGCCGCAGCGGGACTGTCCTGCAGCCCCGGCAGCCCGGCAGAGCCGGCACAGCTGCCGGGCCCTGCCGGCACAGGTGCCTTGCCCAAGGACAGCCCCTGTGCCAGCCGGGGCAGCTGCGCTGAGCAGCCCCAGCACGGGCAGGGCCCGCTCCTGCCCCGCCGGGCAGTGCCCACGGCCACAGCCCACGCCAGCCTCAGCCCCAGCCTGCCTCCCCGGGCCTGTGGCCTCAGCCGGGCTCTCTCCAGGCTGGCAGCAGCCGGTCCCTGTTCACTGCTCTTGCTGCTGGCCTTCAGCTCCTCCCTGCTGGCTCCCGTCAGTCTCTGGCTGTCCTCAAGGTCTTCCTTGCAGCTGTGGCAAAAGTAGAGGCTCTAGAATTGCTTCCAAGGCCTGGCACAGCTGCAGTCCCGGAGCCCTCTGTGCTCCCTGCTGGCCCCCTCCATCCCCTCAACCCCACCATGCTCTCGGTGAACTCCCAGCCCCCTTCAGGTATTTATAGGGCTACTCATCAGTAGTTTTTCAGCAGTTTCTATTGCCAATTTTTTACTCATCAGCAATTTTTATTCCAAATTATTACATCACAATTCTATACACTATTGTGATCTTAGTTTCTCAGGATCTGTCTCAAAAGGAGTACCCCAGATGGTGGCGGTCCAGTTTCCAAAAGAAGAAAGACAAATCCCATCTGGTGGAGTCCAGCTCCCCAGATGTGGGTCCACCTTTTAATTGCAGAGACTATAAACCTAACAACAGTGATGTCCAGCTTCCCTTTGGTTGAAACCATAAATCCTTGAGGTGATGATCATCTTCCTTTCTCAAGCGCTTTTTCCCTGCTTCAATAAGGCGTGAGATAAGCATATTTCTTTTATATATATTCCAAAGCTATAGTTTCAAGGATACAAGTAATATTCTAAAATTATACTTCAAAAGGTTATTATTGCAGAGCTCTTTAGGGATTAACTACAAGCAAAAAGCTACATCCTTAACGCTTTAATTCCAATGCTCCTAAATCAACCAGGGTTAATTGCAAACAAAAGATAGGTTCAAAGGCCTTTTTCCATGCTTGATTTTCCTCAGTTATTCTTAGAATTCACAGCTCTCCCATTGTCAGGGTCCACACATTCGCATTCACAAATACACGCGTCGCCTGTTTGTACCTGACACGAAACACAGCTTTGTATTTCACAGCAGAGGCAGGCGGCAGCGCGGCGGGGCCAGCAGCAGCGGGCAGAGGCCGCAGAGAGCAGCAGCCCGGCTGGGCCCGCTGCGGAGCGGCAGGGAGCTGCCGGGCAGCCCTCGGCCGTGTCTGTGCGCACAGGGCAGGAGCAGAGGCCGGAGCAGAGGCAGGAGCCACGGCAGGAGGCGGCCATAGTGGCAGGCTATTCCATTTATCAGTCGAGGGAATTCTAAATCTTCTATGGCAAGTTGTTCCCAGTCCAGACTTACTATAGTACCAGCTGAAGTCCAATAAATCCCTCTAAATGAACTCATTCATCTCCTCTATCTATCCAATACTTCACAGGATTCACAAACTCCCAGGTGTCAAGTCCAAACCACTGGGGCAGAGGAACTCCTTGAGTTCATCTAGCCATGGTTAAAGTGTGCACAATCTACACAAATCGCCACCTTTGAACACAATAAATGTCCTCACCCACGCTACTCCACTTGCTCCACTTCTTTGCCCGGCGCTCCCTGCCCCCCCAGCCTGCCCCAGCTGGCGCCTCAGGTCTCACTCAGCTGCTTCAGTGGTGGGTGGAAACCCCCCTGCACTGTAGGTATATTCACTTACTTGCTCTCCTTCATACACCACGCACTCACACAATTACAAAGATGAAGCTGGTTGGCCGATGGAGAACGTCCCGGCTAGCTGGCCAGCCCGCTTGCAGCCAATGGGGGCACTCTCCCAACTCTTGTGTTGGGCACAGCGCCTAAGGCTAGCGGTTCACACTACAGTGACAGCACTACCTTTCAAGGACGTGGCCGTGCAGAAGCTCCAACCTGTGAGAATAAGAGGGGACTCTTCAGTTGGTGGCAAGTTCAGGCTTATTGGATCCCCAAGGAGGCCAAGAACAGAAGAGCCCCAAGGGCAGGGAAACATCATGCTTTAAAGGGAGTGGGAGGTAGGGGTAGTAACAACTTAGGAACGAATGGGAGTCCAGGGAGGGGCGATACGTAAGTGATTGACATGAAGGAAGAACCACTAGTGGAGAACTTAGGGAGGGACCCTGGCCCCTTAGCCAATCACTCGACACCCTAGCTAGAAGTTTCTAGAGAAAGGGGCAGGAGTGCCGAGCGACTGGCAGGCAGCCGGGGGTGGAGAATGAAGAGGATACATTTGTAACCAGGGTAGCCAGGGAGGAGCTGGGTGATAGACATATAACTGGTGAGGGGAGGAGAATTTGGGCAGAACCATAACAGAATATAAGTGAGGGGCAACAGAACATACCAACAGAACAAACCACAACACAAAGACTCTAACATTAACCACAAAATGCATTTACCATACAATGTCCGGACACCACAAACACACACACAGGTTCACTTGACTCACCCCCAGAGCTGCCAGTGGTCGCTCTATTCAACAGTGAATCCCCGTTTTTAGTCCAGCCGCCCCATTGACTGGTCTACCTGCTGGCACAGGAATGAGGCTGAGCACTCAGATGTCTTTGAGTGACTCATTCAGCTGTCCTATCTCTCTCTCCCCCAGGGCTCCTCAATACATACCGTGTTTACCTCTGCACACCAGCAGGTTCTTGTCTGTCTCTGCAGGAGGCAAACTGAGACAGGCAGAGGTCATCCAGGAAAATCCCAGGGCACGCCTCAGGAGGTCTGTCTTCCCTCTGCCCCTGCGAGAACAGAGATGGTCTCCTGCCTGGCTCCAAAAAGATTTGCAGAAGCAAACAAACTTCACAACTTTTATGAAAGTTGTAAAGCCGGTGTGTCTATAACACCGCTGGACGCATGTGGGGACCACTCCCCTCAAAATACATGCTGTACCTCTGGGAACTCCAGATCCTTTTTTATCCCCCTCTCAAGTACATATACATGCAATTTCACAAGAGGTTCATACATATCCATTCTACTGTTTTCATGTGGCATTTGATGCTAATTCTTCTTTATCAGAAAGAACTCCTGGGTCAGGCTGCCCTCTCTCGTAACAGTCTCTCTGTCTGCCCCCCTTATCTCTGTCTTTCAGCTGCAGAAGTTCCTCTGAGCATAGGTTTTTTATGAGAACAGACAGTCAGACTAAACAGCTATGTTTTCAAGCTACAGACTTAACTCAAAGATGTACATTTCACCTAAATCAAAATGGATTTCTACTCTGGAAAATTTCCACTCTGTCTCACAGGGGAGAACAAAGCACTGAAGGGAGAACCATCCAAATTCAGTGGATGCACAAACTTAGACTCAGTGGATGTGACCTTGGCTGTTGCTGGAACAAGTCGGGAGACGTTCTTGCTTCCTCCAACTTTCGGAACAAGTTTGGAGGAAGCAAGAATGGAAATGGAAAAGGGGTAATAAAAAAATTAAATAAAAATCCAAATAATAAAATAATAAAAGAAAACTGAAATGAAAAAGAGAGAGGAAGAAAATTATCCCTAATGATACTTTCCTCCCAAGAATTTCTGACAGTGGAGCACTGTTACAGCTGGCACCAGAGAAACAGGAGCAATTATTTCTTCAGTGAGGACTTTATCTATTGTGTCCATTCTGTCCTCCACTGCTCAGGCTCCATTCAGGCTCAGCAGCTTGTTTGTAAATCATCCAGTTTTCCTTCTTTCCAAAAGAGACTGATGACACAGTGTTTGGTTATCAGTTTCCCTTGCACAAAGCAGGAGAAGCTTCTTCCTGACTGACCTGTGTGGGAAGGGACCTGCTCTATAAATGCACAGTGCCAGAGGACCTCCACCACTTTCTGTACCTGTATCACTGTCCTAGGGTGATGTTATGATGCTTGTATCCCCAGCTGTCTGTTCTGTTTATGCTAGATATTACATTCTGTGCCTTCAAGACTGGCTCTGGGAGCAAAGTGGGAGAAGAAACGCAGAGTTTTGCTATCAGGCTCACTCACTCCTCCACAGTCTGCTGGAACACAGAACTCCACTGTTGTTGTCTGGGCATGGATGGGGCAGAACACCGTGCTCCTTTTGCTTTTTAGTTAGTTAGTTAGTTAGTTAGTTAGTTAGTTTAGCTGGCTGAGGCAGTCCGAGTTTTCCCTGGACTGTTTTTCTTTCCCTTTTCTTGGAACCGTTTGAACCTGCTCCAGACCGGGACCCTGGGACACACCGAGGAAACATCGTACTCTGCAGCTTGCCAGGGCTACTCTGCAGCCTTTCCAGCGCCGGAGGGACTGATAACAGAGCGACCAGCCACCGGGGAGACTTTCTGAATTTGTCATCTCTTCAGAGCAGCGAATCAGTCTTATCATCTGGTATTGTTCATTTTGTGTGCTGGGGAGTGCTTTGCCGGTTAAATAAACAGGTTCTTTCCACTTCTCTCCGAGGAAATCCTTCCTGAACCAGTTGGGGAGAGGGGCTGTGTGGGTTGTCTTTCTAGGGGGCCACTTTTGGAGGTTTTCTCCCAAATTTGCCCTAAAACCAGGACAAGATGGAACAGTATAAGTTGCAGTTCTGCTGCAAAGTTTGGACAATTGCTCACAAATGATCTCTCTTCATCACTGCTTCAATCTGAACATAATTTATGCTAGTCTTATAGAAAAAAAGAGAAAATCAGTTTAAACTGCTTCTGTACTCTCAATTTAATTGTTTTCTAACCAAGATATCAGAGACTTGGCCCTTTTTTAAAATAAAGGCAAACACAGAAAGGCTTATGCAGATTCATAGTTTTCCTTAGAAAAGGTGTGGTTATGCAAACTATTTCTTAAAACTCACTATTTTCATTAGCATGCACAAGGCACAGGCGCAGTGCACTGCTGTGGACCCTCTGAGGAAGGCTCCCCATCTTCCTCGGTGGTCTCCTGATGAAGGCTGGAGGTCTTCATCGCCGTGCCCTTTTCACATTTCTCCTCTAGGCATGTGCAGTCTCTTGTTGGCTGTTTCAGTGATTTCCTCACTGGTTTTAGCAAGCTCTGTCCTTCATTTTTGCAAGTTCTGTTCTGTATTTCTTGCCACATTTCATCCTGTGTCTTTAGCTTGTGGCTAATTATTGCTAGCTTCTGTGTTGGGTACAATGTATCTGATTCTTGCCTGAGTATGTGCCTCACATTAACCTTTTAACCCTTTCAAATATTCACAGTATAGAAAATCTAGGCCTGAGTTTGTTGCTTAGCATTTTAAATTTAATACATTTTGATTAAAAAAAAAATTAATAAAACTGAAATTACTGTAGCACAAATTGAGTATCATTAAATACTGCTTATTACAATTTAACTTTAAACAAATACAACTTTTGCTTGGGAAAGTGAACACAGTAAGAGGGCTGAGGTAGTTAGGTCTGAGCAGCAGGCCTCAGCCAAAGTTGACTTATAAGATGAACCCTGGGCGTTATGGGAGTAACACCATCATTATTGTTTATGCTAGCCGTTTAACACCAAACAAGTGCTTCAGAAACTTACACATAACCTTGTGTAAATATCTGCAAGAAATGTATCATTTTAAGAAATCTTCCCAACTGATATGAATAGAGGCTTGTTCATAGGGTATTTAAGGGAAACTTCCAGACAAGGCCTGGGCTTTGGCCAAGCCCCTGCCTCTGCTGGTCAGGAAGTGTGCCATCAGATCCACGTGTTTCTATGCTAAAGATGTAATCAAGTCACTTTGACTTGGTGATTTGGGCCTATAAAAAGCTGGACCCACTTTCAGGGTGAATTTGGACACTCAGCTACAGGTGAGGATTTTACCAGCTGCTGGGAAGATTTCTCCAGGTCCTCTCTATGAAATGGGGCTCCATGGCAACTGTGGACTCTGGACAATGGTAAAGCGTTCAGACCATTGGTGATGGATCTTTCTCAATCACTGTCCTGTCTCATACAGTAATGAGATTACCTTGCCTGTTTTCGCTTGTCACTAAAGCCAAGCACACAGTCTTTTTGAATGTATTGTTTCACTTTTCTGTTGCCTTAATATTCCTAGTAAAATACGATCTTTCTTTCCATTGGTGTCTATGTCCTTTAAAACACTCCTGTCAATTGACAGAACGAGGGCCTAAGACCTACTGGGATCAACGTTTCTTAGACTTGTTGGAGTTGCCTAAGCAATGGTTTGTGCCCCTCATTTTTTTCAACAATAGCCCAAGTCTGTAGAAAAGGGGAACTTAAGCAAGTATCTTGAGATTCCTGAAAGGAACAAAATTCTTGGACAGCAAGCAGCATTCCCAAAGACCTGGCAGCAAACTGAAGATACCTTGATGAATGGATTAGTGAGATTATGAGCCACGTTTGCCTGTGATGGCAATGTTGCCTTTTTCCCAGCCTGGAAATGAAAGTAGAGATAATTTTAGTAGGGAGATAATAAAAAAATGGATCTTCACTTGGAGGTTTTCAGGGGCAGTTATGGAAAGATGTCCACAAAAGCCCCCTCCCTCCAGAGATGAGTACATATTTGTAGGTTTTAGGAAATTAGCATCATTGATAAAAAGCACTAATTAGGACAACAAGTGGTGATGCAATTCCTCCCCAGGTCAAGTTCCTTCTCTGGAGTCCCCCCTCTTGGCACTGGCTGTACTTTGTCCATTAAAATGCATCTCAAAGAGTTGTTCTTGTGTGTCAGGAAGAACCAAGATGGCACCAGGGCCTTGGATCCCCCAGCGCTTGGAGCTCTGGAATTTGTTTTGTCTTTCTGCTTAGGGAAAGGACTTGGAAAAGTATTAGGAGAACTGGTCACTAATACAGTAGGATACAGAGCTACAAACATATATGCAAAGAATATAGAAAACATAGAAAAAAAGGCAAAACCCAAATGGCATCAGCAAGATCTTGGGCATGAACACGCATGTCCAGATGGCCTTCTCACCCCTATTTCTTTGTATTTCTGGGAACCAGAGGAATCCTGCTTGAGCCTGTGCGGAGATGGATTTGGGAAGTAAAAATTCATTTCTTTTTTTCTCCTTGGGGCAGCTCCTGTTCCTAACATCAGCTGAGCCTCTCTCCACCATGATGCCTCTGATTGTTGCAGCAAAACAATTCATGGCAGACAGAAGACACTGACACTTCCAGGGACATGGCTTTCTCCAGTGCCAGCTGTGAGTGGGAGTGAGAATAAAAACTCCGTAAACCACAACTCCATTGGAAGATTCCCTTCCTTTTCATTCCATAAATAAGCTCTACATTCCCTTCTGAATTGTCAGTTGTTTGCTAAGGATGAGAACTTCTCTTTTATGATTTTTTTTCATGTGGTTTGGAATTAGATAAAGGTCTCCTTCATTCACAAACTCCAGACCAAACTGCCTTTGAAATATATAGCCCACATATAAAAACAGTAGTTTTTGCCCAGCCATGGTACTTCTAGATCAGAAAGCAAAGGCAATGGTATTTGCAGCCAAAACCCAACAAAGCCTGGGACAGCCAAAACATCCTGGGGAGACAGAGGCCTCCAGCTGTTCCTAGAAATCAGCAGAGTTCCTGCCAAATGGTTGTGTAGCACCAAGTGCAATCTCTTTGCCTGGATCAGAGTCTTGCTCAACGGAAAAAACAGAAAGATCAGCAAGAGTGCTCCCAAAGGCCCATCACATTGTTTTTATTCTGCTCATCTGACCTAAGTTTGCAACTCAATATGTGGCTGCAGTTACATTGATGAGGAGGAGAGAAAAACAAACCAAAGAAACAAACAAAAAACACCAATAAAAAAAGAGCTTCAAGGCAGGGCTATGACGTTCCACAAGAGGAATCACTGGTGTGCATTTCATGGACCTCTCTCAATTCTATTAAAGTACTTTAGTCCTGGTTTAAAATAGACAGCTATGAAACAACTTCGAGAGACAGAGACTAAAATGGCTGGTGGATATTTTTTTTAAGAATGAGGAAAATGACCCAAAAGGTGGTTTTTTATAACATTTTAAAATATATTACATAAAAATAAAGCACTGCAATAAGTAAGAATTAAAAAAAAAACAAGTGCTTAGGTATACAAATAATTAGAAACACAGAAATGTGAAGATATGAATGCATATTTTCATAAAAATATGAAATTACAGACAAAAGTCACTGATGGTAGAGACAGGAATGTGACATACACACACACTGAGCTCATGCAGCAACAGCCAATGCTTATTGAATGGCTGTGGGAAATGGATTTGTGAAGAATTCTCACAAGCTGACAGAAAGCTCACAGTCTTGTACACCTGTATGCAAACACTGAGATAAGGTGTGCTGACTTAGGAAGGCCATGGAATAGAAATGACGTTGCTGAGAGAGAGAGAGAGACTGTACTAGAAAAAGGTTTCAACAAGTTTCAAAATATGGCCCTGCAAAAAGACTAGATATTTTAGAGAATTAGAACTGTGAAAGATGCATTGTAGCAGGACCATGTGGGGAAAAATAGAGGTGATTGGTGTTAGAGGTAATAGCAGCATTTTGTGGCAAAAGCTAATAGGTTGAAAAACATTTATAAGGTATTGTAACCAGGAAATAGGTTGGCTTCTGATGGAATGGCATTGAGTTTTACATCTCTTGTGTCTCACTATTCATCTAGACTGATAATGGAATCAAATCTTTTTAAATGCCTCTCAGTTGCCCCGTCTCTGTAAAAGCTGGGAAAACAACAAAAGGCACCCTCTTTTATAGGGGCTTCAAATTTCCCACTCTTACATAGCTGATTGGACAAGGGTTTTAGCTCCGCCAGCTCACTGGCCAATGATATGGGTGCATTCATGGTTCAAATGGATTGGCTAAAGTCCCCTGTTTGAACTTGAATCCAGCCTATCAGTAACACACCCGGGGACTTGTTTGCTTCTACTATCCAATGGATTAGGCTGGTTGAGTTGCTGTCTTGTTATGCCACATTATCTGTGCACCTTTGGCCACCTACAGCTGTCACAACCAAAAACTACATACATTGAACTACTACACAAAGTAGTACACAAAATTACTGTTCAAAGTACTACACAAAATTACTCCTTTTTTAATTATGCTTTAATTAGGTCTTTTTACACTGCTGGATTTTTTTTTCTTCTGAAGAGAAGCTAGGATACTGCTCAAGAAAACTGTCACATCCAATAATTGAATTCCCTGATTTCTTCTGGTGCTGGGTAAGACCTTCAGGCTGAAAGACTTGATTGAAGGCAAAGAACTAGTTCTGCGTGGTTTTGTTGACTGAAGACCCAGTACCAGTTCTGCTCCCTGTCATATGGGAGGCTGCACCCATTGATGACCCAGTACTGTTTCTGGTTGGTGTCAGGTTGGTGAATGTGTCCCTTGATGACCCAATGCTTGGTCTGCTTGGTGTCCCGCTGGAGGATATGTTGCTTGCAGACAAACTGTAACTTCTGTCGGATATCGCATGGGAGGATATGTCCATTGATGATCCAAAACTCGTACTTAGGTTTTGGGTCATCAGTGGACATATTGGACAGTCTGGTGTCACACTGGAGGGTATGCTGCTTGCAGACAAACTGTAACTTCTGTCGGATATCGCATGGGAGGATATGTCCATTGATGATCCAAAACCTGTTCTGTCTGGTGTCACACTGGATGATGTGTCGGTTGTATACAGAGTGCGCGTTCTACGTGGTACCACACTGGAGGGCATGCTGGGTACAGGCACAGCTCTGTCTCGTGACACACTGGAGAGTCTGTCAGTCGCATACAGAGTGCACGTTCTGCATGGTACCACACTGGAGGGCATGCTGGGTACAGGCACAGCTCTGTCTCGTGCCACACTGGAGAGTCTGTCAGTTGCATACAGAGTGCGCGTTCCGCGTGGTACCACACTGGAGGGCACGCTGGGTACAGGCACAGCTCTGTCTGGTGTCACACTGGATGATGTGTCGGTTGTATACAGAGTACACATTCTGCGTGGTACCACACTGGAGGGCACGCTGGGTACAGGCACAGCTCTGTCTGGTGTCACACTGGATGATGTGTCGGTTGTATACAGAGTACACATTCTGCGTGGTACCACACTGGAGGGCACGCTGGGTACAGGCACAGCTCTATCTCGTGACACACTGGAGAGTCTGTCAGTTGTATACAGAGTACACATTCTGCATGGTACCACACTGGAGGGCAAGCTGGGTACAGGCACAGTTCTGTCTTGTGCCACACTGGAGAGTCTGTCAGTCGCATACAGAGTGCGCGTTCTGCATGGTACCACACTGGAGGGCACGCTGGGTACAGGCACAGTTCTGTCTCGTGCCACACTGGAGAGTCTGTCAGTTGTATACAGAGTGCGCGTTCCGCGTGGTACCACACTGGAGGGCACGCTGGGTACAGGCACAGCTCTGTCTGGTGCCACACTGGAGAGTCTGTCAGCTGTATACAGAGTGCACGTTCTGCATGGTACCACACTGGAAGGTACCCTGGGTACAGGCACAGTTCTGTCTGGTGCCACAGTGGATGTTGTGTCAGTTCCAGAAACAGTATAGGTTCTGAGTCTAAGCTCTCCCCTGTGTGCTGGAATAATAAAAATAGAAAAACAAATCAAGAGCAAATCTACGTTTCCTGTTAAATACCTCTCACAAGGGTATGTATGTGAAGTACTTATAACTATTCGCTTCTTAAATGCTTCTTTGAAACACACGGCACCTGATTATAGATACTAATCTTTAATAGACAAAGGACATTAGCACAAGTATCCTGCCCTCAGAAGGGCTGTAAAACAATGGCACTTTATTTGATGTGCTACACAATACTTACAGAGATCTTTTATCCCTCATCATTATAATTCCAAGGCTGTGTTTTTTAATCAAGTAAACACACTTTTTCTACAGTCTCCCTGTCACTGTTATTGGGGAACACTTGCCCTGTTGGCCACAGAAGGGATTTATTTGTTTTTGGATATATTTCACTATTAATTGAAATCAACACTTAATGTTCTTCAAATATTAGTCAGGCATATTGTTGCAGGCAACATTTTAATTAAATTACTGTAATATTCAAGTATGTTACAACAGCGTGACAAGTTAAAAGTTCACATAACTAGAATACTGAGTATCAAACAATTTTTGCATAGAAAAGGCATTTTCTTTACCAAATAGCACGTGTGGGGTTGAACTAATGTGTTTTTGAAAACTTTGTCCTAAGTTACATAATGTGATTTATAATATGAGTTTCATATCGTTGTTATTATTTTAAACTGCATGATTAATAATGTTTGGTTACAACTATTACTTGTGTAAGCATAGTAATAGTTGTAATGACAAGGAGAGCATTTGTACTGGGATATGTGCATTCCTTGGCTATGTAGTAATGTTGGCAAGTGATGCTCAGTTGATTAAAATCAGGTACGAATTGCTAATACTCCTGTAAAAAATTAGTTTCTGGGAGACATCACTGCTTGGTGTATTATAGACACTTCCAGATAAGTAAACACTGTCAGTGTAATTTTCTGTTTTGCCTGTACTGATATCTCCATTCTTTCATGTCTGCCATCATCTCAGTAGCTGGAAAATTCTCTTTTGTGGCATATGTTGGTTTTGCATGGGTTTATTTTTGGTCAGGAGGGAAGAAGCCAGCCATGAAAGTGATATTTCTGTGAGGAGGTGCTAAAAGCTTCCTCCATGCCAGGCAAAACCAATCGCTGTCTCCCTCTGAGAACAGGCACACTGCTAAGTCAATTACAAAAGCTTGTAATGCCTCTATGATAATTTATTTATGAAAGACAAAACCTTGGGAACTCTCTTTTTCTTCCTTGGAGAGGTGGGTGCCAGGGTCTTCCTGGTCCAGGGATGGCCATGTGGCCAGGACAGCGCAGCCAAGATGGGCACAGCCAGGGTGGCGCCATGTGGTGCGGCTGTCTCAGTGTGGCTCACTGTGAACTTTATTTGCTTAGCCGCTTTTAGCCAGCCATGCTGCCAACAGAAGGACCAGAAGTAGTGGCAGTGGATTTTTCTTCCCCTTTTTGGTGCGCCGCATGAAGAGAGGCACTGAGTGGAGCCAGCAGCTGGCGCGTCCCGCATGGCGCCGGCGGGAGCCGTGTGATCAGTGTGAGGGGCATGGCGAGCAATTGCCCAGGGTGAAGCCTGCATGGGATCAACCTTTCAACGCTGCAGAGGTCTATAAAACTTTTCAATTGATAGAACTTGAGAACAAATGAACTTACAAACACTAATTCTCTCCTGAGTCAGAGAAAAGGAAAAGGGGAAGACATGCGAGGAGAGCAACATGGCGACACTAAGGTTGGTGCAGAAGAGGGAGGGGGAGGAGGAGGTGCTCTGGGCCTCAGAGCTGAAATTCTCCTGCAAGCTGTGGTGAGGACTATAACACAACAATCTATTTCCTTGTAATTCATTAAGTGTGTGGGAGAATACAGAAATCACCTGCAGCCTGTGAGAAAAAGGTGCTCATCCTGGAATGTGTGGATGCTGAGAAGCTGTGATCAAATGGAAGACTTGAAAGAGAGAGAGATGCCTTGCTTCCAGAGATAGAAGAAAAATACCTTTGCTTTTATACTAGAACAGCTTATCCTTAAAACAAAACCCCATGAACCAAAAGGCTCATGAAAAAACAGTTGTGGGAAGACTTCTTTGCCCTTGGGAGTGACTCATGTTGCAGCAAATTTGGGCGGGGCTGCTACTCGTGAAAATTAGAATCGCATTGGAAAAGTTCACAGAGAACTGTCTCCTTTGGAAGAGACTCCATGGCATAGCAAAAAAACCACCTCTCCCTAAGCAGACTGAAGACAGACTTTTAGAAGTGACAAACTGACTAAAAGCCCCATGTTTTGTCTCCCTCTGTTGTTGGTCAGAAGGGCTATGGAAGGGTTGGTCAGAAGGGCTATGGAAGAGTTTTAAATCTCATGATTCTTTTTAAATTTCATTAACAGATTTTTCTTTATATATTTTAAAGTTTTGAGCCTGTTTTGCCTTTAAAGTGTTTTACTTCTAATCCTTATCTCAGCCCATGAGCTTTTTAATTGTTCTTTCCCCCTCCTCTGCTCAACTGTGGCAGAGGAGAATAAGTAAAGGATTTTTTATAGGTGCATTGGCTTTTAATGCACTGTAGGTGCATTGGCTTTTAGCCAATGTCAAACCCACGACACTATCAGATTTTACTTTACTTACTATCACTGTAAGAACATTCACATGTTTCAAAGCAAATAAACTATTCACTATTAACAGTACTAAGAAAAAGTTACAATTATTTGAGGTCCACATTTACTGAATTCTGTCCTACACTTTTTCCAAGAAAAAAAATGCAAGACAGAGGGTGACAAGAAAAAAGCCCAGTCTGACAAATTTCTACAACTTAGAGAAGCAAAGTTTAAAAGGCAAGGAAATGCAAAGAACTGCAATGGTTGTGGTTGCAAGGAAAGGCTATTGCAAAA